>NC_041407.2:107636766-107941266 GCF_900747795.2 Erpetoichthys calabaricus
TGTTTTATTTTCCATTCTTGTTTTCAATTATTAAAATATGTTTAAACAATGAGAGCAAAGTTTACACTGCTTTGCTATCATTATACTAGAGAGTAGGAAGCAACTTCACTCAAGTGTTGCAGCTTGATAGAACATACAGAAGCAATTATCTTTACTGTCTGGGTTACAACATTCACAATCTAAAGAAAATTGTTTTATAAACTGCAGATGTATGTTCATTATTCTGAGCACATCTTAATGAACCAATAATCTTTCAGCGGTGTTCACTTTTTAAAACTTGGAAAATCTGCTGCATGTCGTGGTGTCATTTTAACTGTGGTGCCTTTGAAGCTTACTTCACACAGGTGCACATTTATATCAAAATTAATCACTGACAGTTATTGCCTTCAATTTTATAATTGTGAATAGTTCAGTTAGTAGCACCTTGTCTTACCAAATTGATACATTTGCATCTGTGTATATGTACGTGTCTGTGTTTATGTATGTATGTGTGATATATATATTTATTTATACACACGCACACAATATAGTAGAACCTTCATTTTGCAAGGAACCGCTTAAATTTGTTAATGTGAAATTGTTAATTGGTGGATTAGCTGGAAAACTATGTGTACTGTGTAATTGTTTTTATTAAGATGGATTTAAAAAAAAGAAGTGTCTGTGTGTCCTTCAATTTGCTATGTCTCTATCAGTCCAAAAGCTACTGCATCACAAACATTTTTAGTAATAAAATGCCTTGCATTTGTTGTTCTAACAGAGACATACCTGTACATTGTAATTCACCATGTGTTTGAATAGTTGGTGCACTGTGTGTCTGTCATATGCCATTTGGCATGGGATTCGTAAAAGTAGTGTTACTGTTTATGGTTCCCCATCTCTTTGAATTAAAATGCAAACATTTTTAGTAATAAAATGCATTGCATTTGTCATTTCAACAGAGTGCATTACAAACATTAACACTGCGTTTTTCAAATCCCACACTAAATGGTTTGTAAGGGATATATGTATTGTGCAGTAAACTGCAAATGTTAACGTTGAGGTTTACATTGATTACTTTGATTTTAACTCTTCTTAGATGAGTAGCAGAGCTAGTTTTTACAATTAAGTTGCTGCACGCTTTTTAAAAATTATTTTTGTAATACAGTAAGTCATTCAAATAAGTATGAAATAAAAATTAAGTAGAACTTAAATATTCCTTTTTCTTTTCCAAAGCAATTGTTGCATGTAAAAAAAAGAACTCATTCAAAATTGTAAAACATGGAAAAATATTAAACAAGATAATGATAAATTTGGGTTGTGCTTGCATTGAGAAAACCCAAGTTGCATGAAAATTTAAAAATTGAAGTAAATATTACAATTGTTAATCGCAATAATACAAGATTAAGAAGTGAATGTAAACACAAACTGGCAGTTGTATTATACAGTTATGTAAACACATTGGTGTCTGGTCCAGTCGTACTCCTTAAGTAGTTGTGCCCTGTTTTGAGGAGAATGTTGCAATGAAAGGCATGCTCATTTAAAGAAGGCAGCATTGCAAGCATCTGCTTATCAGCGGGATTTTGACCAATTGTGTCAACTTCCATACTGTATGTGTATGTTCTGTGTTTGATTTCTAAAGAATCATTTGATACTAAATGTTTAAATTTATTTGCTAGTTGGTATACTGAATTTGTATCTTCTTTGTGATTTAAATTTGATTTTATTTTTTGTTGTCCATTTATAATGTACTCTTTTAAAGTACTTTGTGATGATGTATGCTATTAAGGTTTGGTTTGTATCTAGTATTTCTGTAGGTATTCTCGTTATCTTGGCATATCCTACAAACATACAGCGCTGTGAAAAAGTATTTGTCCCCTCCTGGAATCCTTGTTTTTGTAGATTTGTCAGTATGAGTAAATTCAGATCTTACAAGAAATGTAATATTCGATAAAGTGAACACCTGTGAACATATAACACCATTTCTTAATTGCTACTTAATGTATGCAAATAATAGTTATTGAGCACTTGTCTTTTCTATGAGAAAAGGCAATTACTCCCCTTAGTTACTCACTCGAACAGCTGACCAGAGTTAATTGAGAATTCAACTCATCTGACAGAACAAAGCTAAACCTGTTGAATCTAAAACTCCTCATATGTTTATCCATGCCTTGAAAGTGAAGTCGTCACCACAAGGTTTCTAGAACAACACTAGAACTTTGATCAAAGGAAATAACAGAAGAGATGAGGAAAAGTGTGTTGAAACTTACCAGTCAGGAAAGGGTCACAAAGCCACTTCTATAGCTCTGGGACTCCAGCGCACCATAGTGAGAGCAGTCAGTCAGTCATCGGAATCATCTCTGGAAAGTCTGGTCTGACATAATGACCCCAAGGGCACAGTGAAAGTTCATTCAAAATGTTACAGAGGATTCTAGAAGAATATCAAGGAAATGCTGGCCTGTCTGTCCTCCACAAAGTCTTTGTTCAGGACTCTGTAATGAAGATTCTGAGGTTAAAGGAGGATTAGTAGGAGAGTAGCAAGGCAGAAACTTCATCAGTGCTTGCCTCACATTTTCATAGAAAACCCCTGGGTGATCCTTAAGTCTTTTGAACAAATGTTTTGTGGACAGATGAGTTAAAAGTAGAACTCTTCACCACATACAGCTCCCACAATATCTGGCACTCAGATTTACAGTAAAACACGGTGGGGGGTGGGGTGCTTATCCCGATGGTGTGGGGCTTTTGTGCTGCTTGCATACCTGGAAGACTTCCCGTTATTAAAGGAGTCATAAATTCTGCACTGAATGTTCTTAAGGGGAATATCAGATTATTTGTCCATGACCTAAAGCTGAAGTGTAGTTGGGTTGTGCTGCAGGACAATGAGCCAAAACACAAAAGCAAATCTACAACTGAATGTCTCAGAAGTCCTTACTTTAGCCCAGTTGAGATGCTTTTGCAAGACCAAGAATAAGCAGTTAACACTTGCAGACCTACCAGTGTGTCTGAATTAAAGCAGCTCTGCAAAGAAGAGTGGGCAAGAATTCTCAGTGGTGACATAAAAGACTTGGAGCAAATGATAGAAAGCTTTAGCTTGAGATTTATTGCTGCTATATGTGTTGCAACCAAGTATTAAAACTATGGTAGCAGTTATTTTTTTATATGGGTGATGGGGTGTTGGATAACTTTGCTCCTTTAATAATGATTTACAAATTGTATCGTGTATCCACTCAATTTCCTTTTCTCTAATGTTGCATTTTGTCTGAAAGTTTGGGGTTTTTGATTGTGTAAAATATGCTAAAAGGATATATCAGGAAAGGGCAATTTAGTTTTTCAGTTTTTTTTATTTGGTTACTTGAGTCCCTATAGGCAGGGGTTGTGTGAATTTGCTGTGTGGTGGCCTGGTGGCCAATGCAGAGCTCCTGTCCAGTGACTTAGGACACACCCTGGTTACTCAGAAGAGGCTTTGTTCTTACAACATTGATTTTTGATTTGATTAATAGGAAAATGAAGTATAATATGAATGAATAATAATGTAAAGATCCATGAGGTGCAGACATGGCAAGCAAGTAAGAGTTGTGTCATTGGTTTAGAGGACAGACGTTTGTGTGCATTTCTTTGGTACATTTAGCAGTGTTGTCTCCTTGGTATAATCTTCCTTCAAACATGTTAGGTTCATTATACTGGTGGTCCTTCACACAAATATTGCCAAATAACTTGTAGCGGTTGCTACAAGCTAAGATTCACACCATTGAAGGGATGGTGATTTAAATATTTTTTTCTGTGAGGACCCCAGGAACGCCCCCAGCCTTGGCACAACTGGCACTTACACACTCACTGAGACACAGTTAAAACAGCAGATTAAATTAATAATAATGTAATATATTAAATGACATAGAAGTATAAACACCAAACAGTTAACCCTCCCTACTTCCCTATGGTAATAACAAATAATAACACAAGTCAACAACAAAGAACCAGAATCAAAAACACAAATGACAAAGTCCATAAAACAGTCCAAATGTAGTGGCATCAAATGAATGAAGGCTGAGGGAAAGGAATTCTGTGAAATGTTCTCTGTAAACAATACAAAGTTTGTCCTACGGGTATCCTGATGCGGTGAGGGGTTATGAGTTTGGGAGTGCTCCCTCTGATTAAGACGAGACCAAATCGTAGAAACTCACATGAACAGGCAGGCCCGAGACAGACCATACATCCAGACAAGAAGAGTAATCCAAGATGACAAAATGGTAAGCCACGTGTAGAAAGCAGCATTTTATCAGACAGACTAACAATCTCCACCCCTTGATGTCTTTCAGGTTCACTTTTTAAGAGCTTGCTGGCTCAGTCTTCTTCCCAGCAGCCCTTGCACCCACTGAAACTGTCCAGTACCAGTATACCCACTGGGGCCATTGGGATATGCAGTACTTTTTTATGTAGCACTGCTATAACATTCTATTGTGAAAGACCTTGTAATTTTTTTTAAAGAAATTCTTGTTAATCTGTTTATACATTTAAATTTACAGAGTCTTTATAAGCTGACACTTCTACTTACACATAGCCCCTTGCCTTTAACACTTGTGTTAATAGGTGATAATCAGGCTTTATTTTACGAAAGTGTTTATATAAAAAGTAGCAGTTTCATTATTCTCGCTTCAAATCGGTGACAAACATGAACTTAACAAAGTTTCAACAGTTTGACTTGTGAAATTAAGTCACTGTTTATTTTTGCTTAGTACTTTTCACATCACACACTGTACACAATCACTTGTTAACTTAGCAGATTGTCTTCTGTTATTCCCATGTCCATTTAGGCCCCACAGGACACACAAATCTTTTATTACTAAAAATATTAATTGTATATTAATACACCCCATGTGAATACTGTGTGTAGTTCTGCACTGCTCAGATTCTTGTGTGTTCTGTCCATCACATTAATGAGCAATTAAAATGTTCAAATTTCAGGTTTTCATAATTTTCCTTCTAAAAATAAGCAGTATAGTTTTTTTTGTTTGTTTGTTTGTTTTTTAAGTCGATCTTTTTGGGTGCTAAATGTTGACATATAAATATGACCCATTTTTTTTCCTATGGCATGCAATGAAGCGACTCACTACAGATGTGTGCGCTTTACCAGTCTGACTTGTGTAAGCTTAGCTGTGTAACAACTTGTCATTTGCGTGTTAAATTTGTAATTTACTCTTGTAAAACAAAATGCATCTTGTTATATAAAAAATTTCACAGCTGGTCTATTAAAATTTCATTTTGTCATGTGTCTCTGCTGCTTTTTTCCCCTTTTAAATAATTTGCTTCTGTCTGCTCTCCGATTATTTTATTGCATAACTCTTACATAATGGCATAGAAACTCCTCTTGAGCCTGACCTCTTATAAATTGCTGGATCGTGCAGAAGTTTCAATTTGAGTAAAACATTATTTCATTTTTAACCTGATTAATGGAATCGATTTTTACTTTTGAGAGTATAAGCATTCAAGCTGTAATTTTTTTATTCACCGAACATTTTACTGTTTTAACAGTTAAAAGAACCCTTGGCACCCTGCTTGTCAGCTTTGAAGCCTCAAGCCATCTTTCATGCAGAGGAGACTGTGCAGTACTAATGACTGTGATACCAACAGCAGTGATTTAAGTCTTGAATTAGCAGGGCATGGTTTTGTTCAGAGTGAGTTATCATCTCTGCAGCATCTTGAATTAACAATGGGTGACATAATTTTTACAGAGTGACACAAATCTTTGAATGAATGAATTGTTTTTGGCAGATGAATCTGTGTATGGGCAGCTCTATGTATCGAGCCAGCTGAATAGTTTATTACTTGTCTGTGTGTCTATAGGGTGGCTCAGTGTTTTTATCAGTTGGCCCAGTATGGTTATCTTGGGCTCCTTTCTAGGCAGTGATGAAGAGTGCATTTTGGTGATAGCATACTCAGGGTAAAGAAGCTTGACTTTTATTGTTTTCTCCTCTTGCAAAATTTATGTTCTGCAGAGAACTTGACAAATGTAAACATTCGGAAGTAAAAGTTACTGACTTAGAGATGAGTGCTAGAATTTGTTGTCTTAGCCCACAGTTATATCTGTGTACAATCATATTTTTTCTTGTTTTGTGAAGGACTGTGAATCACTGCAGCCCTTTTGAATCTTAAAATTATTTGCTGAATGCATATAATGTAGATTTTGGTTTTGCTGTACATTTTATAAAATATCCAGCTTTTTTTTATTTTATTTTATAAGGGTGATTATATTAGAGACAAACTGTTCATTTGAGTCTTTTTATAGTCCAGATGAATCACTGCTAGAGTTGGCAACAAGAGCAAAATGAAAGCATTTTTCTTCGGTTTTTGAGCTATTATTCAGGCAGGGATCTGTACAATAGCAGAGTTCTCTTTGTTCCCCAGAGGATGCTGCCCATGTGACTGCTTTTTGAAGGCTGAGCTGCTATTTGTATGCTCGCTCTCATATCCCACTACTGTGGTCACATGGGGCAGGGACTGTTTGTTTTTATCACATTCAATTCTTTGTTCTGCCGTCCCTTTCCTCTGTGGCTGTGCTGCTCATCTCGCTGCTTTCAAAACAGAGCCAGAGTTACACTATAAACTTCAGTGAATCCTAACTAATTGGAAAATCCTTTACTATCAGTCACCATTTGCTATTTGGAGAAGTTAATTTATTTCTCTTTGTTGTTTTGATGTTTCAGATTTGTTTTATGGATTGATTGATTGATTGATTGTTCATGTAACTTAATTTTACAAGGGAGGTCAGGTACAGAAAGTACCCTGGACAGCTATTTATTGATTTATTTAAACAATACTTCCTTCTAATTATCTAATACATTACAAACATGTTACCTTGTCCTCTGTCTTTGTGTGTGTTTGTTGTATTTGGTGCTATAATTAGACAACGGCAGACATTGTGGGTGACGTTGGAGAAGAGGGGAAGTTAACTTGAATTTATTCTGTTCAGAACAGTCACTTGACGACAAATTTTAGTAAAAATACAACACATTCAATAAAAAAAGCATAGCATTTGCACACAAAAACATCTCACAGACATACCCCTATAGAATTTATGGATGGAATATGACTGGAATTGACTTTTCTCTGTATATCAATAGTTCGTCGCCTCTGCCCATTCTGACATGGTCATTAAAACATAGACTTTTCAGCTTTAGTAAACATGGCATCATTTGCACTTCCTCACTTGAAGTTGAGCACAGATTTGTGTTGTTGGGTTTGTTTTATTTGCTATGCTATGCTGAGCAGTGTCCGTAATTGGCATACCTGATATGTTTGCTGATCAGTATGTGCAATATTTTAAGATGGTTCCTGTGACACAGAGTTCTTAAAATATGTTGCTGACATCCTATTTCTTTTTTGCATCAAACTAAATATTGGGAAATATTGTTGAGTTGGAAGCACAGTTTGTTCCAGTTGGAAATTTAGTGTTTTTAGTGTTTTTCATTCACTTGACTTATTTAAAGTCACAGCTAGCATGAATTGTGGAAGATAATATAAAACTTCACAGGCGAGAACTCAAGATTGTGTTCAGCTTATCCAAGCTGTAGGGAGACATGTTACATGTCTGCAGGGAAAACTGTTCCACACATATTCTGGTCTGATAAAATGTTACTTTTTTTTATATATTTCACATTCTTAATGCCGTAAATACACAAAGGTAATGTACATACTGAAAAGCACAGAAGTTGTTAACTTGCACATTTGCTGATCACATGGCACACTTTTAGCATTTGGAACACTATCAAGCCATTAAATGTACAGTTTTCACAAACAGTTTTAATGCTAGGTGGCATAGCATAGTTTCATCACAGTTTTAACTCCCATTTTCAGTTGTCCCTGTCATGCCCTGTGAGACATTTGCACATTTCCCCCCCCCCCCATTTTTACATGAATATTACTTAAGATTCTTACAATTTGGTGGTTCTCACATTCAGTCCTGAGTTGACCCCTGTGGTTGCTGGTTTTTGTTCCAGCCAGTTTCATAATTGGGCAGTCATTTTCCCTCTAATTGATCTCATTGTTTAATTAGCTTGTGTTTTTTCTTCTCATTTTCTGTAGAGCCTTGCAAAGTCGTTTTGTTCTCTTGAAAGTCGTTCCCTTTCTCGGGATTTCAAAAGATACATATACATGTTCCTCCAGTAAGTATTTTATGTTCATATCCAAATTGTTCTGACAGTTTATTTTTAAAGCCAAATTTAATTAATTTGTCAAAAGCATATTCTTGGAAATTTAAAAACTGGATAAACTGTTGCTTGCAGAAGTATTCAAATCCTTTAAGCTCCAAAAACTTAGTGACAATGTTCCCAAACAAGACACAGTTGCCTCTCATTTGGACCTCATTGAACAATTACTTTGCACCCATGAGCAATTACAGTGAAGACCACATTTTCTGGATATACAAATCACTCTTATGTAGGAGTTCATTAGCCTAGTTGGGACCCCACTGTGAAAGTGAAGACCAAAAAGCAGGCCACACAGAGACTGCACAGTATGCATTTGTAAGTCGGGAAAAGAGTACAAAGAAATATGAGGGTTCTTAGATGTCCCATTGAGCAAAATTGGATCCATCTTTAGGAAATGAAAGGTGTATCTCACCACAAGGTGACTGTGTAAATAAAGCCACCTCTCAAAAGTTAGTGCTTAAGGGAGACATAAACTGATAGTGGAGGCAACAAAAAATCCAGCAATCACTTTGAGGGAACTACAGAATTCACTTACTTAAATCTGGGGGCAGGCATGAGTCCTCCATTTCAGGAGCTCTTCATTATAGGAGCCTGTTTGGGTGGTGTGGTAAAAAAGAACCATTATTAAGGAATATTCATAAAATGTTGGGAGTTTGCAACAGTGCGTGAGAATGTGGAAAAAGGTTTTAGCTTTTCAGCCCAAAATTCAAAGTACTAAGCACAGCTCAGACCCAACAATGCCCATTCCTCCAAAAGCACACAATCCTGACAGTGAAGTATGGTGGTGACTGCATAATAGTGAATCTTAAGACTGTTGGAAGATTGGATGGAACTAGATACAGGGAAATACTGGAAGAGAAGCTGCAGTCACCCGAGAAGCTGAGACTTGGGAGAAAGGTGACCTTCCAGCAAGACAGCAATACAAAGCACTAGGCCAAGGCAACAAGGTGTCCCAAACAAAAGTAAAAATATGTCCTACAATTAGCCTGTGAAAGTCCTGATCTTAATCAATCCCATTGACCGTCTGTGGCACTCTTTGAAACTTGAAGGAAAGGGGTGTCATTTAATGAACCTGAGTGATCTGCTTAAAAATCTGCCAGGAAAAATGGGACACAATCATTGAGTAGTAGGCAAAGCTGGGTCAGATTTACCCCAAAAGGCTAAGGCTGGTATTGCAGCAAAAGGGGAGGGCCTGCTAACTATTGTCACCTAGAGTTTGAATACTTCATGCAGGCAGCTATTTTTCTAAGTTTATTTTTATACACATGCTTTTGATAGATTTACTTTGGCTTTAAAAACAAATTGTTCAAAACTGTTGGGTTGTCCATAAAAATATTTATGGAATGGATATGTGTACATATCCTTTGAAATCCAGACATTAATGGCTGAAATGCTGTATCTCTCTTTAGCGTCAGACCCACTACAACAGTGCTAATTAGTAAACCAAAACACCTTGGAAAGTGGAATAAAATTTACAATGATAGTGATGATCATCTTAAAATAAGACTGATAAAAATTTCATTATTTCCATATGCATTTGTACATTGCAATAAAAATGTAGAAACCCTGCTTTTACAAATTCTGTACTCACACTGAAACACAAAAACTGAGAAGTGTAACAGTTAGTGTAGGTAGAAATCCAATTTAAAGCAGAAGTTGGTTGGGACATTGATGTCTGTAATTTGTGTGATACTGCTAAGACAGTCATTCCAACCCCTAAAATTGAATTAGACAGGTTTAAAAACCACTCGGTTGTCATGACCTGTTGCTGGTATTCCAGGGTTGTGGAGTCAGTACACAAAACCTTTGACTCTGACTCCTGAATTTATGGTACTACCAACTCCAACTCGGACACTTCCATTTGTAATTAGGCTCATATATTTACTGTGTTCATCGAAGGCACACAACATACTAGATAATAGGCACTTCATCATGGCTGGCGTGAAACATCAGACTCCAACCTGTTAAAGTCTGTGTTTAAAGGCTGTAGTGATGCCACTGTAGCCATTTTATATTATTAAATAATACTTGCAAAATTATAAAGATGCTGTATTTTCACCAAATGTATAGAAGAAATCAGTTGTTTAAGTGAATGAGTGCAGTATATGTGAAATTGGAAATTTTAACACATTATATTACAATTTGTATTGAAACAAATTCAGAAACAGATTTTTACCGACTTGGGCTTCAGTAACCGAGTACTTGCTTATGAGTCCACAACCCTGCAGTAAACTAGTGGAGTTGATTGTGCACTCTGAATTTAAGTCCATTAATTTTGTGCACCTGAAGTCAAAAGCTTACTACTTTAGTTTTGTTTGAATAGATGTGTTTAGAGCAGTGGGGTGGAGGCAGGATGATTAGTTGTAATGTACGTTTTGAAAAAGAAATCAATGTATTTTTTTATTATTATATCACATCATCTAGCTGCCCACTAAAACTGATCCCGTTGTCTTTTTACTTGAGTAGCAGCTGGTATCCTTTGTAGATTTGTGTTTTTTTTTTGGGGTGGGGGGGGGGGGGACTTTGTTCTGTGGTTAATTTAATTTGCTGATTTGTTTTG
Source organism: Erpetoichthys calabaricus (assembly GCF_900747795.2). Lineage (NCBI taxonomy): Eukaryota > Metazoa > Chordata > Cladistia > Polypteriformes > Polypteridae > Erpetoichthys > Erpetoichthys calabaricus. Next base: position 107,647,507 of record NC_041407.2, read on the forward strand.
CTGGAGACACTAATTGAATTATTTGATCTTGATCTAGGCTGTTCCAGGCCTATTTCATTTTTTTCATCATTTGTCCAGTTTTTTACTCTCTTTTCTAGTGGGTATTAGATTTAGCTATATAGCCAACTCAATAACAAAGAAAATGTACCTTGCTAAATTTGCGTAGTCACCTGGTTTATCCCATTTAGATGCTAAAGTATTGTCCTTGATTGCAGTTTGGTTTTAATTTCAGCAAAGTTCATTTTCAGTAAATTCATGCCTGTAATTTTTTTTTTCTTTCCATTTTTGCTTTTTCCAAAAAAAAAAAAAAACACAAGTCAATCTTTGAAACATCTCTTTTTCGGTGTGCATTAGTGTTGGATTAAACATCTAAACTTGAGTATTTGACTTTCATAAGGTAGAAATAAACTATATGGACCTATATGAGCTATTTGAATTGCTTTTACGGGAAACCAGCCCACTTTCCAGTCAGTTTGAATTTTAGAACCCCACGTGTTATGCCTTGGACACATTTAACTTTTGAGTGCTTCCTAATTAACAATTTAACTGTTAACACTAATATCAAGTTACTCTGTTATGCTTTATGTACACATTTATTTTCTGAACACACTTTTCATCAAGTGAATTCCCCTTTCTTGCATTTAAACCAGCCAGGTCTGTGAAGCTTGCTTTCTTTACTTTATATGTTAAGCTGACTGGGCCTTTAGCATGTCAAATGCACTTTTGCTTATAGAGAAGCACATCTGTATTATAAGAGTAGAAGCTGTCCATTAACACATCTATATTGGAAAAATCTATGGAACGGTAGGCTATATTGATTGTGGATTCAGTAAGCATAAACAGGCTAATGGAAGCAAACATATTTGTTAAGTTAAACTCAACTAATATTTAAGTTAAACTCAACTAAAATGCCACTAACAACAAAGTGTTCTGTGAACCTTCACCTTTACTAATTCTTCCATAGTGGCACACAAGCAGTAGGATTACAGTTACCAGCCAATGTCTGTTTATACAGTTGCCTTATGTTAGTAGATGCATGCGAGTTTCTCAGTAACTGCAGCATGCTGGGTCTTAATCAACATGTTCAGGTAGTACCCCATCACCATCTCCTCCATGTTAACACATAAACAGTGCATCGTTTAACAGAAGCCACCTGCTTTGCTTATGGTCTGGTTGTCTCTAAGTTTATGGCAGCTGCTTGGTAAAACCCATTCACCTCTACTCTTTTATAAATAAAAAGTAAAGTATTTTAAGCAATGTTCTTAAATAAAAATGGTCCTTTCAGGTCCATTGAGAAATTATGCTCTCTACTTCCTGTAATGTTCTTTTCTGAAAGGAGCAAAGCACCAAATTTCAGCAGTTGGGTGTGACATTACAGTGTGATTATAATCCACATTTCATATTTCACAAAAATACCAAAATGCTTGTGAGTGTCCTTTGTTGTTCATATTTTGCAACTTGTAGTGTCTTTGATCCTTTGAAACAAGTTGTCAAGTTTTTTTATGTGGAGTTTTAGAAAGCCTGAAAAAATCATTGGTGTTGATCTGCCCTCCATTCAAGACTTATACAGATCTCGAGTCAGGAAACGGGTAGAAAACATCATTGCAGACCCATCACACCCTGGTTACAACCTTTTTCAACTTCTTCCCTCTGGTAGGCGCTACAGAGCACTGTACGCCAAAACTACCAGACATGTGAACAGTTTCTTTCCTCAGGCCATCACTCTCATGAACACTTAAGTCAATCTCACAGCATCAGGGACAATACTAGGTAAAACCGGAGTCCAATTCCTTGTATGTGTACATATACTTGATTCTGATTCTGATTCCAGTTCTTTCTTAGTCACTGACCCCATCTAGAAAAGTATTGTGCTAATTATGCCCAGTTGTCCTTATGCTCATCTCCTCTACTATAAAAATGTAATTATATGTTTAAATGTCATCCTCGTTCAAATCTTTGTCTGCACTTTTGTGAATGAAAGTTCCATTTTTTTTTTAAATTGTTGTTGCTATTGAGTTTACTTGGCATGTACTCAATTCACTATGTCATGGTGCATGTTTAGCAATTGTCAGTAATATGAGAAGGCCATAAATAACATCTTAGGCAGTGTAGCAAACTCTAGGCAAGTACAGAGAGTCTTTTTCTTTGACACTTTTAAATACTGACATTTACATTTATTATTTACAAATTGTACTGTGTATTATTTCCTACCATTTTTCTTTTTTTTCCTTTATCAGCTCATAATTATCATGGCCAATTTGATTTTGCATCTCCACAAAATCTACTTAAGTTCTAATCCATAGCTGTGAAAGTGAAAATCTCATGTTGGGCCAAGCCCAGATGAAATTGCTGTATGCTATGCTGTGCAGTACATTGAAATGTAGCTTAACATTTTAAGTACTGGGCAAAAACCCATAAGAGCCAGTGGAAAAAGCTTTTGGTCAGTGGCTGAGCGGTGGACTGCTCTGTGTACTTTATAATCGATAGTGTGTATAGTACAAACTCAGTTTGTGCAAGTTAAACTTGGGAAGATGAATATTTATATGTACTGGCAGTAGAACATGCTTCTATTTAATTAATATCTCATATTTTACCTTTTATTTATAGAATGCTTTTCCTATGTCCAGCGAACTTAGAAAATATTTATGAGGGAACAAATAAAGCAGAAGTGTGCAATCCAAAAACCGTGCCCAATAAATAATGCAGTATCTTCAGGGATATTAACTCTTTGAGGGCTGAATACTTTTTCTTTAAAAAAAAATTCTAAAAAGCACACAAAGCATTGGTTTCACACAGAAGTCAACCTAAAACGTCCGACACTGTGGCCACCAGTTCACCAGGAATGCACGGCAGGCTGGCTGCCAGACTGTCATTTTGTGGAGGCAGTTGCAGTCACAATGCATTGCAATCTAGATTGTACCTCTTGTCATAAGTGATGTGGTTCACTCCAAGTAAACTTTTCTGTTGGCATGTCATCTACACAAACCTGTACAGCACCACGATCAGCTGATGCTGGTACCTCATATTTGTTTTCGATCACTTGTATCAGCTCACGGATAATATGCAGAACGTTGTCCACGAACTATTTTACTTTACGCATTCGCTTTGACACTCGCCAGATGTCTATGCCATTTTTGACATTATTTGCTCCACACTACTCATTCAAACGCAGGGAATCTTGGTCAAACCAACAAAGATAACTTTCCTTATAGCAAAAAGAGCACAACTAAAATGTAATGGTAGGTTTTGTCACCGTTTACATTTGATTACCACCTTCAACCCCTTTTGACAAGAGTTGACATCTTCCCAGAAAGACATAAAAACTAAGATAATAAGTAAAAACTAAGGTATGGATCATTTGGGAGGGTTGGGGGGTGTGGTGGGGGGGGGGGAAAGACTCACAATAGTAAAGAGAAAGTCAATGTTAGAGTTCAATGACCTGATGGACTATTACTAAATAATAAATTCTACCCTAAAATTTTGTTTTCTGTGATATTTGTATTTCAAAGTACTGAAATTTTTAAAAATGTTATTTCAACACACACACACCCCCCCCCCCCCCCACCCGTGTTAAAAATATCATGGGAATAGTAAATCTTCAAAATAATAACAGTGATTTAGGTTAACTATGTCCCAGCTTTGTCCACTGTTCAGAATAAATCTGACTCATTCTTTTGAGCAGATTTGCTCCAGTTTGTTCCGGTTAGTCTAATGTTTGTGTATCCATCCATTACACATTCCATGTTAACCAAATGCTCAGCCCCACTCATGAAAAGAGGCCCCACAGCATGTACAGGGCATCCGGAAAGTATTCACAGCGCATCACTTTTTCCACATTTTGTTATGTTACAGCCTTATTCCAAAATGGATTAAATTCATTTTTTTCCTCAGAATTCTACACACAACACCCCATAATGACAACATGAAAAAAGTTTACTTGAGGTTTTTGCAAATTTATTAAAAATAATAAAACTAAGAAATCACATGTCCATACGTATTCACAGCCTTTGCTCAATACTTTGTCGATGCACCTTTGGCAGCAATTCCAGCCTCAAGTCTTGTTGAATATGATGCCACAAGCTTGGCACACCTATCCTTGGCCAGTTTCACCCATTCCTCTTTGCAGCACCTCTCAAGCTCCATCAGGTTGGATGGGAAGCGTCGGTGCACAGCCATTTTAAGATCTCTCCAGAGATGTTCAATCGGATTCAAGTCTGGGCTCTGGCTGGGCCACTCAAGGACATTCACAGAGTTGTCCTGAAGCCACTCCTTTGATATCTTGGCTGTGTGCTTAGAGTTGTCATCCTGCTGAAAGATGAACCGTCGCCCCAGTCTGAGGTCAAGAGCGCTCTGGAGCAGGTTTTCATCCAGGACGTCTCTGTACATTGCTGCAGTCATCTTTCCCTTTATCCTGACTAGTCTCCCAGTCCCTACCGCTGAAAAACATCCCCACAGCATGATGCTGCCACCACCATGCTTCACTGTAGGGATGGTATTGGCCTGATGATGAGCGATGCCTGGTTTCCTCCAAACGTGACGCCTGGCATTCACACCAAAGAGTTCAATCTTTGTCTCATCAGACCAGAGAATTTTCTTTCTAATGGTCTGAGAGTCCTTCAGGTGCCTTTTGCCAAACTCCAGGTGGGCTGCCATGTGCCTTTTACTAAGGAGTGGCTTCTGTCTGGCCACCCTACCATACAGGCCTGATTGGTGGATTGCTGCAGAGATGGTTGTCCTTCTGGAAGGTTCTCCTCCTCTTCACAGAGGACCTCTGGAGCTCTAACAGAGTGACCATCGGGTTCTTGGTCACCTCCCTGACTAAGGCCCTTCTCCCCCGATCGCTCAGTTTAGGTGGCCGGCCAGCTCTAGGAAGAGTCCTGGTGGTTTTGAACTTCTTCCACTTACGGATGATGGAGGCCACTGTGCTCATTGGAACCTTAAAAGCAGCAGAAATTTTTCTGTAACTTTCCCCAGATTTGAGCCTCGAGACAATCCTGTCTCGGAGGTCTACAGACAATTCCTTTGACTTCATGCTTGGTTTGTGCTCTGACATGAACTGTCAACTGTGAGACCTTATATAGACAGGTGTGTGCCTTTCCAAATCAGGTCCAGTCAACTGAATTTACCACAGGTGGACTCCAATGAAGCTGCAGAAACATCTCAAGGATGATCAGGGGAAACAGGATGCACCTGAGCTCAGTTTTGAGCTTGATGGCAAAGGCTGTGAATACTTATGTACACGTGCTTTCTCAGTTTTTTTTTTATTTTTAATAAATTTGCAAAAACCTCAAGTAAACTTTTTTCACGTTGTCATTATGGGGTGTTGTGTGTAGAATTCTGAGGAAAAAAATGAATTTAATCCATTTTGGAATAAGGCTGTAACATAACAAAATGTGGAAAAAGTGATGCGCTGTGAATACTTTCCGGATGCACTGTGCATTGCTCTGTAGAGAGGTGTGATTCATGTTATATTGGCGCCTTGTGTCTCTTTGCATTTTGGTCAGAATGCTGTTTGTTGGTGGTTTCAGACTACAAAACCTTCACCCATGTCACAACTGGCCTGGTCACTTTCATTTTAGCCACTTCTTTAGTGCACTCCTAGTTGGTGTAGAGAGTTTGAAGGATGATCTTTTCCAAGCCGTGTTGTGTTCATATAAATTTCATTTCCTGATAATTGAATCAATATTGTGCACTGGAACATTCAGACTTTTGGATATTGTGTGTACCCTTTTCCTCATTTATGCAGTTGTATTTTATCTCTAACCTCTTTGGAGTGCTCTTTATGTCGTCATTTTCAAAGATGTCCTTCAGATTTGCAACCTGAATAAGAATTCCTAAACTGTGTATTTTATCCAGAAATATGCAAGTTATAGTAAATATTCATTTGTGGAGGCCAATTGAAAGACAATGGTTTCCTCATTTGACATTTTTGACCTGTGTAAATAAATATGTAGCTGCTTCAGTGCAGAAACCGAATACTTACACATACAGCAGATTCAATCTTTAAGATACTTTTCTGCAATAAAATGATGTTGAAGAAAAATAGTTTCAGTCCTTTGAATTAAATATTACAGAACAAAACTGGAATATAGACTTTGTTCAGTAAACTTAAAATATTGGTCAAAGAAGTGAAATCTTTTTCAAGGATCTATATATGGTACGTCCTCGAGAGCATCTATGAAATCAACATGCAGTCAAAAAGTCAGTCCAGCAGTGATAGCTTATTGATAAGCTTATACTTAGCACAGCCTATCAATACTGAAAGAAAGCCAAGAATTAAAACTTTTCATAACGGTTGTCTAATGGAAATATTAGTAGTTCAGTTCACCAAAGTCTGCTTTGTCATATTAGATGGCAAATATGAATAGTAAAAGCTGTAGCTTTGAAGTTTCAGAGCCATACTTTAAAAGGTGTTTATTTCATGTTTAGGGAGGATCTTAAAAGTTGCATCTTAGGTTGGATGTATGCAACATAGCCACAAGTCAGTGAAAGTGAATTTTACTGCCTTGTGGATGTCAGATTCCACTCCTAGGCATTGCAGGGGATGATGGATTACATGACACACTCAACCTATTAGCAGGGTTTTGATTTTCCAGAGTGTCATGAGCTCACAGCATTTTGACAGCCAATTAACTTGGTTCAAGACAGTGCAGGTGACTGTGCAAATATTTTCCAGGTTTCATGAGTTTAGCCGCAGTCTCTGCCCATCTTTTTCCATTCCTGTTGTTGTACAACAAACATGGGACACTGAAGTCTCTCTTCTGTTTAGTTTAAAACACCTGCTCCTTTTTCAATTCAGTTTGTTTTTGTGCAGTGCTCTTCAGTGAGTGCAAGTGCACAGCACTGTGACAAATTCTCAAATTGCAAGTATACATTTTATAAATTACTATATACAGAATTGGCACACACAGACACTTATTTGTTTAGAACATGCAGGAAAACAAAGTAGATTGAACCTAATTAATACAAATGGAAACCAGCAGTATCTGTCCATTAATTGTTAAATCGCAAGTTGACAACTAAATTCTTGATAGCATTAATGGAGTAAATAAACCACTGTGATATCCATGGCCAATTGTAAGAGAGATATTCAGAGACCAAAGCAGACACAGTCAATGGAGACCATGGACAACTAACAGTCTACCTCCCCCTCCTGGTCATTCTAGAGTATATCCCGTGCTGGGCTGTCCAGTCTGACAGTCTTTCCAACTGATGATTTGAAGACTCTCAATATCTCAGATGACTTTCCTTATATAGGAGAATAGCTTGGCAGTAGAAAATTTGAATCAACTGCCACAACATGATACCAAGAAGAGAAAAAGAATAGAGGAGGGTTAGTAATTGTTTCTAAATGTTGTATTACTTTTTGTAGAAATGACTAACAAAGATAGTTCTTCTTTCCTTTTGGCCAAATTGTGTATGCCTTGTACTTAAGCTGAGTGCTCATTGGTGATCTACTCTCACACACCCTAGAGCCTGTCCCCATGACTGAGCTACAAGTAGTTGTGAACAAACGTGACCAGATGGAGTTGCCTCAGTCAGTCACCCTAAAATTTTCTTTCCGCCATATTTCAGTTAACCAAAACAAATCAAAAGTATGATCTGTAATTATTTTGAGACGGTGGCAGTACTTTACCCTTGAGTGAGCAAGTGTTAAGGGAGGCAATTTTACCAGTAGGCAGTTAGTTGCTCATGGACCCTCATCAGAGTTTATCTAGATGTTAATTAGGGTAGATAGTGAACCACAAGCATGGTGTCGTATAATGGGTTGAACTCAACATGAAGAAAATGCTCTCACACCTTCTTAATTCAATTTAGGGTATTTTCCAAGCAATCTTGAGTGTTGTCCTATTGCCTCCCAAGTATACTTTTGTATTTGTGTCTGTTGGTCTGACATTTGTCATGGTGTTTGAGGATACATACCTACTAGGTAATTCCAGAAGACTTCAGTAATTGATTTGCAGAAAATCCCCCCACCAATACGTGTCAACACTACAGTAGCACTGGAAGTACAATTGGTGATGTTGGAATAGCAATCTCATAGAAAATGCAGTATAATAAAATATGATTAACGCATTAAAGTTGAAATGGTCCACACTAATCGTCAAGTACGTGAACCCCACTATATCTACAAAACATTGGCAGTAGCAGGCCAGTAAGAACTCAAATACAGTAAATTCTTTCTATCCATGGATTTTGCTTATTTGCTATTGTAAGAGTGTATCTCACATTGCAACTCCCATGGTCTTATTATACCTATCCTTGGAAAAGATTTTCACTGCGGTACCGAGAGTTGTGTGTAAGCCATTAAATTCTCCATGATGGCGGCTTGGGCTTACTATAGTTGCCCATGTGAATTTCCCATTGGGATTAATAAACTTATCTATCTATCCTGTCTGTCTGTCTGTCTGTCTGTCTGTCTGTCTGTCTGTCTGTCTGTCTGTCTGTCTGTCTGTCTGTCTGTCTGTCTGTCTGTCTGTCTGTCTGTCTGTCTGTCTGTCTGTCTGTCTGTCTGTCTGTCTGTCTGTCTGTCTGTCTGTCTGTCTGTCTATCTATCTATCTATCTATCTATCTATCTATCTATCTATCTATCTATCTATCTATCTATCTATCTATCTATCTATCTATCTATCGGAATTTCCAGTAAGTGCAGGTCATAAGCTCTCACTGATTAACTCCCTGCCTTTTGTACATGGCTCCTGTTGCTACTGATTGAATGGTTTAGTGAGGTCCTCGGATCAGCACTACTGTGGACGCTCGTGGCCTCTGAAGGAGCCACCTACAAGATGATCAAACATAACTATTGTCAAGGAGCACTATTGTGACTGTGGGCTTTTTACTGACCCATTTTTGCTAATTAACTTCTCCCTTCATTTTAATTGATTTCTTTTTTAAGATTCAGTCTTCTGAGTTGCAGGGCATCCAAACAGAAACGAAATGTGAGATTAGCCAACAGATGATCAAGTTGAGGCCTCAAACTTCCAACCAGTTTCACTCCAAAAATTGTCCTAATTTCTTGTTGTTAATTAAAACCCATTATGTAATGCCATAAAAAGAGTTATTTAAGAGTTACTTAATAGCTAAAGGTGGTCACTAATTAAGGAAAGGGTTAGAATGAAAACCTGCAGCCACAGAAGCACTCCAAGACCCCAGGTTGAAGATTCCTGTGTTTCTTCTATAGATGAAGTAAACGCTGTAACAAAGTTTCTGTAGGTGAAACAGTGGGAAGACCATTACCAAGCCCTGAGGAGTGAGAGTTAAGGGCCAGCACATCCGCCCAACTCCATCTTCCTCCAATTGTGTTCAGCGGGAACCTATCTCTATTTTTTGCATACTTTCAGTGCTTGAGTATTTGCGCATTTCATATTTGTGGGTTCTTTCAGGAACATAACCCCCACAGCTAACGAGAATTGACTGTGGATCTATTTAATGATTCATAGTAAAATTCAATGATGGCCGGCTGAGCTGTGGTTTTATTGTTCTTATAATGAAAGAACAAGCAAATGATACTTTTCCTTTATATTAAAGAAAAAAAGTGGAAAAATTGTAGCAAGAGAGAGATTTACACTGAGGGGAGTGATGAGGTCCAAAAATGGCCTATCAGAGAGGAACGCTGCTTGGTGCCTGAAAGCATTTTTTGAAACGCATTACCCCGGTGTTTTCCACCCCCAGTGTTGTGCCTTTTGAAGTGTTGTGCCTTAGTGCCCTAAACCAGTACTAACATTTGTTCAGAATTCTCCAGGAAAAACTGGCCTACAATTTAGGGATTTACTGCTAGATGACAGTGTTAACAGTTAGGCCTGTTTTGAAATTTTCCTTCATTCCTTAGTGTAGATAGGAGGCGCTACCAAATGACAAAGTAAACATTATGAGTGGAATATGAAGTCAAAATCTAAAGCTGTGTTGTCTAGTGAATCTGGTGGCAGGTATTCATTTACATGTGGCTGTGTTTTTTTTTTTTTGTTTTTTTTTTTTTTGTTCAGCTGAATATTCATTGCAGATAATTGGCATGGTACAAGAAACTAAAGGGGTCAGAAGAAACACCCCCACCCCTGACTTGCAGTGTTCATCTAGGATATACATGACTATCTGAAGGATTTTTTGGTAACTTTATGTAGAAGCAAAATCATTTAATATAGCCACATTTGGAGGATTTTGTTGACTGTTGTGTGCTTCATCACAAAGCCTGAAAAAACGACTAACAACTTTGGGGTGATTTTTTATAGGACTGTGATCTTAATGGAGGTTATTCAGCATGCATTGCCTTAGGTGTTCACTGGGGCACTCTGTTTTTTTATATTGTACAATAGTACTTATACAAAAAAAAGCCTCTTTGCACAAACTATTACAACTTTTTCCATTCTGCATGTGCTATTAATCTTCATTCAGGTTTTCTTGTGATAATGTTTGTGCTTTAGCCTTAACTAGAGAGATGTCACAGTTATACAACTTTAAAACATTAGACACAAAGCAGCAAGTTCAGCTGATGTCCAGCACTGTATTTTTAAGTCATTTTCTGTTGACGTAGGACTGAAGCATTGTGACTGCCTTGTTAGCTGCAAGAATTGCCTTCTGGTTAAGAAAATGTTTAGCTACTTCATCTCAACAATAAAATGGGTTTGAGACACCTGGTTTATTGTATTATAGAGGAAATATGATTGTACTTTTGTTTGCCATCATTACCTTATATATATTTACAGATGGACATCTATGTTTGTAATAGCACCAAAGCTTCCAGTGCAGAAAAAAATATTTAACTTCCTCTTAACCCTGACCACATGCTTAAAAAATAAAAAATGCCACCATCTTTGAAACAACCTGCCAGAGCTGCTGAAGACTAGTTGCAGATTTTCAGCTGCAGATTTCATTTGCATTGTCATTTCATTTAGACAGTCATGGTATGCTCCTGTTAATTCCAGTCGTGTACTGTGACATACCCAGCAACTTAGTCCAGGCAATCTGTGATTTGCCCTGAGAAGCTCAAATAGGTTTGTGTACATGTGAGAACTGACAATGAGTGAGCATTCTCCCACAAGTACAATGTTTATAATACAGCTACAAGTAATGAGGAATGTGGGTGTTTTGCACCCGACAAACAGAAGACCAGCTTGGATTGGATGATTGATGTTGGGTGTTTTACAGATCATGAAGGAAAAATAGGAGCCGAGAGTGTGAATTCACATTACATGTAAAGCCTTTGCACAGACACTGGGGCTGTCGGGCAGCACGTAATTGTGCGTCAGAAAATGGAAATGTGAAACTGCTGTAAAGTCATCATACAGCCTTCTAATTATGCATACCCCACAATAGCTAGTCATGTGATCGGACATTCTCAGTTCACCAAGTCGGCAAGTGCAAATGTCAAGTTTAACTTCTCCTCCAACAAGTCACATAATGTGACATTGGCTTTAGTGTTGGTTGTTACATTGAAATTTCAGTCTATTGCATTTAAACATCTTCCTCTAAAGGTGGCTGTCTTAGATCAAGGCTGTCATAGTTGCAGTATGTCTTTTATTTCTTTTGTTCAATAATGTTCATTTATTTAATAGGATACTCAGAAATTCTGTTAAATAAACTGATATATACAATATGCTTATTCACATTAGTTTATTAAGTCTTGGCATGCACTTTTCTCAGGAATCTTATTTGAGCGAGTTGGTAACCATTAGAGAAAAATTGTCTGAAAGTAAACTATTTGTACTGTTGATAGATCTTTCTGTTAAGATTCCTCAAACCTGTGGTGATTATTTAAAATGTTTACCAAGTACTTCTAAAAAAAATATTAATAGCATAATTAATGTGACCTGCTCTGCCAAGTAAAGAGACCAGTAATCAGTACAGCATGAAAAATATAAAAGACTAGCCGACGCCCGCCGTAGCATATGGCGGTGTAAGAATAGAAACGGAAAACAGTGAGAAAGGAGTTCAGAAATCAAGAAGAAATAAATACTTCTTGAAAGATGCAGTTGTGAATAGGTGTTTTGGTGGAGACGACAGATAATGAAGAGAGTATTTCCAGAATTGTAACTGCAAGGCGGGATGTTGGGGTCGTGTTTGAAGTAAATGACGATGGTAGCATGGAGAATCTCGGAAAGAGCTTGAATTTCAGCTTCACCCCCATAAATTCCAGATGTTGCCGTGTATTGATAGTACTCCTGACTTGTTGTGATAATTCGACTTGCATTGGAAAGAACAACATGAAGAACGTCTCCAAATCTGTCCCAATGTGATGCAACGAAATCTACTGCCCTATGCCGTAGTGAGAGTGCATTGCTTTCGTCGACCGTTGTGTCAAGAAATAACCCACTGATAGGAACAGGCAGTTGCCGGATCCCGGAATAGAGATGATGTTGTGCAAAAACCTGTTGACAGAGAAGATACTGTCGTTCATTTTATAACAAAGGCTTAGGAAACAACCGTCGCAGTATAACGAAAATACGAAGGAGCGAAGCCAATGCCAATGGTCGACAGAGTACCTTTCTGTAGCAGGCTCCCAGGTGCACACATGGCTGAAGTGAAAGGTCACGTGGTCAGGCTAGATATAGGGTGGTGACGTGACACCAATGGGGTCATGAGAGAGGAGCGGGGAACGGGTAGTCCGAAGGAGGAATAGGAATCAAGAAAAGCGGCGTGGGGGTGTATGGGAGGCCTCGGGCAGCGTGGAGAAGGGTTTTGAAGAGCAGGAATAGGAATCGAGAAATGCCATGTCGGCTGCATATGGGCGGGACTGCTTTTGAACAGGAAGCAGGACGAACCAGAAGAGAAATATATGAGATTAGTTGGAATTTTTGAAAAACCTCATTTACCTTCTTTAGATGCAGTAAAGCAAAATTACATTTTTCCTCAAGTCTGTTTAAAGTTTTATTCAGGTTTCAGTCTTATGCAGTTTTTTTGTTTTACGATAAACCCCATACTTGTATCAATTGTTGTAACTGAGACATTTTAAAAATAAGCAAATTTAAAAAAATGATTAAAGGAAGACTGAAACAGAACCTAATGGTACCATCTATGCAGCTGTACTCTGAGTAAGTCCTTAGTAATGCCCTGTTTCTTGGGATCCGTTAGGCCTCATTGCTGGATAAGTCAAAACAGGTTTATCTCAGTAAAAACTAATATAGAATGAATAGTGTCTGAGTTCTATGCATCTTCATGTAAATTAATTACAGACAAATCTGATTTTCTGTCTTTTTCATTTTGAAATGGTTTTGACTTTATTTTGTTAATATTTAGTTTTAGAGAAATGATTGTTAAAATAACATTGGATTAATTGTTGGAGTTGGAGGGCTTTCAGATGGCCCTCATAATAATTATCTGGTTACAAAATAAGTTTTGTAATAAACTATTGCGTAATTTCTGTATATTCAGTTTAGGTTAGTACAGTTTTACTTAGTTAATATAAAGTTATGTTTAAGGCAAATGTTTACTGTGTGTTGGAAAAAATATGCTGCCTGGTGGTGGAATTAATGATTAATAAGACCAATACATTAATGCAGCTTTATTCACATACCAGTTATTAAGCCTGGAGCAATATATCTACTTTATCATGTTCTAATATGATTATAAAGGGACATCTGAAGATGTAAATAATGCAATTAGTTGATAGTCTTGGATTGTACAAGCATAAATGCAAAAAAAAAATACTAAATGTATCCAAGTCCTCCCCTCAGTACTTCTAAGCTTTCTGAATAAAAATGGCTTACTTTTGTCGCTTTCAGGAAATGTTGTAACAATGTCATTTATTTTCCAAGAATCTGAGCAAAAAAATCACTTAAGGGTAAACATGCTGGAAGCATTAGTTTTGTGTTTTTTTTTTTTTTTTTTTTTTCATTTTTTCAGTTGTCTAACATCCCACAATAAATGTTTACCCTTGAACATGAAGTTTCTACATGCCAGCAGTGCAGGCACACGTAAAAAAAGTAAGAGTACTAAAAGGGTTAGGTGTTACTTGGATTGTGATCTTTTTGAAAAGCTGTAGAGCACTTTTACTTTGTCAAAAACTGCAAAAATATATATTTTTTTTCTTTCCAAAAGTATTTCAAGTGATGGCATCTCAAAAAGTACATTCGTTATCTATCAAGGTCTCAAATCCTTGAACTTTTTGTGGGCCTCAAGGTCTGTCTGCACTTTAAAGGAAAAGGATTCATAAATCCATCCATCCATCCATTTTCCAACCCGCTGAATCCGAACACAGGGTCACGGGGGTCTGCTGGAGCCAATCCCAGCCAACACAGGGCACAAGGCAGGGAACCAATCCTGGGCAGGGTGCCAACCCACCGCAGGACACACACAAACACACCCACACACCAAGCACACACTAGGGCCAATTTAGAATCGCCAATCCACCTAACCTGCATGTCTTTGGACTGTGGGAGGAAACCGGAACGCCCGGAGGAAACCCACGCAGACACGGGGAGAACATGCAAACTCCACGCAGGGAGGACCCGGGAAGCGAACCCAGGTCCCCAGATCTCCCAACTGCGAGGCAGCAGCGCTACCCACTGCGCCACCGTGCCGCCCCGGATTCATAAATGTTAAGTCATAATTACTATGTTAAAAGGCAACCAAGTTTTAATGAGTAGATGTTCAGAACAGTAATCTGAATGAAGAGGCAAATAACAGATAACTCTGCGCAGCAAAAAGCAAAACAGAGATGACTAAATTCGAGCTGTTTGGCTAACAAGGATGTGCATTTATAACCAGGACTGTGGAGTCAGAGACAATTTTGGGTACCTGGAGTCGGCAAAAATGTACTGACTCCGACTCCTAATAAATTTAAATTGTAATGAAAAAAAAATACAGCAAGTTCAAATGTCCCATTTCACAAACAATAGTCATAATTATGTACTTCTCTGATGCAAGAGTAAAGCCCAGTGCATAGTTGTTACTACTAGTGTGAAGTTCAGCTGAGCTATTATACAACCTGACATTCACATATTGTGGTTTGGATTATGGTACATTACAAAAAGTGTTTTCATTTTATTTCAGACTAGGGGGCTCTGCCCCCTGCACGCTTCGCTCGCCCACCCCCGGGTTTTGTTTACTGGATAAACAATTTAAAGAGATTATTTTCATGGGAATTGTTACATATGCATTATTTTCACTTTTACTTTAAAACTACAATATTTGTCCTTTATTTCCTGCCCCGGGCGTGGTTAAATCTGTTTCTTGCGTGATGTATAACGCTGCTCGCGTTGTAAAGTGAGGTGCTGAACTCACTCTTAAGGGCTCGTTTATACTTCTCGCTCCGAATGCGTACGCGCCCTCATCATGCTGCCACGCGTTCTCAGCATTCATTTGATGCGTCCTCTGAGCAGGTCCTCAGAAATTAACGCGATGCGTGCACAAGTTGCAGTACCAGCAAAAAGTCGGGGGGCGCAGTGTGCTTAAAGTTGGAATGTGACGTCAGAGTCTCTGTTTACTATCTACATGTGATAGAAAGCTTTGTGGATCCTACGAGATCGTTGTGCGCGCTTCGATGTTTGATGAATGATTCAATGTGGCGAAGCAAAATGCCGACATACAGATGTATTCGTGGTGCTTTTTATATTCAAGCGTCGCATATTCCCGATCATAATGACACAATACATTTTAAAAGTCTCACATACCGTCTTCTGTGCAGTCTTTTTTTCTTGGGCTTCCATCCTGTCCTGACAGCAGAGGATCACCAGCTATAGATCGCCACTTCGAACACATTAAATGTATGCACGCTAAGGAGATGCGCTTGGATCATCTGCTGGCTTGCAGCTGCTGCTGGCGAGCTGCGTGTTCTGCTTGTTCTTGTTTTAAGAGCTGGGAGCACATGAAGTGTGACTGCCAAAAGCATTCCAACAACTGCTAGGTTAGATGTCTGTGAACTTGTTTTAAATTGTTTGTAAGTAGGGCGTGACATGCAAAAGTCACCGTCTCACAGGTTTTGCTTCCTAAGGTTGTACTGTCTAGTCTCGTGTGTCGTCAAAGTGTCTCTCCGAGATGATCAGGTCTTATTCGCTTCGCTCCACCCCACCGGAGGCGCGCTATGCTCCTGCCACTTTGAGTCTCTCCCTCTCACGTTGTGAGGGGGGAGCTGAATGCACACTAAGGAGATGCGGACGGATCAGCTACTGGCTTTGTTCTCCTGCTGCCAAGGTGCATGTTCTGCTTGTCGCGCTGCGCGTCGATCATTTAAAAGCCTGCACAGCAGCTGTCCTTCTGTCTCACCGTCTTGTCTTGCGTGATGTCAAATTGTCTTCCAAGAAGATCATGTCTTGTCTCCCTGCCAAGATTTGTTTTTATAATAGATAGATATAATGTGTTTAACAAGTTCATTTGAGTGTAAACAAGTGTAATGATGTAGATGTGTACTGTGGTCTGATGTGTGTTCAGGGGTTCTTGTCTTTCGTTTAAGCTGGCCAATACGGTAGAGTCAGCTTCCTAGCCAGTAGTTCTATGGTTAAATGACGTGTATGTTGCCTTCCTTTAATCAACATGGAAAATACTTCAGCATATTAAATACAGAGGAGTCTGAGTCAGAAGTACCGGAAACTAAGGAGTCGGAGTTGAAGGATTTATCTACCGACTCCACAGCCGTTTATAACTGTAGATAGGAAGCTGTAGGAACCTTACAATCTTGTAAGAAGAATCCAGATGAGATGCTTGGACAGCAATTATCTAGATGAACAAGCAACAAATGGACTGAACAGTCTCCTGTTGTTCATCATATTTGTTTTGTTCTAAGATGGTGCAGCTCTTTGTATTAACTGTGAAATACAAAGTGCCCTTGGTAATCTCAAAACAAATTAATTATGTATTTTGCAGGGTGTCAAAGCAGTGAAAATCACCACATTCTGCCAACTAACCCTGAGTTTGCTTTCTTTTATGCTAGTAACAAGGTCACAAGTATTAACATTAGAGCTTCACTTCACTTGAATGTCATTCCAGGATTCTTCCTTTCTGCCTCTCAATTGAGAATTTTATGAGCACCTCAAGAATGTAACAATTTGTTTTCAGGTGGAAAAGGGCAGAAGGCAGATTCGCTATGGAGAGGGCCTCCATTGTAAGCTACTGGAACTGGCTGCAAGCTCATATTTCCGATCTGGAGTATCGAATCCGACAGCAAACGGATATCTACAGGCAGATTCGTGCAAACAAGGTTGGTAAAGACTTGTATAGCAGACACCTCTGCTTCCTTTTAAAATGCACATTTGTTTGAGGCTAACTTACTTAAAAGCTACCTGCACTGTTTTCTATCTAAAACTTTCTCATCTTTCTTCATATTATTTTACCAGGCTTTTATTCTCATTAATGTTTCTTTCTTGCCTTTTTTTTTTTTTTTATATATAAACATGTCATGTTTTCTAAGCTTTGATGCTGGCCTTGTATTAGCTTGGGACCTGACATGAGTTTCAAAAGACTGACAAGTATTGGGAGTACCTATCTTGATGTTTGTATGTGTTAAGTAAACCACAGTCCTTACTAAAGCTGATATTGTGACTACTTAACAGTCAAAAATGTTAATATAACGAGATATATCTAATATTTATAAATATCCATCCTTCACAAACATGACATAACCTGGAATGGGAACAATTAAAACAAACAGCTAGCAAATTTTATCTCTGATGTTAGGACTCTGTGGTGTATCTTTTTCTAAAGCCATCGTCTATGAAGATGGATCTTTTCAAGTCCAATATAAAGTCGGACTCGTGCAGTGTACTGGGTACATTTGATTTATCATAGTAATGGACATATGTAACACAAATGTTTTTTTCCTAGTCATTCAAGTTCTATCACTCCATGAATGTGACACCATCCCATTTCTCAAATTAATAATCCATTTTATTTATATAGCTCCTTTCCCTTTATGTAAGCAGACAATGGACAAGAAACCTTAATACTGCACTTGCAATTTATGATGGGAGTATGGCCAATCTGGTTATTGTGGAAGGTTTTCACATCAAAAGTTTATTCCATCTTAGAGAAACCTTGCACTAATTTTGCCACATTTCTTCTCCATTTTGATTCAAACCCTACCCTCAATCCCACACCTCAACAGTGTTGTTAGCATATATATGGTTGGGGACTAGATTATGGAAAGAAGTAATGCTATTCCACAAAAGCTGTATAGACTTGTACCTACTGCTGCCAATCTCCTTAAATCTGTCAGAGTGTCTGGATGTGCAAGTTACTGGCTAGAAGATATTACTATCGGAGCAAACCCTTATTCTTACTGCTTTCTTTTGGATAGTAGTATTTTCTGTGCTTTGATAGTGTATTCTACAGGGATGAAATTTAGTCTTTGGTTTATATATTGTCTTTTTTTTAATCAGGGCTTGCTGCTGCTTGGCGATGTTACTTCTGATTCTCCAGCTGAAGATGTTGTGAATGTGAATTTGGAGGCCAGTGGATGCAGACAAATTGCACTGGTCAGTTTTATTTTTTTTGAATAAGGCTGAGAAAATATTTGAAAATCATTTTCTTACTCCAGTTTTGGTGTTTTTATGGAAGGTAATTTTTTTATAGATATCGATGCTTAGATTTCTTATGCATTAAGCACTCCAGGTTCCAGTGATGACCCCAAGAGCAACTCATAATTAGCAAATGGAAAGAGAGAGCCTTTACTGATACTACTTATGTCAGTCAGAGGTTTTAAGGTTTATAGTTGTCTTGTCAGTTAAGAATCTAATTCTTATGCACCTGTAAAACTCAAATACAAATTCTCTTAATGTTTTAATGATGGTACTGAAATATTTCATGCACATTTTAAAAATAGCTTTCACAGCATGTATCCTGTCCTGTGACATCTGTCTAAGCCAGGTTAAAATGTTTTTATGCTTTATTGGCTTGTTGGCTTTGTATCCTGCCATTGGTTGCACAGTTGAGCGAAATAAATTTCATATTCCTATGAGAATGTACATGGTGCTGTACCTGGTGAAGTACATTAAATTATATGTGGATGTTAAGAAATACTTAGTAACGCAAATGATTTATGGAAATTTTACTGATACTAAGTTGCTAAGAAAAATGTTTTAACTTGGTTTGGCAACTACACAATTATATCAGCTTATTTAATGATACCATGATGTCTCCAACTTATTGTACACATTAAAAAGCCACAAAAAGTAAGTATCCTATGACAACAAGTTTTAGGATGCTTGTTTTTTTGTGGCTTTTTAAAGTGACATCATTGAATTTGTCTGTGTAATGTTAACCTGATCACATTGTTTTACTTTTGCATCTCTCAATGGCTTATTGCCATTTTTAGAGAGCCTAACTTTATGGCTTTAATTAAATCATGACTTTCATTTTTAAAAATGTGCACTCTGCTTATTTTTGCAAGTGTATCTAATGTGTTTCTCTAGTTGTGTAAGCTGTGATTTTTTTTTTTTTTTTTTTTTTTTTTTGGTTTGTGTAGCCTGCCATTGTCGTCTTGTGCTGCAGCATCAGGGAGTTGTTGGGCATGAGGCAAGAGTGTGGTCTAGTCCCCAGTTTTTAATCCATACTGCAAATAAAAAATTGTATTGAATCAAACAAAACAATTAAAGCAAGTGCATTTGGGGTGGCTTGCAGAGATCTTTCAGATCTTCATGATGAAACAGGCTGTAACCATTCAGTGACCTTGACATAACCACAGGCTTTGTTGAGGCATTACTAGGCTAATGCAGACCACCAGTAGTAGAATAGAAACTTAAGTGCCAAAAAAATGTCCTAGCTAATTCCAGGAAGTCTTCAGGGAGGGGAAAAAATTAGACCTAAAATAACATGAACTAAGCCTAGCTTCATTCTCTGTTATTTGGTTAGTAAAGTGACTGTTTGGTAGTTTTAGTTTGCTCCTTTTTAACTGTACTTTTTTAGTTCTGTACCTTTCAGTTATTTTGCGTATTTTCTTTCAGGACAACCAGATGTTGGAAGTGGAGAGTGCATCGCCAAACCCCGTTCCTTTAAAAGCGTATGTCTCAAGTAAACCAGTCAATGGAGTTGTTAACAGGTAAGCTAATCTTTTAGTTTTGTAGATACAGCTGACTAGAAGTGCTTGTCATCTTTTATATGGATCAGCAACATAAAGCTCTATATCTAGCAATCCTTCAGTACTTTGGAGAAATCTTACTTATTTTAATATCCTTATAACCAGTAAGAAATGTAAGAAATTTTAAGTATATTTTTTCTAGCAATTAAATTTTTTTTTTTTTTTCTTAGTTTTTACCCCAGC
The DNA here is from genome assembly GCF_900747795.2 of Erpetoichthys calabaricus. Taxonomy (NCBI): domain Eukaryota; kingdom Metazoa; phylum Chordata; class Cladistia; order Polypteriformes; family Polypteridae; genus Erpetoichthys; species Erpetoichthys calabaricus. The sequence goes on from NC_041407.2 coordinate 107,667,692, forward strand.
TTCACATCCACTGGATCACCGGACAGCTCTGATACAGAAGACACATTCACCAAGAAACAACGTTTAAACTTGACTTCCACATCGTTGGATAGCACATGTGTGGCAGCAAGAACACGGCCTATAGTTAGCTGCAAAAAACGGCGCCTGGTTCGACCAAGTAGTGTCATAAATCTAAACAGAAAGGTGTGTATTAGATTTTTTTTAAAATTCATCCTCCTTTCCTGCAAGTCAGTAAAATATTTCTTACATCAACAAATAAGAATAGTTTCTTATGGTCACCTTAAAATTTATACTAATACATGGAAGATCAATGCTCTTTTTTAAAATGTAGACCCTTGTTTTATAAGCGAGTTTAATAGCCTTTAACTTAATGTAGTGTAACTGTTTGCTCATATAAAAAAAAAATGTAATTTTCAAAAACTGTCAAATCTTCTTGATACTGCATTTCCGTATGTTTAAAAATGTCTGCTTTTCAAGGGTGCCCTCTAGTGTTACGCTCTATAGCTTTCATATTGTTAGGTTAAAAAAAATGACAAAGGATCTAAGAAACAGATGATGTGGGTGTTAATCATGGCTTGCCAGAATCACAACAATTGAGTAATTGTGACATAATATATGTTTGCAATGTATTATATTTATATTTATTAATTCTGAGGAAGTAGTATTTAAAGGAATACTTTGATTTATTTTTGGTATCTGTAAAGTACTTCAAAAGCCTCCAAGATGGCTGCCCTATACTGAAGCTATATCGTAATAGATAATCTAGGAGCCCAGTGGGAGTTCCAGAGAGCAGTGGCGGAGTCTTTTCTGTATCAGGGTGTAATGCATCAAATTGTGTCTGATTAGAACTGTATTTCCCTTTTTTTGAGAAATTTGGTCTTTATGATCTTTCTGTCTCTAAATTAGTTGTCATTGGTAAATATGATTCAGTAAAAGCAGCACCCTGGCAGAGAAGTTTTACAGTACTGCATTGTTTTTTTTTCTGTATGGTAGATATTCTTGTAACAGTTTTATACTTTGTTTTTCAATGTTTTAAATAATCTGTCCATCTTACACAACATTCTGTTTTATTCCAATGCACATAATCCTTTGCCACAGCACATCTACAGCTAGATTTGGCCACATTTTTTAACAAATAGATTTGTGATTAGTATGTTCATGGGATTAACATTTCAAATCATTTTATAGTACATTAGTGTGTTTCATACATTTCTCTTGGCTGAATTATCTGACCATATCCTCTCTCTAGGTTCAGCGTGCCTCTGTTCCTCGCTGTAGCTGTGACATCAACCCTTCCTGTGTAATGTGTGGCAATCGAGCTTCACAGTTCACAGCGGAATCCAGTTATGATGCACCAATTATGGAAAGGCTGTCCCAGTTTGATCCCTGTCTTCACCCCATTCTTTCTTTTCCTGATGGTAAGAATTTAATATTGTTTTCACGCATATTTAGATTAATAATGAAGTCTAGAGCTGGTGTGTTTCTGCAAACTTTATCATATTTTTTAAAAAGAAAACAGTAATGGATAAATAAAACACAATGCATTAGATGTTCTTAGATGCAGCAGTGATTTATAATGTTTAATCTAAGCAATAAAGATAAACTCTGAAACCTAAAAGGTAATGCTTGCATATATAGCACAGATATATTACAGATTTTTCTTGCCTTGTGCCTTGCAAGTTAAGGTATTAATGGAAATTTAAGCATAAAGCATTTTGTTTCACAAATTCAGAGTATACTGGCAAACTTGTCCTGCAGATTTTTTGATCAGTGGTAGTGATGCCTTTGATTTGTTGCATTTAAATGAGCACTGCATGCAAATATGCAAAATGATCAGCGACAACCTTGTAATTTAGAAATCAAACTGAGCAAACATTTCTACTTCAGGGCCCAAAAATACATAAAGCTTTGTTTATTGACATTTAAATACTAGCACACATTGAGAAACACATGCACTGCTGAAATTGCACAGAAAATTGTTACAAACACTTGTGAAGAATGGGCTTCAAACGCAAAATGCAAAATCTAGCAACAAGTAAATAAAAATGTGGTTCTGAGGCTAAACAATTAATAATCCGATTTAATAAAATTAAAATCAGTGGTTTATAAAGTTGACCCAACTGAATTATTTAGATTAAGTAAGGAATCAGGTGGTTGAGGACCTGTTCATACAAAAAGTTGTGAGAATTTGGAACAAGCTGGCAACTTCAAAAAAGTATCTGGGTGAGGTACTGGAACAGCTTAGCTAGTGAAACAAGCTGAATGATGTCTGTCATGTTTATGCAACTGCTAATATTTTGGGGGTTTTTTTTTTTTTTTTTTTTTTTTTTTTTTGTTCTTTAAGAAAAATTGCTTCCAATGCCTACGGAAATCTTATAAAATTTGAAAGTCTAAAACAAAAAAAATTACCCAGCAGTCATTTTTATTAGTCTGTCAGAGAAAAACAGATATGTGTATTGCAGTGAATGTGGGTTTTTTTTGTATTTGTCCAGTATGTTCTCTGTGACTGTTGTTATAACTACAGTTTCTCTCTCCTGCATTTCAGACGTTTCCTTGAACCTGCACTTCCAAGGAGTTTTGAAATCACACTGGCAAAATAAACCTCTAGAAAAAATCAAACCCCCCAAAAAACTGTCTCTCAAACACAAAATATCCCTATCCAGCAAAACGCCAGACACAGCTTCCAAAGAAAAACATAAACTTGGAAATTCTTTACTTGCAGCTGTTCGTGAGTATTTTGTTCAGTTGTTCTTGTATTTTGATCAGTTTTTTGACGACTGTCTTCACAATTTACTTTTTGGTAATACCTTAATAATCAACTAAAAATTAATATGTTAAGTACTTGTTTTGCCAATTAGGTGAGGCGTATTAATGTAAACAATCACATTTACTATAAAGGATCCTTACTGCATAAATGGAAAGTTTCTTATTTTGTTCAGAGTTGTCATAAAGATTGTGATTAATGTTTAGCTTCTGTTTTGAGAATATCACTCATTGTGATAGAGCAGAACTTTATAAAATAACTACCTTTATAGGTTTATTTTACCATTGTAGTATTCAATAACAGTTATTAATCCTAGAAAGTATAGTTCATGGGGAAGTGGCAATTTACTGAATGTTTTTTTCACTTGATTGCATTGCTTTTTGTGTGTTCAGAACCTCAGCAGTCAGTATATTAAAAAACAAAAATTAGGCATGTGTTCATTTAAATAATTTGTTTGTCAAATTTAGCCATTTAATAGTTATAAATTAGTGCATTTCAGTGATGATATAACAGCATGCACTTTAGTGCATTTCAGTGATGATATAACAGCATGCACTTAAGAGTTTATAGGTGATAAGTTTAGCTGTTCTGCTTCTGAATTAATTTAATTAGCATGTGACAGGAACACCTCATTAGAAGATTGTGTAACTCCACAACACTGGGGAAGCTGTGAAATCAAAATTTTAGCAAAGCTTGGGTAGTTTTAAAAGCGTGTAATCCTGTGCATTGTATTTTGGTGTTAGGCAGCAATTGAGCATTCATGGCAGTAAATTGAAAATAAAACTGATGTGTAACATGTTTGTGCAGCAAATTGCCCAAACTCACTTTAGAACCTTGGATGTCACAAGAATTGTGCACTGATGTCATGAAAGAAACATGGCGATCTTTAAAGGGAGGTATGATTACAGAAACACTGAGTGCTAAAACAATTATCAATGCTTAATAAGTGTAATTTTATTAGTGCAGTGACTATGCCAGATGTAACATTATTTCCACGTTAAAGAATAAAAAGGGAGCTATAGTATTGTCTAATGTTTCACAAATTCTAGCTATAGAGTACTGTGCTAGCATAACATACATAGAAGACAAAGTAATATTCCTGATCAGTTGCACATTCTAGAACAGTTCTAGATTTTTAAGCTGTATTACAGCTGCCCTACCTTGCATTAAAGGTTTATAGATGGTATGGAAGATAAGTGTACAGGTATTCTTGAGTTATAACAAACCCTAATTAAGCCAAGAGAGACATTCATTAACTAGAATAATTAATAAACACAATGGTACAGGATCTCAGGGACATAAAGGTGCAGAAGTAAACCATAGAATTACAAAAACCCCAGAGCTGCTCTGCGCTCTGCCTATCTAAACTGGTTTACCCCAAAAGTCTGGGTATGGGTAGCTTTTGGTTCGTCTCCCTAGTTGTACTTTATAGTCACACCAGTCCCCTCCTGCTGACACCTTTACTCTATGTACTGGAACATCGCCTGCTTCTCCTACTTGTCAAAACCTTTTCACTCAGTTCAAATCAGCATGGAGGGAGGTTTCATCATCTGCCCAGGAACTGTTCATGAGGTGGTTCCTTAAACTTACAGCAAGGGTCCAGACTGACCCTGGGCTCCTCTTGCCAGAACATCAGATGTCCCTGCAGTCCAGAATCCCACCTGAAGATGCCAGGCCTGTCCCAGGTCACCTGTGTGTACTGATGTGTACCAAGCAGCCAAATATCTAACGTAAGGGTACACCCTTGTCAAAACTGTCGCCTACCAGACTGAGGCAGTAAAGGCACCAACTTTACTGACTTCCAAAAACCTTCCTCAAGCCCAGTGTTCCAGTTGTTAATGCTTCCAGGGCACCTGCATAAATACTATGTACTAATAGACATACTACTTAAATCACTCATTTATTAGAGGATCAGACAACTTTACCCGGTGATGATTACGTTGATATTTTAGAAGTACATATTCCCACTGTCTCCAGGATGCTTACCTTGTTCTTAAACTTTAAGGGTCCCTTGATTATGATTACTTCCTCAATACACCTCAACCTAAGGTTGGGAATATAAATAACAAGCTGCTTAATTTGCATTTGATACCAGCTTAGGTGGAAAGCCAAGATAAATTAATCAAGTTTATAGAAACAGAGGCACTTGGACTGAATACTGTCTTCAGGAGATTTGTGGTAGATAAAGTTTAATATAAGTAAGGGAAAGATATTACACATAGGAAGTAAAATGTTGGAAGATCTGACTTTTGACAGAAGTTGTGATGAAAATTACTTGGGAAGTGTAGTGTACTTATCACTATCTACATCCAGACAATGCAGAATTCATTGAGATGGGTAATAAAAAGTTAGGTTATATAGCACAATGTGTAGAGTGCAAGTTCAATGAGGGTATGCTTAGTGAGGTCTCACCTGGAGTATTGTGTACAATTTTAGTCTTTAAGTCTCAGGCAACAAAAAAGATACATCAGCCTTCGAGAAAGAGAGACTAGGCTAATTCTAGGACTAAGTGTGGTCAGGAGAGATTGAAGGAATTGAATCTTTTCAATTTAAGTAAACTGTGATCAAGAGGTAACAATATGTTTGAAGTGTTTAAAATGATGTGTGAAATTAGTATGGTTGATCCAGGCTGTAAATGTAAAGTTAGCACACATCTTACAAAGCTTTTCACACAGAGAACTATAGACACATGGAGTAAATTGCCAAGTCGTGTGATGGAGAGTAGGACTTTAAGGACCTTTAAAACGTAACTTGCTGTTATTTTGGAAAATTAGGTGGGGAAAGGATGGCTATGTTGAAATGAATGGCCTGTTCTCATCAAATTTTTTTGTTATGTTCTAGAGCCTCCAACTTGATGGCACCTGATGTCACTAGCAAACTTACTATAATTTGTTATCCTGTACAGCATTTCACAGATTGCAACAGTACTCCTCCTCAGCTCCCCCATCATAATAGAATCAAATTGTTTTACAGATGTGATCAAAAAAAGTAAAACCCTGTGGGTTGCTCTGTACTTCGGTATTTGAAATTTTAACTGATATAATGATACAGTGACACCACACTTAAGAAGACTAGTTCGAACCACATCTTTTATCATTACCAATTTGTGTATGTATTGACTTATTGGCATATTATGACCAGAACACACCTCCATTGTGGAGGTTTTATGGGCACAATCATCAGGGTAAACTCTGGGTTTGCTGGGAGAATTATATCTCTCATGGCCTGGGAGCACCTTGGGATCCCACAGTATGAGTTGGCAAATTTGGCTGGGGAAAGGGACATATGGGCCTCACTTCTAAGTCGGTTGCACCCGAGACCTTGTTTCGGATGAGAGATGGAAAATGAATGGCCAGAAAAATCCTGTAGTCTTTACAGTCATGTAAAGGAGACACTATACGGTGTCAGGAGAATGGAGGTTTTTATAAAAAACACAACTTGTATGCTACCATATCTGACACTGTACCTTTGTGCCTTTTGTTCATAATATTTTGGCATTTTAGCACAAATGAGCATTAGAATTAAGTTAAAAATTTCAATCTGATTTAAAGTGAAGTGCTGCCATTTTATGAGTTCTCATTAATTACAAGTTAATATTTGCAGACCGTTCTGTTTCAACAATGTGAATACACGTTTTTGATTTTTTTTGTCTGTTTTGAATAACTGGAACAGGTCTTTCACATCACAAGTTACGGACTGAGAAGATTCACCGGCAGCATATAGATGACTTGCTGAGTGCTTCAAAGTTGGAAAGAGCATCTGTATGTAAAGCTGTGGAACGTCCAACAGTGCTCACTCCCTCATCCTGTGATAAAAGCCACAAGAGGAGGCCAAGAGATCACTCCCTCGAGAGGACAGAAGGTACAAATTAGCTATGTAGCCAGTGCTTTTTAATCACCATTATTGTTCCAGTTGTTGTTTTTTTTAATTGATTGTTCTTGGTATTTTTCTCCACTTTTTAGTCATTTTATTACTTACTTTTTTTTTTAAACAATATTTATTCAGTCCCTCCAAAAGGTTTATATCTTTTTGTCTTTTGTATTTTCTCTCTGACCTAGTTGCTCCAAGGCACTTTGTGGACACAGAAAGTCCATGTTCGTCATTGGCAAGTTTGCAAACACGGGCCCACAGTCCTCTGATGAGACAGTTGTCCACATCATCTGAAAATTCCACACCGGTAGCTGCCAACAGTCAAAGTACTTCCAGCACACTGGTATGCACACGTTTTTTTTACTTTCTTGTATAAGAAGTATAGGGAAAATATTGTAAGCATCCAAAGATTTGATGTTGAGATTTTGATGAATCTTCACATTTTAGACCTCCCTGACTTTCTCATGTACAAAGTATAGGAAAAGTATTGGAATCCTCCAAAAATTCCATTTCAAGTTTTTGATTAGCCTCAATGTTTTAGACCTCCCTTAGTCTGAAAATACCATTTTTGGAATTATGTCTGTGTGACTGTCTGTCTCTGTGTGCATGTATGTATGTAAAAACAATATCCTGAGTACGCTTTCACTTAGGTCAGTCAAATTTTGCCTACAAGAATTAGGTACAAAACGAGGATTTCTGCTAACCGGAAGTAGTACTTTACCTTTTATTCATGCAGCTGCAGAGTCCGATTTATTCAAATTTACGTTTCTAATAATTGTTCGATATATATTTGATTTGATTTGTTGTGGATGGTTCACATAATATAAAAATATAATCATTGCCTTCCGGTTTACTCCTCAAATATCCGTCCCCATATCCGAGTATATGAGAAAGTCTAGACGAGACCACTCTCGATTTTTTGTTTTACTAATTATTTGTCCCCACATAGAGGCAAGTTGTAATAGAAGGAATTGCATAGACCCCATTGTATCAATTACACAAAATTGTTGAAAGGTAAACCAGCACTAAGAAACAGGCTAATGGAAATAAATGAGATTTATCTTCTTGTGAAGTGTGCAGCAAAACAATCGGAAGTTTTTAATAGGTTGGATTGTATGCTTCAAAAATGGAACCCAGCATGTGAAACACTTTCTTGTTAAGCCAGTCCTTACATTTTTTGTGTCCCAAAACAGCCAGATTGTCAGTTGCTCTTGCTTACATATCTGTTTTGTGTTTCACGTTTCAGCCTGTTCGGAGGCGAAGAGGTGAAAGCTCATTTGACATAAACAATATTGTTATTCCTATGTCAGTTGCCGCTACAACGAGAGTGGAGAAACTCCAGTACAAGGAAATCCTCACCCCAAGGTAGTAAAACAAATGTGTGCATGTATCTATGTATGTATGTAAAGGCTTTGTCACCTAAAACACATCAGTTCCCTGCTTTAGTATCTTGTCACTTAAGTTCTACAACCGTGCTTAGGTTTCAAAAAAGAACTGTTTCTACCATTGTGATTCCTATTACTTTGCATGGAGACTTATGTTAAATATAAATAATATACAGAAGCTTGAAGTCTTTATGGTAACTTTTAATTCTTTATCAATGCAAAACATTTCTTTTGGCATCAGCAATACACAAATCTTATGGTTTTACTTTAAGGTTGTGTGGGTTTATTTTTTATTTTGGAGGGCTACATTTTTTATAATTGTGACCAAAAGTCAAAAAGCGCTTATGAAAATGTCTTAGTGCAGTGCTGCTGATCTCCATTTGACTTTTTCTCATGAAGTTTCCATGTTGCTGTTCTTCAGTATTCCTGGTATCTCTCTCTCTCTCTCTCTCTCTCTCTCTGATACAGTAACATTGAGTATTTTCAGCCAATAAATTTCCTAGAAGATATGTGTCAAGAAGTGCTACTGGGGTTCCTTTATACTTAGAGCAATATATGCCTTTATAGTGCCTCACTGGGACTGCTTTGTGCATTTTTACTTTTACTAATGTCAGTTTTTCTTTTTAGTAATTAAGTGTGTATATTATAATATTTGCTTATTTAGTGACCATCTATGGAAAGCCAACCCCCCACTTGGTGAAAAGTTCTGTCTGTCATCTGTTTTCACCTAACTTATCAATAAAATGTTACAATAAATAGTGTTTACTGCTAAAAATGTTAAGCCCAGAACTTGAATACTCAACACTTTTGGTCAGTTGTTTCATTTTTCTAATTATTTCCCCAGTTGGAGAGAAGTGGACATTTGTTCACAACCAATTGCTGAAGAAGATGATGCTGCAGAGGTAAGAAAAAAATCTCAAACTCCTAAACCTTTATTAAAATAGAACCATTGAGTGCCTTTTATTGTGGTGTTCTTTTCAGCTGGACCTCTAGCAAGGTTCTGCTGGTTGGCTGTTCAAGTTCAACATGCCCGGTTATTTTTAATTTGCCAACTGCTTGAATCTGCATGCTGAAGGTGGAAGTCATGTTTCAACACTGGCAGTGCTATTTTTACACCATACACACCTATAAACTAAAAGTTGCCTAAAGAGCATTGACTCCGTAATTCCAAAACAGATTTGAGTTCTGAACGGTCTTATCTGCTTCAGACCTAAAAAGCACAAGATCTGCTCCATATTTGCAACCTTCAGATGCGTATTGCAAGCCTTGAATTAGAACAGATGTGTACAACATTGAATAAGGTGTTCTAAAGTAAAACACAACAATCCTGTGTTTTGTTTTTGTTTTTTTGCAAGTCTGCACCCATTACTAGAGTGTCGCCTTGAGTGATTAGCTCATTTTCCATCTGAATGGTCATTAAATACATGTAATTGCAGGGCATGGTGAGAAGATCATTTAAAGGAGCATTTAAAATTCCTAAATGTTTATTTCAAAGTGCAGCCTTATTTGTGCGGTATAGTTCAATTAAATGTTGCATCTCTCTGCCTAGGTTGAAGACTTGTCAGATGCCATGTTTGCTGCCATGCATTTGAAGTGTGAAGATCTGGAACGTTCACGGTGGACGTGGACAGCCAGTGCTCCAGCTCAGAGGCGAGGAAGCAGGTATGCCTTACACCTGTCATATGCTCATTATCTGTGACATTCAGGCCTGCCAAGGAGGGTTGAAACTCTTCTGCTGTATGCATTACTTTTTTTTTCTGGTAGTGGGTTGAACTTGCTTTTCTCCGTGTATTGCATTTTTAAGTATTTTTTGACACCACAGCCCATGCAATTTGTGTTTGCCATCGCCATTATTTTTTTTTGAAGAGCTGTCATCTTTAGTTTGGTCCAGAGAGCATACCTTTACGCAGTTGCACTTTGCTTTTACTGAACTATGTAATTGAAAGTCAAAACTCCCATGAAGGGAGACCTTGAGTTTGCTCTGTTGACAGCATCTATTTATTTAATATTAAAAATTTATTTATTTAAATGCACCTTCAAACCCCAAGTAGAATTTAATTTTTCTCATGAATTTATTCATTAAAGGGTAAGTTTGGTATTTTTCAAATTGAAGTTGTTTTTCCTTACTATGGTGTTTTATCTAATTTTTTTCTTCAGTAAAATATTTTATATAATTTTTAATACATTTTAATACACCATGCCTGTTCTTGCAATTTAAAATGACATCTAAAAGGTAATAGTACAAATGTGAAAACAAAGAATTTCAAATTTACCAAATGCATACATACTTAAGCCAAAAATGTCTGATTATTGATCCATGTCTAGACGTACTGTGTCTGTTGTCGTTTTTTAGAAAAAAAAAATAAGACCTGGATTTGCGATTTTCAAGGAAGTCCAGCTGTGCTCTTTGCCTTGTTGCCTTTCTCTCCCCATGGCAAACTTTAGCCTCCATGGTTGTTGTTTCCTGGAGTTTGTTTTGTGCGTTATATTTCCAACTATGAAGAAGCAGAAAGTCAGTGTTGTGTGTGGCTTTGTGCTTTCTTTACTTCTGTAGCTACCTACAATGGTTGCTGTGACCAGGGCCTGTATGCTCACATTAGGAACAACTGTGCCAAGAATCTATGAAAAAAGTTTATTAAAGTCTTTTCAAAAAATTGGCAACAGTATTTTAAATAATTAAAACACTTCAATTATAGGACAATTTCCTGTGCCAAATTAATACATACCATGCTTTTGGGAAAAAATAACTTCTTAATGTGAAAAATACTGAACTAATCCTTAAAAGAGAACCATGTTTAACCCCATGTGCTCTGTGGCACCTTACTCCACACTTCTGAACTCTTGGGATTAGTAGGTCCAGAAAGAAATTTTAGTGTCACTTTCTACCGTCTGTCCCAAGTATCACATTAATCTGCATCCGCCCAGCAAACGGTCCTCCAACTTGCAGGGAGAACTTGGGGGTTGGTGGCAGGGTTGGAACTACCGGGAAAAAATTAAAAAAACCTTCACATCACTCCAAAGCAACAGACAGGACTTTTTCTGTTCTCCACGGGAGTAGCTGCCTGCTTCCATTATGAAGGGGATGAGGAGAAAGCCCTCGGGAGCCTTATCCCCAGAAGAATCAAAACTGCCAGAGAACTAATGGGGATTGGTGCTGAGGCGTTGCTCGCTGTACTGCAGCACACAGGAACCAGGATCCCAATCTGTTTTGTCATGTGGTGGGTGCGGCAACATGTACCAGTGCATGTTCCCCAATCTGACCTGACCAGACTCTACCCTAATATTCCATGTGATAAAATTGCACCTCACTTTTTATGCTTTTCTGTTGGAGGGAAAGTGAAACGAGAACATGTCTCCTCCTCTTGTCTCTCTCTCTCTCTCTCTGAATCCCTTTTAATCCCTCCATCCCTCATGACTATAACGGAATGTTTTTCAATGTTTAGGTCATATAAGTCATTGGATGGAAGGACAACCCCACTGCTTGGGGGTACAAACCCCTCAACACCACAACCCTCATCACCTGATACTGGGCACTTCCATACGCTGCAAGACTTTGTTCCTATGCCTTCTCCATGCAGTCCTGCCAGTCCAGATCTGATTTCCAACCCATACACTCCTGGCTCACGGGATTCCCACCGGCCACAGTCCAGTGAAGACACGCGCTGCTCCACACCTGATTTAAGCTTTGAAGAACTGGTATGCATTTTTGTTGTTGGCTTCAAACCAGTGCACCAACTTATCTACTGCATTGCATGACACAATTTAATGCAACAAGCATTCAATTTTTTTTTTCTTTGTTTTTCTTCCCTTTTTTAGACCGTCCAGCCGTGGGAGAGGCGCAATTTTCCACTGCTGGATGATCCAGTGATTGATTGTGGGGACCACAGTGAGCTGCAGGATCGGCCTCCAAGAAACATTCGACGAGTCTCTGGTAGCAAACCTGTCAATAAAGAGACTGAGAATGAGACAGCACCACTGATAACGGAGGACACCAAACAGCGACTTCAGACAGCAATGCGAGCGGCTCACCGATGAACACAACGGAAGGACTTTTTTGCTTGTTTTTTTTTTTTTTTCTTTTTTTGTTTTTTTTTTTTTGTTTTTCTCCTTTTCCTTTTGGCATTAAAGATTCTGCTGTTTGATATTCAAACATCAGTCAGATTTTTCACAGTTTTTAGTGAACCTAAGGAAGTTTAGTATCTGTTTTTAAACCTTTTTTTGTCACCGAAATAAACATTACAGAGTAGGTTGAAAATTTAGGATGGACACATGGGGGGAGGGCTGGCATCCTTTTCTAATATATTAGGTGTACACTTATAGCACACTATGTAGCAGAGTTGAGGGGCTTGGACAAAGTTCTGAAAAGGGTGTTTTGTATCAGTAGTTCATGTCTGTGTCCCCATGGAGGTTTAGAGTGGAGTGACATTCAGTGACCTTCCCCACCCTTCTCTCACCCCCTGAACTCCAGCTTAGTGTGCCATTTCCTTATCTCCTGTACAAAAGCCTGCAAAGGAATTGTATCGAGCACTTGGATTCGAGTTTGTTATTTAGAATTGGGCACTGAGTGCCCTGTGGCTGTCTGCTGCTCTTTGTGCCCTCGTCTCGTTTAAGCTGAGTCTTCTGCAAAGCTCACATAAGTGTGGCTGTCTTTGCTTATGTACTTCCCATCTGCTCAGTAAACTCAAGATGTATATCTGTGTCTATATGTTTGTATATTTATGTTGACCTGAGGAGCCTTTAAATTGCTTTGTTATTTAGACTAAAATGTTTTTCTGTTGTCTTGGGCATGGAAGAAGACACCGGAAGTGTTTAGCACTTGTCACATGATTTTTTCCTTTGCTTCTTCAACACACTCAACATGCCAGTCAAAATTGTGTCACCGTTATCATGTGTTTGGGGTTTGCAGTTTTCATCATGCTGCCTTTTTTCATTAAACTGCTGAATGCTCAGAAACTTGTTTTATTTGTATGGCCAAAGTATGGAGACACATTCCTTTGTTCTGTAGCCAGCGTATTGGATGCAAGCTGGTGAGCAGGAGAGCTTTGGCGTGACTCTCACATTCTCTTTAAAAAGCAAGCCTGATTCTTTCTGTGTTTCTTCAAATAAAAATGAAACAAAAAAAGAACCCAAAGATGCCAAATCTACACCCAGCGCTCAGGTTTTTCAAATATGGGAATACAGAATCATTTCATGCCTACATGTTGCCGCCAGCACACATCAGCACTCACCCACCATCTTGACTGACCACCGCCACTCCTCTCTGTTACCCGAGTGGTACTAATCCGAAGCTGGAAGGGATGGCATGATTCCCAATGTATTGCCAGTTGCTATGCAAGCCGCTTTTTAAAATCTGTATTTTAACATGTGTTTTATGCCTCTCTTCATCCATGATCTGCTCCTACTTTATTTGTGTAGTCTTCACTTCAGCAGTTTTAAGTTTATGGCGCACTCTACAACGTTAGCCTTTATTTTGTGTAAATACTGAAATTTCATCTTGGAAGGGCAATATAAGAAAAATCCTGAGTTCTGCAGGGTTGTGTGGGATGGCTGGGGCCTCCTCTTTACTCTCCTCCCCTCCCGCCCCCTCTACCCCCAAATCACTCCACTGTAAACTGAGAAAAAAAAAAAAAATCTGAAAATAAAAAAAAGAGTTGCATTGTACTTTTTATTTCTTCTGTTTTGTTTCCATTTTTATTTTTTTTCCACCTGCCACTGGTATTTTGTCTCCAAAATGAAAGTCGTCTCATCTTTATCTGGATTACTGCACCATTCTGGGTTGTTAACTTCATGTTCCCAGTGGTGTGTCGTATAAAGCTGGCAATGTGACCTTTTTGTGTATATAACCTTCTAATAAGTCATTAAAATGTATTTAAATCAAAGCTTTTATATATAATTTGTATGAACTTGTGGTTTATCTCTCCATTCGCCGTTGGTGGGATCAGATGTTCACAGGACAATATGTAGTGTAAGGCTTAGCTGCTAAAGTCGCATACAAAAGTTGCTTAACCGTATTAAATCAGTAACAGCGTAAATAATATAAGAGAACTGTGACATCCTGTAGCTCTATGGCGCTGTCCTCATTTGCAGACAGACAGTGGACTGAAGCTCCTCCTCGTTCTTTCTCAACTGCTTTTCAGGCAGCCGTAGTGTTTATACCAGTTGCAGCACAGAGAAGAGGCCATTGTTGGGGGGGGCTGCTATCCATAATAATGTTTATTGCTCTGTTTTGAATTTGCTTGTTTGATGTCCTTGAAGTTGTAGAGTGCAAACCCGATGATTCATTCAGCTGACCACACCACTCACTGTTTCCAAACCTGGCAGTAAAAGAGGATACTGTTTCGATGGTCGATAATGTAGAATTTCTTGAGTATTTGGGGAAAAAAATCTCTTGAGGTAGTAAAGATGATGTGACTTCATTACCAAGGTGGCCGTATGCTTGGACCAGGTCTGGTCCTCTTCTGATGTGGACACCAAGGTATCTGAAACTGTCCACCTGAGGGCTACTAATACCAAGTGGCTTCTGGTGTCATCTCTGTTTTCTCCCACAGTCCACAATCGGCTCCTTTTTGTCTTGCTGACATTCATTGGAAGACTGTGGTCCTGACCCCAGTGTGAAGGTCTGTCAACTTCATCCAGGTAAGCCTGCTCATTGTTATTAAGAGATGAGAAATGTCATAGCTGTGTCATCGGCAAACTTGTCAATGATGTTAGTCATGTTAAGCCATGTAGTCATACATATAGACCAGGGGTCCCCAACTCTGGTCCTGCAGGTCTCCAGTTGTTGCAGGTTTTAATTCTAACCCTTTTCTTAATTAGTGACCTGTTCTTGTTGCTAGTTAGAGAAACGGAAACAAGATTGCTGCAGCCACGCACCTTTCCCATGACACTTGAGATGCTGAAATCGCCCCACGCGTGCGGAGGTTGGAGCCACAAGTGCAGTCACTTCACTTATGTTTTCTTTTTTTTTCACTTATGTTTTCTTTGCTTCCCACTTCTCTCTGTGGCCCCCTAATCTCATGCCATGGGCCACCCTTTTACATAATTTTCACCTGTGGCCTCATTGGAAAATCCTGTGGCCCCAGGTTGAGAACCCTTGGTTTAGAGCAGGTGTCCCCAACTCCGGTCCTGGTGGGCTGCAGTGGGTGCAGGTTTTCATCCTAACTCCTTTTCTTAATCAGTGACCTGTTTTTGCTCCCAATTAACTTCCTTTGAACTAATTTTAATCAACTTGCTTTTGAAGACTCAGACCCCTTAATTTTGTTTTTGTTTTCCTTAATTAGCAGCCAAACAATAATGAGATTCAAAATTAGCCAAAACACAACCAGCAAACTGTGCCTGTCCATCATACAATATCTGAAAATAAAGAAAGGTGAGGGTCTCAGGTATGCTGATCTGCTCAGGTCCAATTTAACGAGAAAATCCACAATGTCGGACATGTCTGCTATTGCACAATGAGAGCAGAAACAAGCCATTGAATTAAAGAACGAGTTTAATGAACAACAAGACTCTGTGCCTGATGCAGCAACTGGTTGGAATTTTGAGGCCCTGACTTAGGTGGTCTTCTGTTGGCTCCCTCACTTCACGTTTCATTTCTGTTTGGGTGCCATTTAAAGAAACAAATCTTAAAAAGCAATTCAATTAAAATGAACTAAGAAGTTAATTAGCACAAAGAGGACACTCATTAGAAAAAGGGTTAGAATGAAAACCTGCAGTGATGGTGGTCCTCCAGGACTGGAGTTGGTGACCCTTATAATTTAAAGCATTGCAATTTGTTTGGTTTTTTTTTGTTGTTTTTTTTTCCTTCTCTGGAGTTTAAGGGGGCTTATCCAAACCATGACCAACCAACCAATCCCGGACCGCTAATCCTGAGGCATTGAGGAGTGCACAGAGATGGGAGGATTAGTAGAATGGAAGACATTTTAGCCTTCAGAGAAATTCTCAAGTCAATTAAAGTGGACCCTGGCGGTGGAACATCTGCAAACCGCAAACTCGAAGACGAAGCACCACAAGAAGCCCCGTGACCTACCCTTTTGGGCTCGGGGAGTTGAGCTGAGGAGACTATGTGATGGGCCACGTCGTGTCTTTAAAATTCTCAGAAGCCATCGATTAAAGTGGGACTCCTTCGATAGAATGGTGAACTGCAAAATCGAGGACGTTGATGGGAAATTTTAATTTGAGAAGGTCAAGCAAAGGACTGAAATCCGGGGAAGCACTTTTGAGAGTTTTGGGGAATTGGGAATAAAGCAGCGTGTCAAAGTCGTCGAAGCTGAAACCTTGGTGATCTTTAGGAAGAACCCGGGTGGGATATCGGGACCACTTAGCTAAGAGCTAAACGGACGAGCGGCAAGTGGGTTGGATGGTCTCCTCTCGTTTCTTATGCTCGTGAGTTACCAGTCAAGTCTTTGTCCTCGTCTGCTGAAGGTCTTGGGCGTAGGAAGAGGTCGAGGGGTCCGAAGTCTGTAGACGCCGATGGTAGACCATGTGTCTGGGACCTCAAGTCGGGTCAAGAGGCCTTGCTGTCATGATACCAATATGGCGTATTGCTGTGTACAGTGGTGTGAGATCACATCAGCCAGGACCACCACAGTGCAACATGAGCACATGGAGGTCCAGGATGGGTGAAGAACTGCACAACACTAAACTATAAATCAGTGAACTATTAGTTATTAATAAACATCTGAGCTAACGAGCGTAACAAATGTACGGCATATAAATAAACTATGAGGAGCAGATCTGTGGGCTGGGGGCAGAGTTCAGAGTCCGGACCACCAAGAGGTAGAAGCTGCTACAGAACCTTCTGCCACCTGAGAAAGAGACCACTGAGATGGTGGGAGAGGACCCTCACGATGTCGCAGGCCAGTGCTGTCTGACTCTAGTCCTGGTGGGCTGCAGTGGCCGCAGGTTTTGCATTTGTTTTTAATTGATGAGTGTCTCAGTCCCGTTGGTGTGCTCAGGTCACCAAAACATCTTGATGGTGGTCTTTGGGAAATAAAACCAGAAAATCAACAGCCTGCTGTGGCAAAACGAGAGCAGCAACAAGTCCTGATATTCAATAACGGCTTTAATTAACAGCAAGAATCAGCTTCTCGTTAAGGAAGTGGTTGGAGTGAAATTGGCTGGAGTTTGATGTTCATCTGTTGGCTCGTTTCACATCTCATTTCTGTTAAATGAAGAAACGAATCGATTCAGAGGACCGAATCCTTAAAAACGGGGCTATGAAAATGAAGGGAAAAGGAGTTCATTAGCAGTGAAAACTGATTAGAAAAAGGGGGAGAATGAAAACCTGCGGCCCACCAGGACCAGAGCTGGGACACCCTGCTGTAGGCTTTGTGGATACGACTCTGTAGAGAATGAGGGGCAGAGGGGTCCCCAAGATCTTTCCTGCTGTGTGCTCCAGCTGTTGTAGGAGTTCGCAGTACCCAAAGCAGACGATGATGCTTCTGGTCGGGCTGCTCACAATTGGTGGTCCCTGTAGAATAGGGTGACTTACCTTCTGATGCTGCACCTTCTCAGCTACTTGGGCAGGCAGGGGGTCTAGTTGAGCAGGTCAGGTTCACCGTACACCGTGGTGGTCTTGACCTCCTCATCCTCCTCGGAGCCCTTGGTGTGTGTCACATGTGGACCTCCTTGAACTTCACCTTCATCTCTTGTGTCTGTCCGTCTCCTTTGCCAATGAGACCACCCCCCTCAAAATTGTGTCACCCGGGCACTTGTGAGACGGACCACTAGAGAAGTCGGGGAGCTCTGAAAACACCTTTCACCTTTTGATGGTCTGACTGAGCAGAGCTGATGATTTGTCTAAAGTTAGGAGTTTATTTATATAGCGCCCTTCACAGACAAAAGGTCACAGAGCGCTGAACGTCAAATACAGAGCATCCAGAAAGTATTCCCAGCGCTTCATCACTTTTTCCACATTTTGTTATGTTACAGCCTTATTCCAAAATGGATTCAATTCATTTTTTTCCTCAGAATTCTACACACAACACCCCATAATGACAACGTGAAAAAAGTTTACTTGAGGTTTTTGCAAATTTATTAAAAATAAAAAAACTGAAATCCCATGTCCATAAGTATTCACAGCCTTTGCCATGAAGCTCTAAATTGAGCTCAGGTGCCTCCTGTTTCCCCTGATCATCCTTGAGATGTTTCTGCAGCTTCATTGGAGTCCACCTGTGGTAAATTCAGTTGACTGGACCTGATTTGGAAAGGCACACACCTGTCTATAGAAGGTCCCACAGTTGACAGTTCATGTCAGAGCACAAACCAAGCATGAAGTCAAAGGAATTGTCTGTAGACCTCCGAGACAGGATTGTCTCGAGGCACAAATCTGGGGAAGGTTACAGAAAAATTTCTGCTGCTTTGAAGGTCCCAATGAGCACAGTGGCCTCCATCATCCATAAGTGGAAGAAGTTCGAAACCACCAGGACTCTTCCTAGAGCTGGCCGGCCATCTAAACTGAGCGATCGGGGGAGAAGGGCCTTAGTCAGGGAGGTGACCAAGAACCCGATGGTCAGTCTGTCAGAGCTCCAGAGGTCCTCTGAGGAGAGAGGAGAACCTTCCAGAAGGACAACCATCTCTGCAGCAATCCACCAATCAGGCCTGTATGGTAGAGTGGCCAGACGGAAGCCACTCCTTAGTAAAAGGCACATGGCAGCCCGCCTGGAGTTTGCCAAAAGGCACCTGAAGGACTCTCAGACCATGAGAAAGAAAATTCTCTGGTCTGATGAGACAAAGATTGAACTCTTTGGTGTGAATGCCAGGCGTCATGTTTGGAGGAAACCAGGCACCGCTCATCACCAGGCCAATACCATCCCTACAGTGAAGCATGGTGGTGGCAGCATCATGCTGTGGGGAACTGGGAGACTAGTCAGGATAAAGGGAAAGATGACTGCAGCAATGTACAGAGACATCCTGGATGAAAACCTGCTCCAGAGCGCTCTTGACCTCAGACTGGGGCGACGGTTCATCTTTCAGCAGGACAACGACCCTAAGCACACAGCCAAGATATCAAAGGAGTGGCTTCAGGACAACTCTGTGAATGTCCTTGAGTGGCCCAGCCAGAGCCCAGACTTGAATCTGATTGAACATCTCTGGAGAGATCTTAAAATGGCTGTGCACCGACGCTTCCCATCCAACCTGATGGAGCTTGAAAGGTGCTGCAAAGAGGAATGGGCGAAACTGGCCAAGGATAGGTGTGCCAAGCTTGTGGCATCATATTCAACAAGACTTGAGGCTGGAATTGCTGCCAAAGGGGCATCGACAAGGTATTGAGCAAAGGCTGTGAATACTTATGGACATGGGATTTCTCAGTTTTTTTATTTTTAATAAATTTGCAAAAACCTCAAGTAAACTTTTTTCACGTTGTCATTATGGGGTGTTGTGTGTAGAATTCTGAGGAAAAAAATGAATTGAATCCATTTTGGAATAAGGCTGTAACAGAACAATATTAATAGATACTTTATTAATCCCAAGGGCAAATTCCCATACTCCAGCAGCAGCATTTTGATAATAATATTAAATTAGCGAGTGATAACAATGCAGGTATAACAGACAATAACTTTGTATAATGTTAAATGTTAACGTTTACCCCCCCCCAGGTGGAACTGAAGAGTCACATAGGAGATCGTTCCTCCATCACACTTAGTCTGTCAGTGAGCAGGACGGTGACAGCAGTCTGTCGCTGAAGCTGCTCCTCTGTCTGGAGATGATCCTCTTCAGTAGATTCTCCATGATTGACAGGAGTCTGCTCAGCGCCCGCCGCTCTGCCACAGATGTCAAACTGCCCAGCTCCATGCCTACAATAGAGCCTGCCTTCCTCACCAGTTTGTCCCTCTTCTTTATGCTGCCTCCCCAGCACACCACCGCGTAGAAGAGGGCGCTCGTCACAAACGTCTGATAGAACATCTGCAGCATCTTATTGCAGATGTTGAAGGACGCCAGCCTTCTAAGGACATATAGTTGGCTCTGTCCTCAGTATTGGCAGTCCAGTTTATCATCCAGCTGCACTCCCAGGTATTTATAGGTCTGTAGTGTTGGTTTAAATGTGGAAAACTTGATGCGCTGTACAACTACAGGAGTTAAAACAAAACCAATAAAAAAATACACGAACAGGAACTACTGGGCACTGATTAAAAGCCTGTTTAAAAAGAAATGTTTTTAGACAAATCAACAGACTCGGCTGCACGCAAACCACAAGGCAGGCAACTCCATAAGTGTCGGTGCCACAGACTACAAGGCACAATCCCCGAGTGCCTGGGACAACTAAAAGGCCACGTTGCCCAAATCTAAGAGTCCGACGAGCTGTATAGCGTTAGAGCGGACTGGTTAGGTACTCGGGAGCCTGTCCATGCAAAGCTCTGAAAGTAAGAACCATCCATCCATCCATTTTCCAACTTGCTGAATCCGAACACAGGGTCACGTGGGTCTGCTGGAGCCAATCCCAGCCAACACAGGGCACAAGGCAGGGAACCAATCCTGGGCAGGGTGCCAACCCACCGCAGAAAGTAAGAACCAGAACTTGAAAATGAATTCTCTAAAACACAGGGAGCCACAGCCGTGTGTGCAGAATGGGAGTTGAGGCCAGCAGGGGTTAGGAGCCTGGCAGCTGCATTTTGGACTAACTGAAGACCAGTGACGTGAAGGTGGGGCTCATGGCTGGTGACTCCATCAGAGTCAGATTTGCAAATATTTGAACCCCAAAGAGTCGCTCATTCACTAATTAATCGGCAGTCAGCCTACACATGGACTACTGGTTATGTTTCATATCTCATCAGCATTCTTTACACCAGTGGTTCTCAAAACTGTGGCGCTAAGTAACAAAAAAGGGGCGCGAAGATGTAAAAAAAACAATCGAAAATATGAAAAATCCATCTATTGAAACCAAAACAAATGAACTTAAACTACATTCTGATACTAGAAAAATAAATATAGAGTTAGATAAATGTCGATAAAAGTTAAGCAGGTATAATAAAATATGCATCTATGATATATCATTAATTTAAAAAGAACAAATTGGTATTAGTGGGCTCATTTCAAAAAACGTTAGGGGGGGTGCAATTAAAACTTATGAAAACTCGGGTCGCAAATACTTAAAGGTTGAGAAACGCCGCTTTACACACACAGACAGGTAAGGCGAGAAAGAGCGGAGAGAGAGAGAGAGAGCGAGCGCGTTTGCTCCTCACCCTCCACGTGTTCTAAATTTGCCGTTGCAATTCTACAATTCACACTCCTTCAATACAAAAGAAAGTAGAGAGTGGTGTACAAAAAAAAAAAACGGATTTCAATTTTGACCTCAATTGAAATTTTTAGTTGTTTTTAAAAGCTTTTAATTCTGATGCTTTAATCAATTTTAATGCAAGACTGTTCAACAAAATGATAGCAAGAAAGAATATTTTATTTAAGGTCAAAATTTAGTTTTTAAATATTAGATTTTTTTTCTTGGTCTGATACCGTTTTTTTTTTTATTATTAAATTGAAAACCGTTTATGGTCTTAACCTTTATTTGTAAATGAAGTCAATGCGCCTTGTCCTTCTCCACGAAAATCTCCGTCACTTTCTTGTATTAGTCCTCCTTATTTTTCTTTACTTTTAAAAGTCTTAATCTCCCATTTTGGCAGTCAGTCGGAACAAAAAATAAATAAAAATAAACGACCCGCTGCAGTGCACGTGACTTTCTGATCGCGCTAACTTATCGGCGCCTTTGCGTAGAAGAACAGCAGTAACGAGCACCGGTGGGGATCACATGCGCCCCCTTCAGGGCTGCACGGTACTACCTGTCTCACCTTGTGCCTTTTCATTGCTGTTTTATGTCCGATCGGCAAGACTAAATATGTCACACACATTTATTAAAGATATTAGCCAGACTATGGAAAGTCAGGGTGTATAATAAACGTGTCTGCACACATTATATTGGCGACATACTGAGAGACTGCGACAGGCACGCGCTAATCCTCACAGGTGGCGCAGTGGTAGTGCTGCTGAGGAGACTGTGGAAGATTGTGGGTTCGCTTCCCGGTTCCTCCCTGTGTGGATAGCGCTTTGAGTACTGAGAAAAGCGCTATAGAAATGTAATGAATTATTATTATTAATCACACGCATCAACCCCATGTGTGAGGGAGAGAGCAGTCCAAAGTGAGGGGAGGTGAGGCTCGCGTTTTTCTCCCATATTAGTACATTTCATGCGCAAATTCAGCGATTTTGATTATAAAAATGATAGAATCATACAGAAAACAAATTTATAGCACAGACCAGTGGACACGTTTTTTTTTTTTTAAATTTCGTAACACTCTGAGGTGCAAATGAAACCTTTGCAAAAATGAGGCGACTCAAAACAAGACTTTTTTTTTCTCAATACCGACTTTATTTCCAAATTCACGTTTACAGCAATGAGTATCCGTGTAAACCAGTCATCATAATAAAACACACAGTGACGAAATGGACACTCACAATTGCCTAGCTAGGATGGGGGGGTGGGGGGTGGGGGGGGCTGCAATAAAAACTTCAGCGAAAGTAAAAACGGGCGTCCAGGAGACAAACTGCAGGATTCTTTTACCTTCCACATATGAAGTGAAGCTTAAAAAAAAAAACAGTTCACGTCACAAAAAAAAGCCTCGTCGGATCAACTCTTTCCGGACCAGCCACCGCGGCCTATGGGATGCACGAAGCCCCTCCACTGACCACTGACTTGGCATTTCTTCTGTTGTCTGTGGCGGATTTAGCGATGTTCGGTGGTGGGTGTCTGTATTTTAAATATCGCCAGAGGATCATCTTCTGCGCTCAGAATCGACCGTCCATGCAGTGCGCGGAGTGGCCTCTTCCGGCACGTCTACAGCAGGATGACGATTCCATTCCAGTCACACACACAACCTGCTCTTGAGGGGGGTTCTGGTGCGAAAAGAGTTAATGGAGTCGAAGTTTGCCTTTAAAAGCCAAAGGCCACGCCCCTCTCGCTCGCTCTCTTTGTGTTTTTTAAACTTGGAGAGAGAGAGAGAGAGAGAAAGAGAGAGGTGTGCGCTGATTGGAGGGGAGGGTGCAGACCACCTGACTCTTCCCGGCAGCTCTGGTCCCACTGGAGTCTTTTCCGGTCGTCTTGGCGGCTTTTCCTACTCGACATTTGATTGGATCCCAGAAGCGGAAGAAATGTTTTTTCTTTTTAATGGGTCATCAATTAAAGGCTTTAGCTTCCAACGTGATTACCTTGCAAAATATTTACAAAAAAAGCAGCAAAATGATAGCCATCATAACAAGATTTCTTTAAATATATCGATCGGCAGGTACATTTCACATCCACTGAATACTAGTAGAAAATGTGCGCGAAACACAAGCTTCTTTTTTTTCTTTTTAATTATACGTGCTGAACGCAAGTCTGTCAGCAAAATGAAGTTAAGTCGGGTGTGGGTTTTGCTTTTTTTTTTTTAATTTGTCACCCAATTTGCAGATTACATGCACGTTAACAGGTCCGTCCGTTTTCCGAGCCCGATCTCGACGATCGCATTTATTTTTACACTTTAATACACACGCATGACTGAGACGATTTCACTGACACTCGAGCCTCTCAACGGCCGACGTTTTAGCGATCTGCTTCATAGTCGCCCTTTTTCCAGCTTCGGTAGAGTAGAGAAACGAGAATTCCTTTTTATTTTTATCTTTCGAGACATTGAAGTCCTAATCTCACGAGCACAAGTCTCTCCTGCTCGGTCTCCGTCTCGAGTCCGCCGCTTTGACCCCCCAACCCTGCGCGCTCTCTCCAATGTCGTATTTTCAGCGACTCTCGTGGACGGCGGACGTTACTTGGAATCGGCGGTGCTAAAGTTTTCAATCGGTTACGTTTCGTGTTTAAATGTGTTGCGGGGCCCTGCTATAAATGAGATTGTAATCTCGCACGGGTTTAGTGGCTAAATTTTAAAAAATATATTAACAACAGTCATAATCAAAGGTCTTGTCTCAGCACATTGTCTTCAGTTTTTGGCAAATGGAGAGTAAGAGGTGGCGTGAATGAAGTTCTGAAAGTTAGAAATGGAGTCCAGTGGATCGAGACGGTTACGTTAAAATGACTTCAACACGGAGACGCAGTTGTAAAATTTGCGGTAAATTTCGGCACAAATGTTAAAAATGAGAACGCCAGACAGGCGTAGTGTGGTGGGCAGCAGAACTTTAGTGTCCTTCAAAACTCGACTTGATGTTATTCTGGAGGAGTTGCGTGGACCGGACGGCCAGGCCCGTCCTGATATTTCGAGGCGATTCCCGGTCACACACTGGAGATGACGCGACATGCGCGAGGATTCAATAGTGGTCTTCACTTTTTGTTGCTAAGCCCCCCGCTGCAGTCCTTCATTGTGTCCGTTTTACGATCAAAGCTGACTGCTGACTCTGGTGGGTTTAACGGCTGAGCGTCACCACATTTACTTTCGGATGAGTCCTATGGAATGTGACGTGTGCCATTGGTGACCGCTGGCTGACACGACTCTGCCGGGTCACTCGTACCGGACTGGGCCCTGGCACTTGAGCGCCTTTTACGATTTTATTCATGTTAAACTTTGAGAGGGGGTATCGGTAATCGTCACGTGGTCCTGTGCTGTGGCTCGCACTCCAAGGCGGCTCGGCACCACCGACTGTCGCTCTCATCTTTCTTTTAGACATTTCGATGGCTTCGTCTTTTCTTCTCGACACTCTTTTTTTTTGTTTTTGGACACTAGTAATGGACGACTCCATTTAAAAGTAAGAGGCCCACCTGGAACGTATGAAGACCACTGTGTGGTGTTGGGTTTTTTCGTATTAGTGAATTGTCGTTCTTGAACGAATCTTTAATGTGATTCGGGAAGAACGAGTCGTCTCGTGGGAGTGAATCGTTCAGTCGCACATGTGCATTTGCGCAACTTTCTATAGTTTTTTTCGAGTCGTTCGTTCATCACGTGACAGCCCCATAAGCTTAACCTATGCAGTCTGAGCCAGAAAGAGAATTGATTGGTTCATTCCTCGAGTCTTTCGTTCTTTTGTCACGTGACCACTTACCGGTTCAGTAGTAGCGAATCATAGACTAAAACAACTAAACAATGAATTAATATTTTCTGTTTCTTATAGCATTATAGTTTTGTCTTGTTTGTAGTGTGATCAACATTTGTGTAAGCAGTAGATGTGTTAGGGAGGTAACAGGTAACATTTTAATTATATTTTGCTATAATGAACGAAATGACTCGAAAAAAGATTCGTTCATTTTGCTGAACGAGACTCAAAGGTCCGAGTCGGTAAAATGATCCGAACTTCCCATCACTATTTCGTATGAATGTCACGAGGATTGTATAACGAATGACCAAGAGGCGTGGCTGATTTAGCCCGTTGGGCAGACGTCGCTTGCGATTGGTTTGCACGCTTTAGCGCGTCATGACGTGCTGTTTGACCGGACTGAACGCTACCCATAATTCAGTGCTCTTCTGTCATTTGGTCGCATTTAATTTTTTTTTTTATTTCTCTGGGGGTCACAACGACGTTTTCATTAATGCTAATCTTTCTGTTTTTCTTTCTTTCTTTCCAGATGAGCAGCCCGACTTCATTCTGCCTTCTTTCCCGGCTGAGATGGAGACCTCCTCGTCTCTGCAGGAACTCGCAATTTCTAAACGAAAAGAATCGGGAGAACGCAACCGGCCGAATGGTTGGGGGGAGTCCACGTGATTTTCAGTCAGGCGGGGGTCTTTGCTAAACATGCTTTAGCTAAATACGTCATTTTCAGTCAACTTCATGCAACTTTTATCAGTAAAGGAATGTGTGGCGTTGCCGCATATCCACCGTAGGGCCGGCGAGCGGACAGGCGGGCGGGCGGTCGGTCGGTCGGACAGGGGAGGGGGGTTACAGGCGCCGGAGGTCGCAAGGCGCGAGACGAGCTTGGACCTTTTGAACCCTTCGGAGATTTCATGATCTGCAAACTGAGAATAGCGAGCAGGCTAGGTGATCGTCTGATATGAAATGAAAAACCCATCCGCAGAGATCGAAAGGAAAGGAAATCAGGAGGAGGGTCGCTCGGTGGGTTGTGTTTTTTGTGTTTTTTGTGTTTTTTTTTTCTTCTTGAGGAAAATGGCAAAAAAAAAAAAAAAAAACCAAAAAGGCTACAGCAGGCTGAGGAAGCAAATCACAAGCCTTGTTTGGCCAGGGAAGCGGAGACCTCGTCGGCTAACGTGGCAAGCTGAGGAGAATCCATCATGTTGATGCTGCCGGTGGAGGAGACGTTGCTAAGGCGGCGGGGAGAGCCCTCCGTGGACGCCGTGGGGGACTTGTAGACGATCTCTGCTCCGTGGTCAGTGCGGGCCTTGGCCTGTTCACGGAAGGCCAGTTTGTGTGACTCGATCTGTGCGTGGGGGGGAAGAAAAACAAAATACAAATAAATTAGCGTTAACAAATAGGTGACCTGAGAGAAAAAAAAAAGAAATCACAGACACCCCCCCCACCGATCCCCCGAATCTGCTAAGAGTGCCTTAGTGGTCCACACATCTCCACCCATTGTTACTCTACAACAGTTGATGTGGCTGGCAACCTAAAAGACCCCGATCCACCAGCACCACCATTTTATTGTTGAGCTCAGGCAGGTGACCCCCACAACGTTCCTTCACACCAGCTGCAAGCGCCCAGCTGGTTGGACTGGCATCCCAACTGCGTGGGCATAATGGATGGAGCACAAGATTGGTGACAGGACCCTGCTGAGGATGATCCCCCAACACGAGAGGTGGCAGAGCCCCCCCTGGCTGGTGACCCAGTACAGACACCGGGTTTGTCACCCTGTCAGGGTGCTTCGGTTTGCCACAAGGGGGCGCTGTGAAGAATAGACCTCCCCAGTTTATGGGGAGCGTCTGTATGAAATGGAAGTACTGGGCCTGGGGGGGGTTTTGGTCTGACATAAAAGGAGCCCCCTGCCTCATCCAGGTGTGTTGAAGTTGGGTGGGTGAAACTCCCATGGAGGAGACGGAGCAGGACTGGCACATTGTTGGCTTCACCCTTAAACAGCCCGTGAATGCGCCTCTGCTTACTTTAACCCTAAACTGTTAGGTGGAGTCGCGTCTGCTGGCTCAGTGCTGCCCCCTTGTGGTCACACAGCTGTGGACTTATTTAGACAGAATTCTACAAAGAAACAAAACACAAAATGCTGGCGGGATGGAAATCACCTTGGCAGGGGGGGGGGCGGCTAAATGACTCCTCCTGCTCACCTGGGACTCCTAATGGCCCCCTTAAAGTGCAAGCCGAAAATTAAAATCGGTCCAAAAAAAAAACAAATTGGGATTGGGAGCGTAACAGGACTACAACTCCCATGAAGCTCTGTGTGCTCAACGTACTAACAGAGGACATTTGAGGTGGGCTGTCTCAACTTGCTTAGGGGCTGAAAGTGAAGCTCAACTTCAGTCAACGGGCTTCATTAAATGTGGACCTGACTGGGGGTCACTAGCCCCCCCCCCCTTCCATCTAACTTGTAACCGTAACCCACCATTCAGACCTGAATGTCTTCAGTGAATTGTCCTTGCTGTCCCAAAACCATGCGAGGGGACGACGTGGTAGTGGGGGTGGGCACTCCAAATGACATCTATATAGCGCCCTTCTCTCTGTTCCGAGCACTTTGGGTAGTCACTTTAACCACCGCTAATGTGCAGCACCCACCTGAATGATGTGCCAGCAGACCTTTTTGTGAGGTGTTAGGTGGTGAAGGGGCAGCCAATTAGAGATGGGGGACGATTAAGGGGCCAGAATGACTACGCTGAGGTGGGCAGTTCAGCCAGGACAGCGGGGTGCACAGGATGATCTTTAATGACCACAGAAAGTCCGGTCCTTGGATTTAAGTCTCCTACAAAGGATGGCGCCACATTTGCAGCCCATTGTCCCCGTCACTGCACTGGGATCCTCATTCTGCCCACAGGTTAAGCGCCCCCTGCTGCCCTCACCAATACGTCTGCCAGTGGCAACCCAATCTTTTCCTAGGTGGTCTCCCGTCCAAGTTCTGGATGGGCCTGAACACGCTTAGCTTCAGGTGGGTGACCTCCTCTGAAGTGCTGGTGGTGCGGCTCTCTTCTGTGGTCACGGCCCTCACTTATTTGTGACTGCAGAGGGACACGTAAGCGACAGCTCAGGGTTCATCTTGTGCCCCATCACTCGTACTGCATGTCAAACGTGTTCTCCACTGTGGTGCTTTGTACCAAACCCCTGTCATAAGTCACTTAGCCAGAGATGTGCTTCACAATGTCACCGGGTAGAGGGTGACAGCCAAATTAGAAATTGGCTAAAGCAGGTTACTACTAAACGGAACGCATGTTATGGACCGATGACGTGAGTCCTTGAAAATAAACCCTCTGAAGATGATTACTTGTTAATCTCACCGACACCTTCATCCAAGGCGACTTACAACATCTGAGGCGCAATTGGGTTCCATTTCTTTTGTTTTAATCCAGTAGTCAGAGCACAGGCAGGTGAAGGGACTCAGTCGAGGTGACACCGTGTCAGGTGCAGGGCCCGGAGCCAACGCTGGCCGATGATTCATTCCCAGTTATTCTAAAATGCCAACCCCACATACTGGAACGGCACTTCACTACCAGTTCTGGTAGTGGTAGGTATCCTGTATTTAACCCAACCAAGGAACTTCCACTACAATATACAAGCATGAGTAACAAGAAGAAAAGTCAGTTCTGACCCCAGGAGTTGTGTAAACTTCTCAAACCCGAGTTTGAAAAAGAAAAAAGAAACGAATTAAAAAGGCAAAGAAAGAAAAAAAAATGAAATGCCTGTCAAGTGGCGGCTTTTATGCGAAAGTCTGCCCTCCTGTGGTTAAAATGGCAACTGCAACTAAAGAGATAGACATGACAGGCACAATATAATAGACAGATGTGAAAGGTGCACTATAATAGCTATCTAGCCAGATATGAAAGGCACTATATAATAGATGTATGTTAAAGGCACTATATAATAGCTGTATAAGGCAGTATATAATAGATGTTAAAGTCACTATATAATAGCTATGTAGATATGAAAGGCACTATATAATAGAGAGATGTTACACACTATATGTTACCTAGCTAGATATGAAAGGCACTATATAATAGATGTATAAGGCAGTATATAATAGATGTTAAAGTCACTATATAATAGCTCTGTACATATGAAAGGCACTATATAATACAGAGATGTTAAACACACTAATAGTTACCTAGCTAGATATGAAAGGCACTATATAATAAAGAGATGTTAAACACACTGTATAATAGTTACTTAGCTAGATATGAAAGGCACTATATAATAGATGTATAAAGCAGTATATAATAGATGTTAAAGTCACTATATAATTGTTACCTAGCTAGATATGAAAGGCACTATATAATAGAGAGATGTTAAACACACTATATAATTGTTACCTAGCTAGATATGAAAGGCACTATATAATAGATAGAATTTAATTTGTCCTCAGTGGGAAATCTGACTTTTCAGAGTGAAATCTGCCAGATGTTCTTTAAAGAATGAAATACATAGATACATAAATAAACGCACACACACAGACACACTAGAATGAATGTAAAGGAAAAAAATGTAAAAAATAAAAAGACAAAACTTTGCAGTCCCAGAGAGGCGCTATACAGGTGCATGACTTGGCACTGGCACTGGCACCTGACCCCAGCGGGTTTCCAGCGTGGCGGACCATGTGACATACTTACTTGTCTCGTGCGTTTCAACAATTGCGATTTCTTCGGCCGCTGGGCTCTCGCTAACTGGCATCAGGCTCTCCTTATCGGGGGACGGAGGGGCCCCGTTTTTTGAGGGAAGTTTGTCGCCCCTTGATGCCTCTTTTTCCTTCTTTTCCAGGAATTTAAAAACATAAACAGTGAGGTGCATTACAAATTGTAAATGAACAAATGAGAAAAAAAAAGGCAAATGCATGGGAATGAAGGAATCAAAACTCAAAGCAAAGAAAGGCAAGAAAACGCTTTGGAGGAATTGAAGGGGGGCTCACGGCCACACAGGGAAGTTCTGGAATTGTCTGGCAGCTCTTCCAACTTACAGGGATAACTTGGGGGGCTGTTGGCAGGGCTGGCACTCCAGCCACCGTGTCTAACCTCCCAGTGTCCCAGTGAGGTGTCACCCGCTGCACTCGGGTCCCAGTCCAGGTGGCCCAGCAGTACCAGAAGCTTCATAATGAAATAAACGAGTGCGGAATCCGAATCACAGCCCACCTTTAAAGTGGGCTCAGCCTGACGCCAGAATCGCCCCCCCCGCCCCCCAAGTGCGCAGCACGGGGTTTATGATTGGCTGTTTTATGAGCTTCTCGTCTTGATTGGATGCTTTGTTAAATCCTACACTCAGTAAGGACTTCGGAGGTGCCACTTTATTTGGGGGCTTGTGATGCTTACACTCGACAGACCCCTTTATGGGGCGCGCAGGGTGGTTTAGATGAGTGTTACCCAGCCTTTTTTTTTTTTTTTTTGTTTGGTGGCATGACTCCATTTTTCACTTGACGATGTGTTTGCGACCCACCCTTTTTTGGGGGGGCTTGGAGGAATGTGCTCAATTGGGGACCAGCGTGATCAGCAGAGGGTTAGACGAGGACGACTTGAGCGTGTTTGAAGTGGGCAGACATGGCAGGGGGACCCTCAGCCCCAGAGGTGGCACTCGGAGTCTCAGGATCAGGCGCACATAACACACTCGTCCTTAACTTTCACTGCGGCTCGTATCATTTGAGCCGTTGTTCTTCCTCCTCTGACTCCCAGCCTTCCACCAATAATTCTTAGCTGAGGGGGTGCCAGCCCCCCGCTTACCTGTTTGATGAAGACTATTGTGTCCCCCTACTGTCTCAGCGCTTGCTACCATAATTTACAACCAACGAGTTCACATTCGCTCTCTAAGCGGTGGGGGTGGGGGGGGGCATCCTTTCAGCTCTCTGGCACGTCTGACCCCTGGCTTATGAAATATCGGGGGGGGGGGGGTGTCTCAGGTTTATACCAAAATAATACAAACATACGTCGTGTCATACGTAGTGTAGTGGAAACTGCAACTCCCAGCAGTCCCGGCAGTGGCTCTGATTGGTTGTCTGCTGAGGGTGCAGGGGCTGTTGGGGTCAAAGGAGGTCAGCACACCCTATAAAAAGGGGGGGTGGGCAGTGACCAAAAAGGTATTTGGTGTTTCAAGTTCCTGCCTGTCTGCCTCCTGTTGGGTTACCTGTGCGTATTCATTTTTTGTCCTCCATCGTTTCGTGGTTGGGGTCCTGCTTGTCTGCCATCTGCCCGTTATGTGAGGACTGTAAGTGGATTTATGGGCATCCCGCGAAGAAAGGGGCGCCCGTCTTCACCATCTCAGGGACCATCTTTACATTCCCATACCTCGGCAGTGACATTCATGTGAAGTCAGTAGACGGATTGGGAGAGCTTGGGGGGGGTCATGAGGTCACTGGAAAGGGGTGTGTGGCGCTCCCTGATATCTCACCAAAAGGACAAAGGTCCAAGTCATTAGAGTCCTGGTGCCCGCTGTCTGAGAGACATGGACACTATCCAGAAGACTCGACTCCTTCATGTGTGTCTCTTTGGAGGGTCCTCGGGTCCCGCTGGTTTGACTTTGTGTTGCTCAAGGGGTCCCGAATTTGGGGGGAGGTCGGTTACCAGCCACCTGTGGTGCGGTCACTGCAGATTAAGAGCGATCAGGATCGGGAAGGGCTGGGTTACACGTGGGGTTCGCCGCAGCCCACAGGCTGGGAGCCGCCCAATGACGTAGTGCTCCCGAGGGCTGCTGGGATTTGTGGTTCATTTAAGCAGCGCTACTACAGTGCTGTCTGCGATTTTCTGCAATAAGCTGTAAAAAAAACAAACCAAAAATTGAATTATCGATGACAAAACTGTCAGATTGGCGAATTGTAAGCCCGCCAATCGCCAGGGCCGACCTCTACTTCAGTTCTATTGAATTTCTGTACTTATACAGGGTGGCCCACGAAAAAGTGGGTCGCCTCCTCCAAGACGACTCTCGTCTCGTGTGCCGCCGGACAGAAGCCCACCTAAAAACTGGCGCAGCAGGCCGGTGGTAGCAGAAGCACAACAACTCCACGTGGAGGCGTACCGCAGAACACTTGTGCAGCGATTAAAAGAACCCGATGAAGGGGCGGTGGGCCACCCTGTATAATTAATTACCCGATTACTGACAGATCTGTCATCAATAATTCAATGGACTATACATATACTGTATACGAGGGGGGACCCAAAAATAACCGGAATTTTGTTGTTATTTATTTCCGGTTCTTTTTGGGTCCCCCCTCATATATATGTATATTTTGTTTGTTTGTTTGTTTATTGCAGAATATCGCAGACAGCGCTGTAGTAGCGCTACTTCAATGAACTGCAAATCCCAGCAGCCCTCGGGAGCACTACGTCGTTGGGCAGCTCCTGCTATCGCAGGCAAAGGCTTCTGGGTGGAAAACAAAGGCACAAGCTTTACAAGCGAGTTCTAAGAAGCCGGCAGGATCGCAGACGGCGGCGTCTTTTAAGTTTCGGTGCTGCACTGCGATTCCAGTCCTCTGGATTCCGGTTTTTTTTCCAGATTTCTGTTCCTGACCTGCGCCCACTCGTTCCTGTCATTTTTGGAAGACGCCTTCGTCTCGGAGAAGTCTCCGAACTTCTGCAAATCTCCACTTAACATTGGCATCACGTGATGCCGTGGAGTCCGCACACGGGGGAGTTCATGGTATAACTACGCTGCCACCATCTGCCCCTGTGAAACTGGGCCTGTGGTTTATCGTTTTGTTGAATTTCTCTTCTACCTGCGACATGAATCATTTTTTGTCGTTTACCACCATAAATATACACACACACACTTATTGTAATAAGTTACATTTTGTAAAAAATTCATAAAAACAATTTGCCCGGGGGACGCCCCGCATCTTTGAGTCGGCAGCCCGCCTCACACATGGGATTTGCTGGGCGGTCTTCGTTGGATCTCGTGTTTCTCTGCCCTTTATGTAGCGCAGTAAATGGCGAATTCTGTATAATCGTGGGCCCAAAATGTATTTGGAGATTTTCTCGTTCGAATCACAGGGGGGGCTAACTGTACACTGCAAAAAATGAAATCTGAGCAAGTCGAAAAGTATTTATTTCATGAGATTAAATCTTGTCCTCTTTATTTTAAGAATTATTGACTTATCGAAAAATTTGTATTTACGATTATTTCATTTACTTTAAGAAGTCTTGACAAGTACATTTTGCTCACCCCATTGGCAGATTTGTTTGCTAAATAAAAGCTAAACAGCTCCCGTTCAAAGTTTTTTTGTCTAGTTTTTGCGTTTACATTTTTTGCAGTGTACAACGATAATCTTTAAACGTTTACCCGCGATTCCCGTTTACGGCATCCCCGCTAATGTATACAAATAAAGCAACGTGACCATCCAGTCAATGCACAGCCTCGAAGACTATGGAGAACGTCCTTAGCTTGGCATCAGTGATGGGGGTGGGGTGGGGGGGGAGGGGCGAGGGAATTTGTGGGGCTGGGGTTGGGCGTTCAAAATTATAACGTCAGTCTATTCGGGAGATAATTGTAGTTCGGGTGACGTCGGCCTTCATCACCTACGCTACGTTACTTTGAGTTATTACACTTATTTGTATGTTTATTATTTATGTTGTAGTTTATGAATTTTTGCTTCCCTCCAGCCCAGTTATGACAAGTCGGCGCCCATGAAAAGAAAACTACAACTGCTATGTGCAGAATTGAGGACGTCCCGTCTAACGAGGGTCTCTGAGAAGCTGGGATTTGGAAGACCACCCGTAGCCCACTGGTGTAGGTCATCAAACGTTAAGTAATATAAAACGGTATAAGCCGGTTAAACGGGACCAGATGGTTGTACTGAGTCTGAATGTTTGT
Organism: Erpetoichthys calabaricus; assembly: GCF_900747795.2. Classification (NCBI taxonomy): domain Eukaryota; kingdom Metazoa; phylum Chordata; class Cladistia; order Polypteriformes; family Polypteridae; genus Erpetoichthys; species Erpetoichthys calabaricus. Next base: position 107,701,562 of record NC_041407.2, read on the forward strand.
ATATCAATTAAAAACACACATACATTTTGCCCCCCATGTGGCCCCCTAGTTGGCAGTGCCCCCCCGTTTGCACCACATTTTTCAGTTCATGGTCGCTGGCTCAATGGCAATGAAGACTCCAAACAAATCATAAATGCATGAAGCGAGGCTGTGGTAGACATTCTGTCATCTGAAAGCCCACCAGGTGGAAGGGTACAGGACCCCCCCAGTCATGAGGTGGGCAGTATCATATAGCCCCCTTCTCTTCTCTTTACTCACAAAACTTAATGATCAGTCCCCATGAGGTTCAGAGGGGTCTGAGTGTAGTGGTCTGCATGCTGCAGCTCTTCTTGGGCACCAGCAAAGTGACCAAGGTGACCCGCTGTTGGTGACTGGCGTGTTCCTTTACCTCAATCTTGTCATTTTTCCAATTCCTTTTTTTCCTCCCCTTCATATGCAATATAAAGATTAACTTTACACATTTCCTCAAAGTGATGCGCTCTCGGAGTTCTGATGGGTGGCGCCCCCTACTTTAACTTCTACTAAATGGACAAAACTGCACACAACTTTCCCAAAGATTCCCTGTGTGACCAGTGAGCCAGCTGCAGGTGGCAAATGGAGGCCGTGAAAGGCAAAGGCTGCAAAAAAGGAGAGAAAAAGATTTGAAACGGCCGTGGAAAGAAGGAAAGAAAGGCAAGGGAGCAATGCTGCAACAGCGAGAGCCGAGGTGCCCACTCCTACCAACTGGTGCCAATGCCTCCATCAGGCGCCCTCTGTGTCGCGAGACTAATGACGATCCTGGCAGTGCCCTCATCGGCTTGCGCACATTCACTTGCATACAGAGCTCCTCTCGGAAACGGCCACCCGGGACGCCATGCGAGGCCCAGACCGCCACACTGGCTGGGACTACCGGGGGTCACCCGTCCTGGGGTAAGCAGGGCACTATCTGCAGTATACAAGATAAGACCCTGCCCAGCGTTTAGGTGGAGAACGGTGAAAGCCTGTCTGGGGCGAGACGTAATTCGGTAAGGGTTAGTCAATTCAGAACCCTCCATGGCAGGACCACCCAGATAACAAGAAACAGCAGCTGCTGTGTGTCCACCAGGTGGAGCCATTGTGTGTAACTTTAGTATCAAGCAAATAATCTGACAAGCAGGCCAAGGTCTTCCATATCAGGGGTGCCCACATTCAGGGCTCCCACTGTGGCTGCAGGCTTTCATGCCAACTAGTTCCTCAAACCAGTGGGTCACTCTCATGCCCCCTCAATCTCATTGTTTAACTCACCCTTTTTTTAAATTCTGCATTCAGCAAAGTGGATTTGCATTTAGAAGAAATTCAGAAATGCATTTTTTTTGTCACAGCATCAGACACTTAACTGTCTTTTACCATTTTCATTTCAATTCGCCTTCTTGCTGTGCTGTTTGCTCCATAAATTGTATCAAAATACTGACAACTAGTGATGAGCAGAGCAGACACGGGTGCAAATGACACCGAGCCTTAAAGCAAAGCCGCTGCTTCAATGTGACAGTCATTTGTGTGCTAATCCATCTTAAAAGAAGGATAAATGTATGTGTGTCAGTCCGGTTGTTATGTCTCTGTCATTCCAACTGATGGCGCATCACAAACATTAACACTTTTTTACGAAACATCCATCCATCCATCCATTATCCAACCTGCTATATCCTAACTACAGGGTCACGGGGGTCTGCTGGAGCCAATCCCAGCCAACGCAAGCCAAGGCAGGAAAGAAACCCCGGGCAGGGCATCAGCCCACCGCAGGGCACACACACACACAAAGCACACACTAGGACCAATTTAGAATCTGCCAATGCACCTAACCTGCATGTCTTTGGAGTGTGGGAGGAAACCGGAGCACCCGGAGGAAACCCACGCAGACACGGGGAGGACATGCAAACTCCATGCAGGGAGGACCTGGGAAGTGAACCCGGGTCTCTTTATTACGAACTCCATACCAAATCGCATATAAGAGAGACATATGCATTGCATTTGTCATTCCAACAGATAATGCATCAGAAATATTAACACTTTTTTTTACATTTCCCATACCAAAATGGTATATAACAGAGATATATACATTCCATTTGTCATTCCAACTGATGGCGCATCACAAACATTAACAATACTTTTATGAATTTCATACCAATTGGCATATAAGTGAGACATAAGCATTGCATTTGTTATTCCAACAGATGGAGCATCACAAATATTAACACTGCTTTTACGAATCCCATACCAAATGGTATATAACTGAGACATAAGCCTTGGATTTGTCATTCCAACAGATGGAGCATCACAAACATTAACACTCCTTTTCCAATTTTCATACCAAATGGAAACTAACAGAGACGTATGCATTGCATTTGTCATTCCAACAGATGGTACATTGCAATAGAATGTCTTGCTTGCATATTAAAATTAATTTAATAGTACCTTGATACAAAAATGAAAAAGGTATCAATTTCTGTCAAAAATGTGAAAATTTTGGGGTGTGTCCAATCTAGTAGTGTGTGTATATACATTACTGTAATATGATGTGTGAGTGTGTAATTAAATTAAATTGTTTTATCAAATCAAGTTTTAAGAGTCAACCCATATCAGCAAACCAGAGACACGGAGCTTAATGTCTTTAAAGTTTAATAAACAAAAGCCGATTCATCTTTAAGTGGACTAATTCTGCATTTAGTATTTGGTAAACTTTATACTTTTCAGTAAAACAAAACGTCTCACAAACCATTAGAGACGATGGCCTTCATTAATCTGGTAAACCTTATCCAAGTGTGCTCACCATTCCGATTAGACCCTTAGAAACGCGTCTGATGATTGTCACGTAACGTCACATTCTCAGACCGTCCCAATCTGGCTAGGGGTCCGGAGTTTGTCCCAGCAACCTTTGTGCACGAAGCAGTAAACTTCAACCAATCTGAAATTTCCAACTCACCTAACATGCATGGGAGGAAAGTCCACAAGGACGTCCAGGAGACCAGGACAGGAACTGGCATGCAACTCCCACCTGGGACACTGGACCTGCAGCACGGACCACTTGGACAGCACTGCATGCTGAGGAGTTCACCTTCTCAACTGGAGTTGTTAAAGCTTCCCAACAAGCAGAACTGGTGTCATGTCATGCTGATTGACAAATGCAGTGATAGTTTGGCCATACTTGTTCTTTAGCTCGTTAACATCTCATTAGTACGTCATATTAAATTTAATGGGGTCCGCTACGGTCAGATTCATCTCAATTGAGCTTAATGAAAGGATTAATAAGCACTAAGTGACGTCTGATAGAGCTTTGAGTCGTGAGATTAGATACAGAAATGGCTTTCATACCAAGCTGGAGTTGCTCCATGGGTGATAAGCAGCTAATCCAATCACACATCCCACCCTACCTGATCAAACATCTCGAATGAAGGTGACAACGTGGACTGAGATTTGTCAACACGGCCTCACCTTCTTCATCGCTCCCATAAATGATCCAAAGTAGACTTCTGCTCAACATGAACACTTTGGTCCTGCAGCCCACAAACTTGGCAAACCCCCACATATTGTGTTACCCCCCCCCCCCCCTAACCGTAAAACAGTTGTAGAGGACACCCCCAGCGGAGACGCCAAGGCACAGGAGTCAGAGAAGTCAAATCTATAAAAGGACAAGAGGAAGTCGTTCGGTCCACCATTGTGAACGCTGAGAGAAAATAGCAGAGGTGAGCTGAGCAGAAACAGTCGAGTGTGCAAAAGTGGAGGCGCCCATCATTGAAGGACAGCAATCGTGAATAACACGGCGGCGTTTCAATTGTGGATGACAAGCAGAGTGGCTTGGACATTCTTCATGAAGCTGCACCTCGTCTACACTTTTATTCACTCATCTAAATATTTTACTTTCAGTTACATGCACCTAAGTTCACCCCCTCAGGTTAAATTTGATCTTGAAGTCCCTCTGATTCCTATTAACACCACTAAAATGTGACAAACTGTAGCAATGAGATCCGCTCCTAGATGGCATTCATAATGGCGAGTGGTCCATGTCACTCTTGGTCCCAGTTCAACAGTTCCTGAATGGAGATCATGTTCATGTTCATCACTTTGTTGTCTATCTGTCTGTTTAAACAATTTTGTGTCTTTGTGCGGACTAATTCTGTATTTAGTAATTGGGCACCTTTACCCTGGCATTTAACTGACGACTTGTCACAAAGCTCTGTGCTTTCGTCAAGTGAAGGGTCAGTCAGTCCTAACACAGGGTCACAGAGGTCTGCTGGAGCCAATCACCAGCCAGCACAGGGCGCAAAGCAGGAACAAATCCCCGGGCAGGGCACCAGCCCACCGCAGGGCACACACACACACACACCAAGCACACACTAGGGACAATTTAGGATGGCCAATGCACCTAACCTGCATGTCTTTGGACTGTTGGAGGAAATCCACGCAGACACGGGGAGAACATGCAAACTCCACGCAGGGAGGACCCGGGATCTCCTAACTGCGAGGCAGCAGTGCCACCCACTGCGCCACCGTGCCGCCCTCAAGTGAAGGGTGCAATATACAAATAAACTGGACTGAAATGAACTCTAGGAGACCAAAGTACAGTGGAAAGGAAAACAAAGTGAACCCTCTAGATAGGACAAGGGACTTCCACAGGAACTGGTCATAGAGTGCGACCTGATTGTCACGTAAGTGACAAGGACAGACAAACAGGACACACTAATTAGAACAATCTGGACAAGAACAGGCCATTCAGCCCAACAAAGCTCACCAGTCCTGTCCAGATCAAGTGGAGTTTTGAAAGTCCCTAAAGTCTTACTGTCCACCACACTACTCGGTCGCTTAATCCAAGTGTGTGTGGTTCTCTGTGTGAAGAAAAACTTCCTAATGTTTGTGTGAAAATTAAGCAAAATGACCCGTTTTATTGGCTAACTAGAAAGATTACAGTATGCCGGCTTTTTCAGGCAAGAGGAATGATGAAGAGGCCTGAGTTGCCTCGAAAGTCTGCATATTGTAATCATTCTAGTTAGCCAATAAAATGGGTCATTTTGCTTAACTTCTCACTACACATCCAAATTTCCCCTTCACAAGTTTCCAACAAAGTCCCCATGTCCTTGATGAACTCATTTTAAAGTCACAGTCTCGATCCACTGGACCCCTTCATCATTTTAAACACTTCATTCAGGTCTCCTCTTCATCTCTTTAAAGGCTCAGCTCTTTGAATCTTTCTTCATCACTCACCCCCTGTAGCCCTCAATCAGCCCAGTCGCTCTTCTCTGGACCTTCTCTAGTGCTGCTATGTCTTTATGGAGACCCAAACTGCACACAGAACTCCAGATGAGGCCTCACCAGTGTGTTATAAAGCATAAATTGCACTTGTACTCCAGACATCAGGTCTCCTCTTCATCTCCTTCTGCTTAAACTGAGAAGGTTCAGCTCTTTGAATCTTTTCCTCATAACTCATCAGACCTCCCATTGTGTATTCAAGCCTCACATTTGACTTCCTATGTGTAATACTTTACATTTATTGACATTAAATGTCATCTTCTGTTGCCCTGAATCAGCCTAGTTGATCTTCTTTGGACCTTCTCTTGTGCTGCTATGTCCTTTTTGTAGCCTGGAGACCAAAACTGCTCCCAGGACTCCAGATGAAGCCTCACCAGTGTGTTATAAAGCTTGAGCAGAACCTCCTGTGACTTGTACTCCTCACATCAAGGCGCTATATAACCTGACATTTTGTTAGTCTTCTTAATGGCTACTGAAAACTGATGGGAAGTCAACAGCTTAGAGTCCACTACGACTCCTAAATCCTTCTCATAAGGTGGACTCTCGATTTTCAGACCCCCATTGTGTATTCAAACCTCACATTTTTACTTCTTGTGTGTAATACTTTATATTCCATTCCATTTTCTTTTTCTTAAACTGTAAAGGCTCAGCTCTTGTCATCTTTCCTCATCACTCATTCCCTGTAGCCCTGAATCAGCCTCATCGCTCTTCTCTGGACCTTCTCTTGTGCTGCTATGTCCTTTTTGTAGCCTGGAGACCCAAACTGCACACAGGTCTCCAGATGAGGCCTCACCAGTGTGTTATAAAGCTTGAGCAGAACCTCCTTTGACTTGTACTCCACACATCAAGGCGCTATATAACCAGACATTCTGTTAGCCTTCTCAATGGATTCTGAACACCGTCTGGAAGTTGATAGCTTAGAGTCCACGACGACTCCTAAATCCTTCTCATAAGGTGGACTCTCGATTTTCAGACCTCTCATTGTATATTCAAATCTAACATTTTTAGCTCCTATATGTAATACTTTACATTTACTTAAAAATAAAGTCCCTTGAGTTATACTCCACTCATCATGGCGCTATATACCCTAACATCCTATTAGATGTTTTGATCACTTCTGTCCTCTGCCTACACATAGACAGTGACCAGGCCACTAGGACTCCCAGGTCCATCTCAATGGAGACCCAAACTGCACCCAGGACTCCAGATGAAGCCTCACCAGTGTGTTATAAAGCTTGAGCAGAACCTCCTGTGACTTGTACTCCACACGTCAAGGCACTATATAACCTGACATTCTGTTAGTCTTCTCAATGGATTCTGAACACCGTCTGGAAGTTGATAGCGTCGAGTCCACTGCGACTCCTAAATCCTTCTCATAAGGTGGACTCTCGATTTTCAGACCTCCCATTGTGTATTCAAATCTAACATTTTTAGCTCCTATATGTAATACTTTACATTTACTTTAAAATAAACTCCCTTGACTTGGACTCCACTCATCATGGCGCTATATACCCTAACATCCTATTAGATGTTTTGATCACTTCTGTCCTCTGCCTACACATAGACAGTGACCAGGCCACTAGGACTCCCAGGTCCATCTCAACTGAGACCCAAACTGCACACAGGACTCCAGATGAGGCCTCACCAGTGTGTTATAAAGCTTGAGCAGAACCTCCTGTGACTTGTACTCCACACGTCAAGGCGCTATATAACCTGACAGTCTGTTAGCCTTCTTAATGGCTTCTGAACACTGACTGGCAGTTGATGGTGTCGAGTCCACTACGACTCCTAAATAACACACATTCAGCTCTAACATGTCACGTCTTTACTGGACACAGCCATCAAATGAGCTCAGGGTGCTGTTGAGAAAAGTAAGCAAACCCTTGGACTTCATAACTGGTCGAAACTCCTTGGGCAGCGTTAACCTCTAAAGCCCGTGTCGCATTACGCAGCATTTTGTCACAGCGTCTGTTAGATTTGTCAGCTGTAATTGCTGATCCTGTCACAATTACACGACTGACAGTCGCAGCCCTTGTCACACTATGTGAATTTTTGTCGTAGGGTATGTCGGCTTTGCTGACCAAACTCGCTGATCTCGCTGCTGCACCAGGTCAAATTATATGACTGATCATCGCAGCCAATGTCACATTAGGTGACTTTTTGTCACAGGGTATGTCAGATTTGCTGACTGCCGCAGCTGATCTTCAGTGTGTGCTAAACGTACGGTGTGACAGCAGGACAATCCAAAAACAAACTCAGTCAGTTCCACTCACTCCTTGACAATGGGGACCTAGAGATTTCAACACGGGACATTTGCCCCTTGAGGTGACAGCACGAATGCTGCTCTACTGTTTGATCTTATGAACTGGACAATTTGATGCCCACAGGGCCAAACCCCGAGAACTGAAGAGATTTAAAATAAAAATGTTTGGAATAGAAAGAGGGTCTCCCAAAAAGTAATGTCACGCCCTATCAAATGGTGTTTTGTGCCCCTGGCAATTTCTCTCACTAAACCTTCCTGTTTAATGTTCTTCCTCTGCTTTAGACTCGTGTCGTAGTGCAGCTGCCACTTTGATTGCCATCCCTAAACATCTTTACCTTCAAACACCTACCTGCAGGTGTCACTTACGAGACTCTATTGTTGGCACTGAATCCATGTGTGAAGTGGGAAATAAAAAAAAACAAAGCTGAAGGAAGACAGACGTCCCGACTCACCTTCTTGTTTCCACCTCCTGGAACGTGTCCGATGTTTTCAAGAGAGCCAATCTTGGACTGCACCTTGAAGTCCAGTTTTTCGGATTTGATTTCAATATTGCCACCACCTGTAAGATTGAGCAGATATGACAAGGAAGTGTTCACAAGGATTCCACTGGTCTACAAAAAAATATTTTTTGCTTGCTACTGGGAACTTCAGAGCAGATCTTTATTAAGTTTTTCACACTGACTCCACACAGTGCATCCAGAAAGTATTCACAGCGCTTCATCACTTTTTCCACATTTTGTTATGTTACAGCCTTATTCCAAAATGGATTAAATTCATTTTTTTCCTCAGAATTCTGCACACAACACCCCATAATGACAACGTGAAAAAAGTTTACTTGAGGTTTTTGCAAATTTAATAAAAAAAAAAAAAACTGAGAAATCCCATGTCCATAAGTATTCACAGCCTTTGCTCAATACTTTGTCGATGCCCCTTTGGCAGCAATTCCAGCCTCAAGTCTTGTTGAATATGATGCCACAAGCTTGGCACACCTATCCTTGGCCAGTTTCGCCCATTCCTCTTTGCAGCACCTCTCAAGCTCCATCAGGTTGGATGGTAAGCGTCGGTGCACAGCCGAAAGCCAACACACCGGCAAAAGGAAACTTCCTAAGGACTCGTTTATACTTTACGGCTGTCACGCATTACCCGCGTTCATTTGACGCGTCCTCTGAGCAGGTCCTCAGAAATTAACACGACGTGTGCGCGAGTTGCAGTACCAGCAAAAAGTCGGGGGGCGCAGTGTGATAAAAGTCGGAATGTGACGTCAGAGTCTCTGTTTATTATCTACATGTGACAGAAGGCCGCTTAAACTGAATACCATATACTGTATAAACAATATGAAAACTAATATGTTTATGTTCCTTATGCACATTCAACAAATCAGTTACCCAAAACTGAACCTTATAAAAATATCAACTGTAGCGTGCGGCCGGGGCTTTTGCCTGGCTGGGACGCCTCCACGCTGGGAGGACTGGGGGAGCAAGCGTGGCCTGAGCATTACCTCCCCCGGGACACTAGGTGGCAACCCCAATGGGTTGCAGCGATGCCTCAGACTCCCGCAAGGCTTCATGGGAGTTGGAGTGTGGTACAGCCCTGTTGGGATCCGCAGGCGCCACCAGGGGGTGCTGCAGCAGGAGCTGCTGAGCCCTTTTGGGCAGTTCTTCCACCACACCAGGAAGTGCTGCCGGAAACAAGTAATCAAGCAGCAGGAGCACTTCCAGGTGTGTTATAAAAGGAGCCAGCAGCCACTACTCGGGAAGCCAGAGTCGGGAGGAGGAGCGACAAAGCTTAACCCGAGGAGTGGACAGAAGAAAAGATAAAGAGAAGGAAGAGACTTGTGGTATTGTGCTGTGCTAGTGCTTGAACTGCGTTATACTTGTAGGGAACGGGGAAGGCGTTTCCCACAAGGGAAAAAGAAAAAATAAACCTTGTGTGCCTTGAACTTGTGTCCCACGCTTGTCTGTGTCGGGTTCAGCTGGTGGTGCCAGCCTGGTGGGCCACACAACCTAACAGTTATTTACGTTCAACTGACGAATCACACGATTCTCATTCATTTACTTATAAACAGAATAATCACCCATGAAGGGATCACAAAATTCTTGTTCATTTGATTTCTGAACTGAATCATTACCCACAAACTAATCACACAATTCTTATTTATTTGATCTATGAACTGACTCTTTACCCGAGCCACATAATTCTCACTCATGTGATTCGTAAAATGAATCATTACCCGAAAACGAATCACATAATTCTCATTCATTTCATTTGTTAACTGAATCACACGATTCTCATTCATTTAATTCATAAACGGAATAATTACTTGCGAAGGGGTCACAAAATTCTTGTTCATTTGATTTCTGAACTGAATCATTACCCATAAACTAATCACACAATTCTTATTTATTTGATCTGTGAATGGAATCTTTACCCAAGTCACATGATTCTCAATAATTTGATTACCTGAGAATGAATCACATAATTTTTGTTCATTTAATTCATAAACTGAATCATTACCCAGAATGGATCTCAAAATTCTCATTCATTCGATTCGTGAACTGAAACGGTACTCGAAAAATGAATTACACGATTTTCACTCCCTTGTGATTCTGTAATGAATCATCTTATTTTAATTATGCATCTTAATTGTGTTGACCTTGACCCCCCTACCACAAATAACATTAAAATATACCTGGCTTGTGATGAATGTTGTCCTTGGAGCCACATTTGGAGGTAACATTGGACAAATTGAGTTTCTTATTCACAATCTGAACCTGTGAAATAAATAAATAAGCAAAAGTTAAAATGTGAGCCACCTGGAGAGTTGAAGGGCTTCTGTGAAGGACAAAACAGCTGGGGGGTCTCTGTCAGTAACAGGCAGTTATTCATGCGTGGACCTTGAGGTTTCCAGATTAGTCGTGAACAGACACAAGCGTCACTCTGTTTGGTGCAAACAAATTTCGTAAAAATGAAACGGGGAAATTCACACTCATCAGCTGTCATGGATGATGATGTGCTGAGCTTATTGAGAATGGGACCCCAACATTACAGGGAATCGTCACGTTCACCTACCAAAAGGGCCACCGGCAAGTGAAGAGATCCACTGACAGCTGATTTCCCGTCATTTTTAAGCAATTTGTGGTCCCCGTCCCAGCATTCTCAAGGCTGTCAGAGTGAGGGAGAAACATAAAGAGGACGCCGAACACTCAGTGAGTTTATTAAGGGTGAAAACACCAGGGATGAAGATTAAAAACAAAACGAAAAAAAAAAAAATCAAATACCTTGTTCTGGTAAAACGTAACAATAACAGAGAAAACTGAAAAAATAAGAATGATAGTTTGCTTAATGAAAGGTAAAGCTAAAGTTTAAAGGAACTACACGAGGAAGTAAACTAATATACAAAATGCTGAATTTAATCCAAGATATAAGCGGCACCACAGCCGTCAGAAATCACGATATCAGACGTGTCCTGTTCGGTGATCTTATAATAAATAAATTAGATTACAAAATCTTTACAAAAGATGGAAGGATACGTCAGCTCTTTTAAAGGATGCTTTGAGGTTTAAGCTTCGCAGTTTCCCCCCCCACAGGTGCTCATTTTTATTCAGTCCTTCCCTCGGATCATTGGGCTGATACCGCAGTCCTGGTGCAGTGTGATTCTCAAAAGCGGACAGTACGAGGGAATGGAAAGAAAACATTTGTTAAAAAATACGACCTCTGTGGTTTGTAAAATCTCATCTCGTTGAGTGTTAAAGGTCCACACAGCCCTGCTACACTACCTGGTAATTCACTCTACACACTGTGGCTAGACGTCCTCGTAGAGATGACTTAGAAGCTCTTACCCCGTGTGTTGATAATACAGTACCGAAGCCCATACTAAAGCCCCATTACCATATAACTAGTGACGTCCAGATCATAAAACGTCACTGAAACACACCGACTGCTTCAAAATTTGATACCATCCCACCTGCTATTGATCCTTCTGGTGACTTCAAATGCTGACTCAACGCTGTGCCTTATGGGTCTTTTCTGACTCGATTCTTAACACCCCTTCTCAGCTGCCCTGGACATCACATTTTTCTCCCCAAAACTAGTTTCACATGCAGCACTTATGATCCAACGTTTTAGGACCTGTGACATGTAGAATGTTTTAATGGGTTGTGAACCAACAAACTACAAGAAATTTAGCGGAAAACACATTAAAGTCAATGGAGGGTCAAAAGTGACCCCAAGGACGTGGCAAGGTAATAATTTTTTTAAACATATAGAAATGATAGGATGTTTACATTTTATTTACTGTTCATTAATTGGAGGAAATGTTGCAAATGTTTGGTTTGATTACAAGGATGAAACAAGTTATATTTGACCCCAAAGAAATTATAAGCATATAAAGAGAGCTTTGAAGCTACCTGTTGTATCTTATACAGAGAAAATACTGAATTAAAAATGGATACCAGCAGTGTGTGTGTACTTGTTATCTGACAACAGTGTCAATACCATACTGTAGTACTCCTTGATAGTGGCACTTGTAACATATCATTAATACTACAGGTTGCTGTCGGCACATCCCCCTTAAACTTGGGGCCTTTCACTTTCCCAAGCTCTACAAGTACATTCCCTAAACGCTGTTAAGATTCCAAACACTCAAAAATGTTAAACTTTCACGGTGCATCACAGCAAAAATATCTTCATGTGAAAAATCAGTGGTGGTTTATAATGTATTGCAGCGCGCTTACTGTTTTCGTAAGAATTGACATTTATATTTTATTTGGTTTATTTTATTTGATTTTATTTATTGACTTTTATATTATTTAGTTCGTAATTATCACTGACATTTATTTGTGTGTGGCGTCTCCCAGCTCACTGGTTTGAGAAAACTCCCACATGTGATATATCATTCGAGTCATCTCAATGTGTACTTATGTATGACATTGAGCTTTTTGGAGTTCCCTGACCCCAATAACTTCCACCCCCCTAATCCCAGCTATTTTTGGTTCTGTAGTCCCAAAAAAACTTCATTTTTAGGCCATTTTAGGACAAATTACACCAATACTATAAAGAGTAAACCAGTTTGCCTCTTCAGAAAAAATGATCTGAGGGACATGAAGCTGTGCAGGCCACATCAACTGTCCCCAGGATGGGATATAAGAGGTCAAAGTTACACCATTTCACAAAACTACAAAAAAATTCGGGATCGGTAATGTAGACACACGGAGTGTCGTTTTATGTGTTTTCGAGGTTGCTCATCATAAACATGACCATATTTTTGATATTGGATTCTTTACCGATGATCCTAGCTGTCTAAGAGTTACTCCCAGAAGGTCAAACATCAGAATGTGGGATATCGTTTTAGACTGTTTGAAGGTCAATGACTATGAATAGGAAGTTATTTTGATTTCAGGTCCACAGAGGGCTAGTAAAGGATCAATCATTGGAAGAAAAATGATAAAGTTCTATTACAATAAGAATATTTAGACTAAACGTTTAAATTGAATCACACATTTTGATATTTCAAATATCTGACGCGGCTATTCTTGTTTATTATCTACTTCTACTTCATGAAGTAATCCCCAAATTAGAATGGCTCACACTAATTCAGACTTTTTCCTTATTAAAATCTGTAACAATGCCATTGTCACTGAGACGACAAGTTACATTTTAAAGTAAAAAGAAAACTTCCAGAAAAATCTATGCATATTTTGCTATGAATTACTAAGACCAGTTCAGACAGAGGAACATCTTTTCCTGAGACGAGGAAGATCTCATGTTGCTGTCCACGCCGTACCTTCACTCGTTTCTTTCGTTCTTTAATTACTCTAAAAGCACTGAATATAAACCCAACATATCTTTCTTTTCCAGGTTCCAACATGAATTTTTGGACATTGACATTAAAGGATTATGAAACACTGAGGACATCAGCACAGCAAACACATGCTTACCACAATTCAAGTGACTGAACATTTCAGACAAAACTTCAAAAAGGGGTGCGCTACAATAAACAGGGTGGACCGGGCAGCCCACTGTGTGCTCAGTGAGTCGTTACCATTCATTGTATTCTTCACGTGAATACTGAAGACCACCTTTTTTACAGCAAGGGATGCAAACAGGTCAAGTGACACACAGGGGGCAGCACTGAGGCTTCGGCCTGTGGCTTGTGTTTCAGAGATCGGGGGCCACATCAAGGCACTATAATCAGAAGTAGAGCCGGATTCATGCCGATAACAGGCACACACACACAGAAAACACTCGCATACTTGCCAACATTCAGAGGGAGGACAGGTCTTAATGGCCTCCCCCCTGAACCAACTAGTGTCAAATTTTAGACTTTGGGTTTGTCTTCAATTCCTAAAGATGGTGAGAGAGGGAAAGAGAAATGATGGCAATGCATAGCTCCATGGCGCAATTACCGAATGTTGGCAAGTACGTGCTTCAGGTCAACACACTTGTACTGGGTGTGGTCAGGGTGGTTAAGCTGAAGGACTGTGGTGACACATAGGCGAGGTAACAAGGCCGGCTGGCTTGTGGATATTATTGACATTGATATGATTAGTTCAGGTTTCAGTTGTCTATTGCGTATTTTCTTACTGTTAGGATTACTCCATAATGTTAACAGTTATCAGTGAGTACATGGCCACCACCATCTTGCAATCCTCAAGAATAAGCTTTGTGGCACTGCTCCCAACTCCACCTCCCTCCATCACTAAGGCCCTGACTGTGATGACAGTATGGGCTACGTCCACACTACTATGTTTTTGTGTAAAAATGCAGACATTAGCCTTCATTTTTGCCTTTCATCCACACTACCTCCAGTGTTCTTCATCTGTGAAAATGGAGATGCCGGCTCGTTGTTAAAATGTGGATGGGCGAAAACACAGCCTCTTATTGTTTTCTGATTGGCTTGTGCTTATTACACGTCCCTCCCTGATTGGTTCCTGCTTTTAACATTTCCTGGTTGGTATGGAAGAAAACCAAATTCCAATATAATAGACGTATAGGGCCAGTGTCAGTGTACCCGAGAGTGTAGCGCACTAGCAGCGGATCAGGACCTGACAACGTAGTATGGTACCAAGCACATCATGCCAGTCTTAGCGTCGTTACACCGGTTACCTGTGCCATTTAGAATTGACTTAAAAATACTGCTTATGGTTTACAAAGCCTTAAATAATCTGCTCCATCCTGCATTTCGCAATGCCTTTCCCCTTAGATCTTGAAATGAGTGTCTGCTTATCATTCCGAGAGCTGAACTTAAAAGAAGTGGTGAGGCGGCCTTCTGCTGTAAGGCACCTAAAATCTGGAGTAGCTGACCAATAGAAATTCGGCACCACCACCTCATCAGGGCACCATGCAGTCCCTACATTGATGGATTGACGGCCAGATGTCCACATGACCTAATTCTTCCACGTGAAGCCTGAAAACCATGAGGACTGATTGAGATCATTGATGTTAGGGTCGTAGTCTTGGATCCCCTGCAGATTTTGTTTTATTTTGTTTTTTTCTGTCCTCCTGGCCATCTGACAATACTTTATTCTTTGTTACTTAGTATTGCCTAACCTTATTTTTATGTTTTTATTTTTTTTATAAACTTTTCTTTCTTCATCTTGTAAAGCATTACATCATTTGTATGAAAGCTTGCTATATAAATAAATGTTGTCATTGGTACAATGAAGAGACATTCCTCCGGTTGGTCTAAGTGCCGCCTTAGTGAACAGTGAAACAAGATTGTCCCCAAATTTAACGTATTCGCACCTCATCTAGTTTAAGCCTCGTGTTTCTCCTCGGTTTGCTCAGCTGCCTGTGTGATTACCCGTGAATGGCGGCGTGCCGCCAATTAACATCTCGTCCCCTCTCAATTAACGACATGCTGCTACACATTCCTCCCAATTTTAAGGGGCAGAGCAAAGAGAAAAAGCACATCCTCATTTAAACATGATAAAAAATAACTGCATTCATTATGCTACATTAGATTGTCAGCATCATTATTGTAAACGTTATTCCCTTTGGGGGCCTGCGAAGCCCTGAAATCCTTACATGTAAAATAATGACGATGAGAGCTACACATTAGTGTAATCATATCTGAAGCCTAATCATCACTCTGTAACTCATTTCCCAATTACAGAGAATAATACAGAAGAGTTAATGTTTGTCACTCGTTATGCACCCAGGTTGTCCAAATAACTGAATTAATCCAACTGGACCAAAACCATATAAAACACCTAGTCAGAGATGGGGCAAAATTCATAAAGAATGTCTCACTGCAGCACAAATTCTCCAACTCCCAGAAGCCCACTGTGACTGCTCTTAGTATTAGTCCTGGCCCGCAGCACTGGAGCAACATCACCAAACCCCAAATGTAGTCCTGTTACTATAACTACGTAGTAGGACCTGATCACTATGGGATCGTTCTGAGCTCAGAGCACACTTCCATGGCGTTTGCTGTGTTGCTTAGCTGTCAATTTGTACAATTTGAATGACGCGTACACGCGTTGCTGCAGTTTTGTGATAAATCCTGTGGCTGGCGGGTTTACCAACCCTTCAAGGATTTCTCCACCAACCCTTCAAGCCCTGTGTAGGCGAACATTTGCGTTTTTGGTTGTTTTAATGAGGATGGAGATACTTTTTTAACCCATTAAACTCAGCTACACTGTTTTGGACCTGTCGGCGGGACCAAACAATAATGAAAACTTTTTAAAAAAGCTGCACAACATCATTTCTATAATTAAAGTGCAGAGCTTTGTTGTTAAAATGTCATATTGCATACCCCGAAAGATGACCGAATTGCCTTATCACAACACCACCTGTGCTTAACGCTCCGCCACCATGGCCTTCTTGAACTTCCTGATTCAATTTTGTTCAGAGACAGGGGTGTTTCAACTTTCATAAGACACCTCATTTGACTTCTCTGTTTTCCACTTTCTATATTGCAGAATTTGTTTTGGAAACAAGAATTGCACTCAAAGTTCCATTTTAAGGTTAAAATGTTATTGAATTTTACAACTTATTCCTGCTGCAAAATAACTAATTCTCCAGTTTTCTAAAAGAGAGAGAGATGTCTGAGCTTTATTTTGAGGGGTAGTATGTGAATACTGAGTAGAGGATGACAATGTTATGTCAGCACAAAACGGATATAGATGAGGCCGAATTTAAATAGATAAACGAAGTGAAAACGCTGTGTGGATGGAGATTTTCTCATAAACGATGCGTAAACGCTAAAGGGGACGGAGATCGTTTTTGTCCGAAAATGGCATTATTAAATGAGAAGGTCGTAGTGTGGACGTAGCCCAGGAGAGTCTGTGAGATCATCAAATCCATCAAGCCTCAGTCCCACCACAAAAAACAATGGCAGACAATGTAAGGCAGATCATTGTGACCATGTGACTAGCTAATGAATGGGGGATGGGTGGGAGATTTGGGGGGGGGGGGGGTTCTACAATCTAAGGTTAATTTCAGTTTTCTGCAGGGGACTCGAAAGCTATGGCCAATATTTAAGGATCAGCATTCAAACTATTTTATTGTCGA
Organism: Erpetoichthys calabaricus; assembly: GCF_900747795.2. Lineage (NCBI taxonomy): Eukaryota > Metazoa > Chordata > Cladistia > Polypteriformes > Polypteridae > Erpetoichthys > Erpetoichthys calabaricus. The sequence goes on from NC_041407.2 coordinate 107,718,597, forward strand.
CTGAATTTGCCATGCTGAATTTAAAATAATTTACTTTTTTTCTAGTAACACGTACAGAATTTGCTTTTAAAGAGAAGCTGCTCGCTGGTCACTTCCTTACCACGTTTTTCTACACACACCGGCAGCTCGCCAGTCCTTAAGCATGTGGCCACAGCTGACAGCAGGAAGACGTGGGGTAGAGACACCATGACTTTTGTCCCTTTGCTACTCACATTGCCACCTCCAGGGACATGCTTCATATTGTCTTTGGAGCCACACCTAGACTGAACATTAGTTAAGTCCATCTTCTTGTTCATTATTTGGACCTGCAAGAGGGTTGGAAAGATGGTTATGCACCAAACGATGTGGTGCTCTGAATGCTACGAAACTCGTTTTCAGGTTCTGTTGGTTTCCTCACGACATTTGTTTAGCATTTATGTGTCACTCGGCTTTTTGTAGATGTCCCCAGTGAATTTAAATATGGGTCACCCTACTGTGAGTTCTATTGTACTTCTACTTTTCCTGCATCGGGTGTTTGGTGGGAATAAATAAATAAATCAGTAAAACAAAATGAAAACATATCAGTCAACTCCATCAAACCTGTGGCAGCTCTGCCTCCCCTAATTGCCTATGAAATGAGAGCAATCAGAGCAATACGGACCACCACTCAGGGGTGGAGCACAGAACACTGGGCCCTGTATATTAGCAGTCTCTGTAGACCCCTTCCTCTTGAAAACAAACTTTTCATTCCAGGCTTTGAGGCCCCCAACGCCCCCACCGGGTAATCATTACCCTTTTTCCCCTCAACTATGACACCCATGCACCACTGCAGGCGAGGGTATGGACTACAGACCTCATTCAGCTGTAAGAAGCCTGCAACAATCCTGTCCACAAGCCCTTGATCCTCCAGCACTAGTTCATCAATATTATTTTAACAGTAAAATATTTTATTTTGGCCATAGTGGCGATGCTGTGCAGAAACAGTGGAGGCTGACATAGAGAGGGCTCAGCTGACGTCACCCGGAAGCGCTCTGCTCACAATGTTCAGAAATGGTGAATTGTTGTGGACTCACACACCGAAGCATCTTACTTTGAAATTATGGATAGTATTGCCATTACACTCCACCCATGTAGAGTGAAAATCCCATCCTCAACTCTAATTGAATTGTTGTGTATTAGACTCATACCATGAAGCACCTCAATTTGAAGATTTGGTGCAGGATCTCCAGTACACTCCACTTGCCGTGGACTCGTAAAACAAAGCATGTCAATTCAAACATTTTGGTGCAGTGTTGCAACTATACTCCACCTGTGCACCAATCAAATCTCATCCTCAATGCCAATTGAACTGTTATATACTTGACTTTACCATCAAGCATCTTATTCTGAATATCTGGTGCGGGATCTCCACTACACTCCACCCGTGCAAAGTGCAAATCTCATCCTCATCGCCAAGAGAATTGCCGTGGACTCATACCACAAAGCATGAGTTTGAATGTCAATTCAAACATTTTGGAGCTGCGTTGCAAATATACTCCACCTGTGCACAAATCAAATCTCATCCTAAATGCCAATTGAATTGTTATACATTGGCTTTGTACCGTGAAGCATCTCATTCTGAATATCTGGTGCAGCGTCTCCAATACACTAATATCCGTGCGCAGAGCAAATCCCATCCTCATCACCAATTGAATTGTTGAGAATTGAACTCATTCCACAAAGCATCTAAGTTTGAAGATTTGGGGCAGTATTGCCATTACACTCCACCCAAGTACAATGAAAATCCCATCCTCATCGCCAAGTGAACTGCCGTGGACTCGCACCATAAAGCATGTGAGATTGAAGATTTGGTGCAGGATCTCCAGTACACTCCACCCCTGTGCAAAGTGCAAATCCCATCCTCATCGTCAATTGACTTGCTGTGGACTCATACCACAAAGCATGTCAATTCAAACATTTTGGTGCAGTGTTGCAACTATACTCCACCTGTGCACAAATCAAATCTCATCCTCAATGCCAATTGAATTGTTATACATTGGACTTGTACTGTGAAGCATCTCATTTTGAATATCTGGTGCTTCGTCTCCAAAACACTCCACCAGTGCACAGAGAAAATCCCATCCTCATCACCAATTGAACTGTTGTGTATTGAACTCATACTGCGAAGCTTCTCATTTTGAAGATCTGGTGCAGTGTCTCCACTACACTCCACCTGTGCAAAGTGCAAATCCCATCCTTATCGTCAATTGACTTGCCGTGGACTCATACCACAAAGCATTTTGGCGCTGTGTTGCAACTATACTCCGTCTGTGCACAAATCAAGTCTCATCCTCAATGCCAATTGAATTGTTATACATTGGACTTGTACTGTGAAGCATCTTATTTTGAATATCTGGTGCAGCATCTCCAATATACGCCACGCGTGTGCAGAGCAAATCCTATCCTCATCCCCAATTGAATTATTGTAAATTGAACTCATACCATGAAGCTTCTAAGTTTGAAGGTTTGAGGAAGTATTGCCGTTACAATCCAACCATGCACAGTGCAAAATCCTATCATCATCACCAAGTGAATGGCCGTGAATTGGACTCATACCATAAAGCATCTTAATTCAAAGATATGCTCTGCGGTTGGTCAGTTGTGAACCAATAACATCTGGCTCAGATGCAAGCTCCATCTGTCAGCCAGGCAGAGGCCACTTCTGAACACTGTGAGCAGAGCATTCTTGGGGTCATCAGCTGAGGTCTATCTGCTGCCCCCACCTGTTCTGTGCAGCTGTCGCCACTACAACGGGTCATGAAATTAAACAGTCAAATCTCATGGAAAACTCAACTTCCCCTGTTGTGCTTCATTTGGGGCACAAGCATACACAAAACATACAACCTCATTACCTTTAAAGAATAAAATCTACTGTAGTGATTTTGATCAAAATCAACCACCTTCTAGAATTTCAGCATTCTGACAACTACAGTATGCTAAGTTTCATTTGGACTGTGTGACTTATTTTGGAGTCATCGTGTCCAAAACGCCTCATCCAGTCACACAGACACACACTGACAGTCAAGCATCATACTGAAAGTGACCGATCTGTGATTGGAGATGCCTAAAATGGATAGGCTATAACACCTGTTATTTCTGCATGAGGGTCTTCTGGAAGCTGGGAACAGATATATGTGTATATGAGCCACCCGAGAATCACCACAATTAAGGAAGATGAGGGAAGACCTCATGTTGAGGCATCAACGTTGTTGCAAAAAACTGCATTTTCTGCATGGAAGACAAAGCCACAGTCATATGAATCATATAAGCCGCGTTCCAGAGATGCTCTTACCCTTCCACCTCCTGGCTGATGCTTGATATTTTCAGTCGATCCAATTTTGGACCTGATACTTTTCAGATCGGGCATTGGAACCAATGGTGCAGGTGTCCGGTTCTTCACAGAAGCTGGAGATTTGGGTGGAGTTCGCACTACAGCTACCTTCTTGACTTCCTTGGTTGCTCCAGAAGTTTGTTGAGAGCTTCGCCCAGAAGGAGATTTTGGCGTGCTGGGGCTGCTGTAGCCGCTACGGTCAGGGGTCCGGGGTGATTCAGCTGTAGGTAAACAAAGCGTACTTGAATTAACTTAAATGTTAATTTTAGAAATATTACATGAGGCTATGTGATCTAAAACTTTAACAGATAAGGCCAGCAGACATAAGGACTGCCCAGTAGTTCATAAAACGGGAACTTTCAGCCAGTTAAAAAACAAATATATAAATACAGATAGATGCCATCACACCTGGCACCTGTTCCTTTTACAGGTGGTGAGCCCACTGGAGGGCAGTCCCACATTGCGATCTGGGTTGAACCCTACTTGTCCCCGTGGCAGGGATGTCACTATCCCTTTTCCCCTCCCTCATGAAAAAGACCGTTAGGATCTTGAACTCCTCTACTTGAGGCAGTATCTCACCTCCCACACAGTAGGAAGAAGGTGGACTGTCCCCTCCAAGAGGAATGTGATTCACTTCCTCAAGTAGAGGAGTTCAAGTACCTTGAGGTTTTGTTCATGAGTGAGGGGAAAAGGGTTTGTGAGACCAACAAACGGATGGGGGCGGTGAGTGTAATTATGCAGTTACTATTGTAAGCAGCTCATCCCAGCCGGGAGACCCCAAGAATGGAAGGATGGGGGAAGGCAGCTTTTTCAGGACACTGCCGCCCCCAAGACGCTAGATGGTAGCTCCCCTGGAGTATAGTGGGGCATCCTGGGACTTGGAGTTTGCTATCTCAGCCCTGTTGTGTGCCGTGGGTGCCGTCATGGGGTGCTATGGAAGAACACGGGGAGTCGTGCTTCCCTTATAGCCTGGAAGTACTAGGAAGTCACAAGGACGGAGGCTCCAAAGTACTTCCGGGCTGATTAAAGAACTTTAATTCTCAGTTTGACCTGGAAGTGCTGACAAGTCACGTGAACAGAAGCACTTCTGGGTCAAGAACTAGCTGAAGACTCAGCAAGAAAGCCAGAGTTGGGTGGAGGTGGACAAAGCTTGCTGATAGGTGTGGAGGAGAAAATAGAGAGAGAGAGAAAGAGAATTGTGATTATTATTGTGTTAATTGCCTGTATTATCGTGTGAATTTCCCCTTGGGATTAATAAAGTAGGGTGGCACAGAGGCGCAGTGGGTAGCGCTGCTGCCTCGCAGTTGGGAGACCTGGGGACCTGGGTTCGCTTCCCGGGTCCTCCCTGCGTGGAGTTTGCATGTTCTCCCCGTGTCTGCGTGGGTTTCCTCCCACAGTCCAAAGACATGCAGGTTAGGTGGATTGGCGATTCTAAATTGGCCCTAGTGTGTGTTTGGTGTGTGGGTGTGTTTGTGTGTGTCCTGCGGTGGGTTGGCACCCTGCCCGGGATTGGTTCCTGCCTTGTGCCCTGTGTTGGCTGGGATTGGCTCCAGCGGACCCCCGTGACCCTGTGTTCGGATTCAGCGGGTTGGATAATGGATGGATGGATGGATGGATTAATAAAGTATCTATCTATCTATCTATCTCTATTGTGGCTGTGGTGCTTAGGGAGCACCTGTGTCCTATGTGTCTGTCTGTTGGGTTTAAAGGGGCAACAGCGACCCCTAGCGTCCACACTATATAAATCCAAAATGGTGAAGAAGAAGTAGAGCCAGAAGGCAAAGCTCTTGATTTATCAGTCATTCTATCTCCCTACCCTCACCTATGGTCATGACCTTTGGGTAATGACCGAAATGATGAGATTGCGGGTACACATGGCAGAAATGAGAGTGGCTGGGCTCTGTCTTAGAGATAAGGTGGGAAGCATAGACATCCGGGAGAGGCTCTGAGTTGAGCTGCTGACCCTCCACATTGAGAGGAGCTAACTGAGCTGGCTCAGACATTTGATGCAGATTCCTCCTAGATGAGTACCTGTGGAGGTTTTACAGGCTCGACCAGATGGGAGGAGACCCAAGGGAAGACCCAGGGATCATTGGGAAGATTATAATACTCTGATGGGATCCCACAGTATGAGTTGGCAAGTGGGGCTGGATAAAGGGCCATATGGGCCTCACTGCTAAGACTACTGTCCCTGTTGCCCAGTCTCAGATAAGTGGTAGGAAATGAATTGTAGCAACCCAACTTATAGCTTGTGCGGGGTGTTACCAGATTTGTGTAGCAAACGCTTTTAAAATGAGGGACGGATAAAATCAGGGCAACACCTAAGACCTACCGAATATTCACTCTGCCAGCCGAATATTAACAACACCCAGGAAAAAAAAACCTCTTAAGATTAAACACACAAATATATAACATGATCCTTATTTGCTAGAATAACTATTTACAAATACAAAAAATACTAAACATACCCCACAAATAAACCCCCACACAATGCCGATTACAATCCTGAAAAAAAAGTCCTCACTGTAAATGATGGAAGTGATTCTGGAAATGGAAACTAGGGTTAAATGATGGAAAGAAGTCTGGAACGCTCCTATTCAATAAACTGCTTCTCGGAATATGGATTGTGAAATTCTGTCCTACCACCGGAGTCCAGAAGAATAGTCTTCAGAGGCGCGCCTCTTATCCAAGAGCATTGAAGGACTGGATTGGGAGGAAAAGAACCCACCACAGTCCTTACATCTGGTGGCCGAGCACCATCCATCTCCACTACAATGTCCAGTAACAGAAAATGTTTAGGAGCTGCTGCGGATGATGTTGGTTAGAAAATGGTCCACTTGAAAAGTCCCGCCACATCCTTCTCTTCTGGTTTTAATGGTACAGTGCATACAAACCACAAACTACAAATCCCACAAGCCCCTCTGCATCAGAGCAAACCTGTTTAAAGACACCGACCCCAATTTACAAACAGAAATTGGCGCACCCAGTGTTGTCATTCACATTTAACAAACCGTCAACAAGACCTACTTACATAGAAACAAAAACCCCACTATGTGGCCCCGCTACAGAATGAATGAAAAAAGAAAGACAACAGCTGCCAAGCTGTTCTCCTGCCCAGAGATAAGTCATTTCAGATAAAGGAGCATCAGATGGAAGATTCTTTCATTATAAAAAAGGACAGAATAAGAAATGAGACAATCAGAAGTACAACAAAAGTGGGAGAGATATGTAAGAACACACAGGAAAGCACGCTGAAGTAGTATGGACATGTGATGAGGAGAGACAATGAAAATTTGGGCAAAAGAGTGATCCACTGGACTAATTCCTTTCACAATTGTAAACACTTCAATCATGTCACCTCTTAATCTCCTGAACAGGCTCAGCTCTTTTATTCTTTCCTAATAATTCATCCCCTGTAGCTGTGAAATCAGCCTAGTTGCCCTTCCAGCACTGTTATGTTCTTTTTGGAGACCAAATCTACACACAGGACTCCAGATGAGGCCTCACCAGTGTGTTATAAAGCTTGAGCAGAACCTCCTGTGACTTGTACTCCACACATCAAGGCACTATATAACCTGACATTCTGTTAGCCTTCTTAATGGCTTCTGAACACTGTCGGGAAGTCGATAGCTTAGAGTCCACTATGACTCCTAAATCCTTCTCATAAGGTGGACTCTCGATTTTTTTTTTCTGGATTTATTAGAGCATTAGAAAGATTTAAATGAGCGCAGGTTATTCAACCCAACAAAGCTCGCTTATTCCATGTATCTGTGGTTCTCTGTCCAAAGAAACACTTCCTAATGTGAAATTTCCCCTTAACAGGTTTCCAATTGTGTCCCTGTGTACTTGATGAACTAATTTTAAAGTCGCCATCTCGATCCACTGCACTAATTCCCTTCATCATACTAAACACTTCACTCAGGTCTCCTCTTCATCTCCTGTAAAGGCTCAGCTCTTTTAATCTTTCATCATAACTCGTCCCCTGTACCCCCTGAATCAGCCTAGTCACTCATCTCTGGACCTTCTCTAGTGCTGCTATGTCCTTTTTGTACTCTGGAGACCCAAACTGCACACAGGTCTCTAGATGAGGCCTCACCAAAGTGTTATAAAGCTTGAGCAGAACGAACCTCCTGGGACTTGTACTGCACACGTCAAGGTGCTATATAACCTGACATTCTTGAATGAAATGAACAAGAATCGCAGGACTCATTCTTGGGTAATGATTCAGTTTGAGTTGAAAAGATTAAGATAAACACTCAAAGTGCCATTAGAAAAAGTGTTTGTTGTAGTAAAGTTGAATGCAAATAATTGCTAGAAATTGTTAGCCCTCTTAATGACTTCTGACTCCTCTCTAAATTTATTAGAGCATTAGACAGATTTAAATGAGAGCAGGTTATTCAACCCAACAAAGCTTGCTTATTCCATGTATCTGTGGTTCTCTGTCCAAACAAACACTTCCTAATGTAAAATTTCCCCTTCACAAGTTTCCAACTGTGTCCCCGTGTTCTTGATGAACTCATTTTAAAGTCACCATCTCGATCCACTGGATTAATTCCCTTCATCATTTTAAACACTTCAGTCAGGTCTCCTCTTCATCTCTGTGAAGGCTCAGCTCTTTTAATCTTTCCTCCTAACTCATCCCCTGTAGCCCTCAATCAGTCTAGTCACTCATCTCTGGACCTTCTCTAGTGCTGTTATGTCCTTTTTGTAGCCCGGAGACAAAAACTGCACACAGGACTCCAGATGAGGCCTCAGCAGTGTGTTATAAAGCCTGAGCAGAACCTCCTGTGACTTGTACTCCACACATCAAGGCGCTATATAACCTGACATTCTGTTGTTAACCCCCTTAATGGCTTCTGAATAGCGTCGGGCAGTTGATAATTTCGAGTCCACTATGATGCCTAAGTCCTTCTTATAAGGCATACTTTCGATTTTCAGACCTCCCAATGTGTGCTCAACATTCAAACAATCCACTCTGCTCTACCCATGGCACGCGCAGATATGAACAACAATACCACAGATTATTTTGTAGAAAGTATAAATCTGAAATAATAACAAACATAAATGAAAAGTGCTTATCTCACCAGGAGAGGCTGAAGAAGACGCCCTTTGAGCTTCAGATGAGGGGGTTTTCGATGGAATTTTGGATGCAGCTGTAGGAACGCGGCTACCCCCTTGAATCCTGGAGGCAGGACTCTTCATGGATGCTTTCTGCTCATCAACCTTCAGCCAAGAAAAAAAATAAAAATGAAAAGCTTTATTCAACATCCTGTGCCACACCAGCTGAGAACACACCTTGACCAGGAGCCTCAGTGGTGGCAGAATCTGAACTCTTGTGGCAATTTAGGACAGAAATACTGAAGTGGAGTGCGTGCAGGGAAGGATCAGATTGGAAAGGTTGACTTTGTGGTCAGGGCTAGGAGGAGCACCAATTCAAATACTTCTGTGGGGAAAGTTAATTTCAACAGAGGTACAAATCAGTGAGCCACGCCACACCAGGTAAATGGAATCAGGCTGGAAGCGCAGTAGGACTGGCTATGGCGATGTGCACACTTCTGTTGTTTACATTTCAACATAGAATTTTGAAATGGAAGTTGACCTATGTCCACATTAGCGTTGTCACATTGTTTACCAAAGTATCTCTGCTCACATTAAAATGACAGAAAATTCACATGAAGTAGCCGTATGCCTACACCGGGCCTGCACGTGTCGGCGGAAACGGGATGAGGAAATGTATTCCCTGCTAGCCATTCAATTGCAGCTTGCATTGAAACACGGCGAACAGCATTGACAAATATGAACAACAAGGAAAACCATTATTTTGCTTGGACTAACGATGAGGTGGAATTGTTATTGAGAGAATAAGGTGGGTGAAGCCGCTGAGAAAAGGTAAAGAGCAGGATCCAATCAGGAAAAGTATAGTAATAAGCACTAGCCAGTCATAAGGGAGAACATAATAAGCACCAACCAATCATAAGGGAGAACATAATAAGCACCAACAAATCATAGATTATGTTGGGCTATATCGTAAAAACTGCTGAATATAAATCGAGGACTGTTATGCTCAGAGAACGTAACACACTCATGAGTTCCATGTGCAGTTCTGGTCACCACAATACAAATAACTGTGAAGTTGTGCATCAGTAGTGAAGCCACAAATTGCATAGTGGATGGGCCTAGAAACAACTGGGTGGGCAAGCAATAAGGCATTCCAGGGTCTGGGGTGAGGTCGCCCATTAAGTTTTGCACGCTCAATTTACTGACAATTTAATAAAAACGATAGAGAGGGTCCTAGCTTCTGAATGGTTTGGATCCCACAGGGTCCCCTATGCTCCCCATGGCCTCACCCCTGCTGTGCTGAAAAGAGCAACCAGGAACATCCCAGGACTTAAAAACACATCCTCCATTGACAGTTTTGGAGAATTAAACCTGTTTAGTGCTGAGCAGAGAAGACAGCGTGGGGGCCTCATCCAGGTCGTCAAAGTTCTCAATGGCATCGATAAAGAAGAGCCAGCAGAATTCTCTCAGCATGCAAAGAGTTGGAACAAACTACCAAGACATGGAGTTGAAGCAGGAACTTTGAGAACCTTTAAGAAGGATGTGGAGGAGCTTCTAGGACAGCTTAGCTATCAGCTGAACGAATGAGCTTGATGGTCTCCACTCATTTGTCTAAATTCTTATGTTCTTAGGTAATGATTCAGTTCAAGAATCAAATGAACAAGAATCGCAGGACTCATTCTTGGGTAATGATTCAGTTTGAGTTCAAAAGATTAAGATAAACACTCAAAGTGCCATTAGAAAAAGTGTTTGTTGTAGTAAAGTTGAATGCAAATAATTGCTAGAAATTAGAGTAATAGTTCTATAAGGTTCAGTTCTGTGTGACTAATTAGTTGAATATTCAAAAGAACATATTTAGTTTTAATATTTTATATAATAACAATAAATATTGAATTGTACAAAAAAAAACATTCATCTTCTTATATAATACGTTACCATGCTGTCCGTTTGCCTGTCTAGGTTTTTAAATCCCCTGTAGCTCGCAATCAGTTGTACCTATTGACCTGAAATTTGGTACACATATACAGTATTATGTGACCTCTACTGTCCGCTTTCGGGGTGATGATTTTTATTACTCTTTTAATTTTATTTTATTGTAGAATCAACTCTCGGCAGCAGGGTGGGCAAGTGGCACATGCATACGGGAGCCGTCCTCATCCCTACCACCTTCGCCGTCACTTCCTCTACCTCTTCATATCTTAAATCATTCTTGAGGCAGATCGAAGACTTAAGTGCCAGTAAGTCAGTCAGTCATTTTTCCAACACAGGGCCACGGGGGTCTGCTGGAGCCAATTTCAGCCAACACAGGGCGCAAGGCAGGAAAAAATCCCGGGCAGGGTGCCAGCCCACTGCAGGGCACACACACACACACACACACACACTAGGGACAATTTAGGATTGCCAATGCACCTAACCTGCATGTCTTTGGACTGTGGGAGGAAACTGGAGCGTCTGGAGGAAACCCACACAGACTCCACGCAGGGAGGACCCGGGAAGCGAACCCAGGTCTCTTAACTGCCTGGCAGCAGCGATACCACTGTGCCACCCCTAAGTGCCAGCTTAAGTGAAAAATTAAGGAAAACATACTAATTAATTGCAACACTAATACTGACTTAATCAGTTTTAATGTGAAAAGATGCTGACGAAAGAAGAGAAGAAGTGGGCCGCTGGGGTGGAGAAAAGAAGAGCTGATCAGGAAACAGCAAGCGCATCAATCTCTGAGCAAACGAATGGTAAACGTACAGAGAAAGAGGATGAACACTGTAAGTCAAGTGTATATCGTTATCGTGCAGTCAGCCGTTACTGGTTTTAATATAAATGTGTTGCTACTGTATTGTACTTGTATGATGAATGGCAGAATCCTCCCTGACAGGTTTTTCGTTCGCCAATATCGATATTGGAAAGACAGTGACGAATCCACGCAGGACAGGCGTGCGCTTCAGCACTCCCCTTGTGCTCCACTAAATCGATTTGTTGCGCTTGTGAATCGATTCAAATGATTTATTGAAAAGCGTCGATCAAAAAGTACAAATCGTTTGCAGGGTGCCCGTCACTAATAACCACGTGTGGTGGCAAGGTCCTTGTAACTGCGTATCTCTATTTATATAAAACCTACCGTCTGCCCGTCTGTCTGTTTCTCCGCTTTTCACGAGAGAACTACTTCATGGATTTAGATCGGGTTTTTTTTTTTTCTAGAATTTGCTTGAACATTCTGGTTGAATTTGCGACTCTCTCTCATCATGTGATTTATTCAGCTGCGGGCCGAGGAGAGGGGGAAGCGTGACTTCAGGAGTGGGGAGCCGCACCTGGTCCTTCTCACTCACGCGCCAGTCTCCATGCAAGTCGCTGTACCTCCCCACCCACTAGCTAGTGATTCCTGTTTGTTCCTTGATTTTTAAAGTTTGTCCTTTTTTACTGCTACCCAGGGGGAGCCGAGGGGGACAGCTTGTTTTAGATATTTTCTTACATTTATCGACATCTAAATATTTCCTTATTGACCCACCCTTAGTGAAATACACGTCATAAAGAAGTCCTGGCTGAGAGTAACTTTGGAAGGCTCCTGTCTGGGCCCGGTGTGGGAGGCACTGACTGGAAATCTCGCTGTGTGGGCTCATTTGTCCAATGATACTCACAGGTGGCCTCCTAACCCACACAGTCAGCTACACAGCACCACACAAGTACAAAGAGGTGAGTGGCTGGTCCAGGAAGATGTTTCCTCCTGATCTTTTTCATTTTACCTTTTCATTTCTGGCCACAGTCTCACAAACATTTGTACCACTGAGTACCCAGGAGCACCCGCCTTATGCTCAGTGCCAGCTGCCATACGTCACTTTCAGGACAGATGGTGTTACATTTGCCTTGCATTCTGAAGTGACAAGTTCTGAAGAAGACAAGCCGGTCCCATTGAGGCCTAACAGCGTCACTCACCTGTGTCCTGGAGCTTCTCGCTGTGGAGCTGCTGACTTTGACCACAGATGTGGTGGTCACTCTGGTGCTAGTGAAGGACGTAGACGTGATGCAGGCTGGGCTGGCAGGTTTTTTCACATGGATGCTTGTGACTGAAGAGGGTCGTTTTGGGGTGGTGGTGGATCTAGCTTTAGCAGAAGATGGAGTGGGGGTCTTTGTGTTTAAAAAAATAATAAGAGTGAAAATAATGAAACACAAGTAAAAGAAACAAAAAATAAATAAATAAACCACAAACAAATCATAAAGCAAATGACAGCAAATCAAGTGAAACACTTGAAGAAATCAAAGTGAAATGAGCACTAAAAGCTTTGGCAAGGTTGGTAAGAGAAATGGTTTAAAAAGCAAAGCCCAGCAAATATTTGACAAATCCAAATGTACATCTGACATGGCTACCGTATGCTCAGACTTGATAAACAGGGGCCGCCAGACAATTTCAAATACCAACCAGACAAAAAGACAATAAAACTGAATGAATACATAACACAAATTGCAGTTACAAAAAAAAAAAAAAAAACAGCATAGTGGAACTAAAAATAAAAATTTATATAAAAAAAAAAAAAAACAAAGAAGCAGGGTCTGTGCTGTCTGATCAAGTCAGAAACTTTAAAAATCGAAGGATTCCTGACACTCTCCCTGATATTACTGATGATAATAGTAATTAGCAAATCAGATCTTTCACTTTCTGCACACTTTATCGTGTATAGATTTAATTGGAAATGGAGAAATATGCCATTTTTTGCTCATTAGTCTACACTCACTAACTCAAAATGACAAAGTGACAACTTGTGACCAGAAAAGCCTGCAAATGTATTACAAATCTAAAACTGAAATCTCTCATTCATTTAAATATTCAGCCATTAATTCAGTATTTTGGCTGCAATTCCAGCTTTGAGTCTCCTTTGTGAAGTCTCCACAAGCTTTGCACCCCTGGATTTGATCAGTTTATTCCATTCTTCCTGGTATATCGTCTCCAGCTCCTTTAGATTGGATGTGAAGGGTCTGTATATACTGCCATCCTCAGGACTCTGTCTGGGCCACCTAAGGACACTCAGAGACATGTCCCCAAGCCATTCCATCATGGTCTTGACTGTGTGCTTCCGGCCATTAAACTGTCACCCCACTCTGATGTAGTCTGCTCTCTGGAGTTGGTTTACTTCAAGGAACTTTCTGGATTTGGATGCATTCATCCTTTCCTCAGTTCTGGTCAGTCTCCCTGTCTCAGTAGTGGGATGTTGCCACCAGCATACTTCACAATACAGATGGTACAAGGCAGGTAATGAAAAGTTTCTGGTCTTTGCCAGACATTGTGCTTGGTGTTCTGCTCAAAGAGTTCAGATTTCATCTCCTCAGACCAGGGAATTTTCTCCTTAAGCTCTCAAAGTCCACTTTGCAAACTCCAAACAGGCTGTCATGTATGCACCTGAGTGACGGAGTGTCTCTCTTAGTGTGACCACTGGGTTTTCAGTCACCTCCTTGACCAAAGCCTTTCTTGCCTGGTTACTCAGTTTGGCCAGATGACTAAGTCTAGGAAGAATTCTGGTAGTTTTAAACTTTTTCCATTTCACAATTCTTGATTTCACTCGGTTCCAGGGAACACTCAAAGCTTTAGAAATGGTTCAGCGCTCTCGTCCTGGTCTATGCCTCACCACAATTTGATCGTGGAGGTCTACAGAGAGTTCCTTGGACTGCATGGTTTGGTTTTTTATCCTGTTATGTGGTGTGAAGTATGAGACCTTCTATTCACAGGGACATGTGTGTCTTTCTAAATGATGGCCAATCAGTTCACTTGGCCACAGGTGGACACCAATCAAGTTCTAGAAACATCTCACGGTGAATGAAAGCAAACAGAAGGCACCTGATGTGCACAATGTGGAGTGCCACAGCAAAGGGTCTGAAAACCTCCAGGAATGAGCAATTTCACTTTTTAATTTTTAATAAATTTGCAGACCTCTCTTGAAGGAAAGTTCTCACTTTGTCATTATGGGTTATTGAGTGTGGATTGATGGGCAAAAATGGCAAATGTGCCCATTAAAAGTTAAATCCACCACACAATTCTGTGTGCAGAACGTGAAGGGCTCTGAGCTCTTTCCAAATCCGCTGTATGTCTTTCAATGTTCTGTACTGGCTTGATCCAATTTTAGGGTGGTGAGAAGCTTAAGTCAATGGTGGCAGCATCAGGCCCAAGGCCACCACAGGGTGCACACATTAAAAGCCTTACAGCCTACATAATGATGGCAAGGGTACAACCAGATCTAATTTACATGTATATAAAAATTAATATCAGACGTCTCGAACTGGACACAACCTTCATTGGGGACGCCGCTCCGGTCTACTGACCTGTTAATTCCCGCAGCAGAGAAGGCTGCCATTATTTCAGTTATTTTTGACTGTTTCATTTTTCTTTGGCAGTTATCAAAATAGCATTAAAAGTGGCGACCAAACACCAAACACCTCCTCGGGATCCTCTTGTGTCTTTCCACCCGTTCACACCATATAAATATGTAGCGCCGCCACATAGAAAATGTCTGCAGTTATGCTCTGCTTGCGCGAGCGCTCCTATGTTAGGACTGGTCAGGTGATTGACATCGGTACGCGCCTGAAGGCGGGACATCCGGTTTGAAAAGCAATTTGCATAAATTGCGCCTTTTTTCATAAGGAGAAGGCGAACAATCATCGTGGACGGAAAAAGAAGAGAACAAACGAACTAAATGAACAGCATCTGCATTGTCTATTAAAAAAAGGCTGCGCAGCTTCAAAAGACCTGTTTAGATAGGCGAAGTCCAGCGGTCGTCTCCAGGAACGCGAAACTTGCATTCCTTTACAACTAGGGGACTCGGGTGAGCTCGTAAAGACCAATTTTTATAATGGCGCAGTACTGACTGTGCATCATTTAACATTTAAGATTTCAAATTCTTTGGGTCGGCCATCATCTACAATTCAGTCTTATAAGCAGTCGACTTCAGCTCTGGACTAGTGTGTGAACTTCGGAAAGGGAAGGATGTGTGTTTTCTGCATAAGTTTTCATGAGGGTTATTGTATGTCTGGGGTTTTTTGAAAGGGATCGTTGCTGCTTTACATCTGCATATCTTTCTTTTTTGTATATTGTTCCTGCTTTACTGAAATTGCCTTATAACTGTCTGTATATATTCACTAAACCTTTAAGGGCTGGTTATCTCACAAAGGGGGCGAACGGCGGTGGGCTTGGGGGGCTTCAGGGAGTGATATTGGCCTATCCTTTTACTAGCCGCCTTACAGTTACGAAGGCCCGTTTTCAGCGCATCGGGTCCGATTCGTTACACATATACAGTATTTTCAAACTAAAGTTGCACGTCACTCAGAAATATTTCCTGATGGAGAAATCCTTAAAGCAGGCGTGGATTCAGCACACAAAACACTCTTCAGGTTCAGACATGTTAAACCTTGCAACGGCTCATTTTGCAAAAAGGCAATTCAAAGATAAGCTGGCGAACCTTTCCGTACAAATCGCCCATGTAGAGCAGTGCAGTGAATTCCGCGGTGCTCTCAGTTGATGCACCAAAGGTGACAAACGTACGTCTGCATGTGGTGTGAAGAAAACGGTCATAAAGAACGTTCAACTGAAATTTCCCAGCGCAATAATATTTCAATAATTAGTGCCTTATTAATACAAAACTAACAACCTCTTAATGGGACGTCAGCCTCCACCAGTCTTCTTACCTTTGGCTTTTTATCCACAGCTCCAGCCTCCTCTTTGACAGCTTCAGGCTTGGCTTTGCCTAAAAAGGAAAAACAGGGCAGAATTAAAAACGCATTTCATATCATTTTACTCTTCAAGAATAAAGCTAACAGTCATCATAAAGTCACCAAAACCGAACACAGGCGTGGACGGATGTGTTGGTCCCCTTGTAGCTCATTGAAATAAAAGTGCCGCCTGCCCCTGAAAAGTGATGACATGAAAAGCAATTGTCCCCTGTGTACCTTGCCGCTTTCAAAATGCTTTTGTGTGACAAGAGATCAAATATGGCTGCTTCTACAAAGATCTTCTAACTGAACACGTTTGTTAGGACCCCTTTTTGGCAAGTCTAACATACCCTACGACTAGCGTACAAGTTGCATAATGTGACATCGGCTTAACTTGCACCAGGTAGACTTTTGTCACAACTCTCCTCCCAATTGAGCTCTCGGGGCTGGGACAGCCCTCTTGTCCCTCTTGGAGTCACTGTCAGGAGAGACCCCCTCCTCTTTTACCAAGAGGAGTCCACACAAACACAAAAGATGGCTGCTTTCCAAGGCAGTACCACGTGCTGCAAAATTGCAGTGGGGACCGCAACCTCTTTGGAGATCAATTGTCACCGTTTAATGGCCAAGAGGGTAACAGTGGGTTCTGTGATTGTCCTCACCCTTAAAATGGTGACATTGTGCTAATTCTCCTGACTTTGAGACGGTTCCTGCCCTTTTTCACCCAAATGTTATGCTGGCCCCTTGCAATACATGATAATTGTCACCTTCCCCTTTGAGTCAAGCATCACTGTCATCTACTGGCAAGTTAGCCCCCTAACATCCAGCTGCCCCTGACGATGCTGCACTCTCTAGTGCCACAGAAAAATCCCTCTGGAGTCACACAGGATGATTACAGGGTTCATGGACCCCTCAGTTTGCTCATCTTCTCTCTTAGTGGCTTACTGAACGATGCCCCATCCTCTTTTAACAATATTCACTCGCCAAGTTCATTATGCCTCCCTTGCCTGGATGGAATGCCACCACAGCAGAAGATTAGTGGGAGACTCCCTCCCAGGGGACATGTATTCCCACATTACACTGGGTGGCAACATTCCTCTGGTGGTGCCCCTATTAGAGCACCCGCATGCTGTATGGGAACCCTGCTGGGTTCCGTGGGTGCCATCATGATGAGGCTTCCTTGTTCTTAGAGGGGACTTCCACCTGACCCAGAAGTGCTTCTTGGGTGCATTGCTGTGGCACTGGGAGTACTGCCGGGCCTAGCACAGAAGGAAGCTGCTCCATCTCATTTGGGAAGTATGGAGTTGGGAGAAGCTCTGAGGCTCAGGATCTGCACTGGCAGTCAGAAGGTTGCCGGTTCGAATCCCGTAAGTGCCAATAGGGACTCTGCTCTGTTGGGTCCTTGAGCAAGGCCCTTAACCTGCAATTGCTGAGCGCTTTGAGTAGTGAGAAAAGCGCTATATAAATGCAAGAAATTATTTAAAAAAAAATATTATTTTAAAAAATTATTATTATTAAGAGGAGGAGAACAAAATTCACCTGGAGTGGAGGAACAGGAACAGGGTCTGGAAAGCCCGTGAGAGAACATTTCATTTAAAGCAAATCAGTATTTGAACCTGAGACTATGCTTGGCTTAAATGTGTATCAGGACTGGGGCCTGTAACGCCACCTAGTGGTATCCGTGAGAAAGTCCGGGCAGTCATGTGTAGAACATGCATACCCAACCCTGGACTCTATGTATTTGGGCTGGTCCTCTCCTTTTCTCTCTGTGCACCTCCTCGCCAGGTCCTATCATCCCATCCTGTGGTTTCTCTTATCAGTGATATGCCAATGACACAAAGCTGTACCTGTTGTTCCCTCCATAAGACCACACGGTGTCTCAGCTAGAATCACTGCATCTCTGGATGAAGGAGAATGATCTCCAGCTCAACCTGGCAAAATTTGGACCTTCTTGTTATCCCAGCACGTCTGTCTATTCAGTACCCCAACTCTTTTCAGCTTGGCTCGTTATCACTAACGCCCACCAAGTCAGTACACAACCTTGGGGTGGTGATTGATGATGTTATGGTCTCCTGGTCTCGAAGACCACATCTGATGGAGTATAGGCACAGCTTCTGCTCCAGGCTTTGGACTACTGGACTACTACTAATCTCTGCTGGCTGGAGCACCGGAATGTGTCTCCAAGCTGCTTCAGATGATTCAAAATACCCTGGCATGTCTAGTGTTCAACTGGCCGTCTTTTCAGATAATTACACTGACTCCCTGTTGTAGCACACATTAAGTTCAAATCCCTGATGTTCACCTACAGAGGAGTCAGAGGGTCTGCACTTGTATATGTGGAGACACTTTTCAAGTCCTCTACTTCTTCTCGAGCACTCAGGTCTGCTGATGAATGGTGTCTGGTGATGCCACCTCTGTGTGGTATCAAATCTCAGTCCAGAGCCGGTCAATCCATTAGGAGACATAGGTGGCCGTTTACAGTGCATCCGGAAAGTATTCACAGCACATCACTGTTTCCACATTTTCTTATGTTACAGCCTTATTCCAAAATGGATTAAATTCATTTTTTTCCTCAGAATTCTACACGCAACACCCCATAATGACAACGTGAAAAAAGTTTGCTTGAGATTTTTACAAATTGATTAAAAATAAAAAAATTGAGAAATCCAATGTCCATAAGTATTCACAGCCTTTGCCATGAAGCTCCAAATTGAGCTCAGGTGCATCCTGTTTCCCCTGATCATCCTTGAGATGTTTCTGCAGCTTCATTGGAGTCCACCTGTGTTAAATTCAGTTGACTGGACATGATTTGGAAAGACACACACCTGTCTATAGAAGGTCCCACAGTTGACAGTTCATGTCAGAGCACAAACCAAGCATGAAGTCAAAGGAATTGTCTGTAGACCTCCGAGACAGGATTGTCTCGAGGCACAAATCTGGGGTAGGTTACAGAAAAATTTCTGCTGCTTTGAAGGTCCCAATGAGCACAGTGGCCTCCATCATCCGTTAGTGGAAGAAGTTCAAAATCACCAGGACTCTTCCTAGAACTGGCCGGCCATCTAAACTGAGCGATCAGGGGAGAAGGGCCTTAGTCAGGGAGGTGACCAAGAACCCGATGGTCACTCTGTCAGAGCTCCAGAGGATCTCTGTGGAGGGAGGAGAACCTTCCAGAAGGACAACCATCTCTGCAGCAATCCACCAATCAGGCCTGTATGGTAGAGTGGCCAGACAGAAGCCACTCCTTAGTAAAATGCACATGGCAGCCCGCCTGGAGTTTGCCAAAAGGCACCTGAAGGACTCTCAGATCATGAGAAAGAAAATTCTCTGATCTGATGAGACAAAGATTGAACTCTTTGGTGTGAATGCCAGGCGTCACATTTGGAGGAAACCAGGCACCGCTCATCACCAGGCCAATACCATCCTTACAGTGAAGCGTGGTGGTGGCAGCATCATGCTGTGGGGAACTGGGAGACTAGTCAGGAGAAAGGGAAAGATGACTGCAGCAATGTACAGAGACATCCTGGATGAAAACCTGCTCCAGAGCGCTCTTGACCTCAGACTGGGGCGACGGTTCATCTTTCAGCAGGACAACGACCCTAAGCACACAGCCAAGATATCAAAGGAGTGGCTTCAGGACAACTCTGTGAATGTCCTTGAGTGGCCCAGCCAGAGCCCAGACTTGAATCCGATTGAACATCTCTGGAGAGATCTTAAAATGGCTGTGCACCGACGCTTACCATCCAACCTGATGGAGCTTGAGAGGTGCTGCAAAGAGGAATGGGCCAAACTGGCCAAGGATAGGTGTGCCAAGCTTGTGGCATCATATTCAATAAGACTTGAGGCTGGAATTGCTGCCAAAGGTGCATCAACAAAGTATTGAGCAAAGGCTGTGAATACTTATGGACATGGGATTTCTCAGTTTTTTTATTTTTAATAAATTTGCAAAAACCTCAAGTAAACTTTTTTCACGTTGTCATTATGGGGTGTTGTGTGTAGAATTCTGGGGAAAAAATGAATTTAATCCATTTTGGAATAAGGCTGTAACATAACAAAATTTGGAAAAAGTGATGCGCTGTGAAAACTTTCCGGATGCACTGTATCCACGAGAATTAAAAGATTTGTCATTTGGTGAAAGTGAAATCCACAAACACTACAGGCAAAATATCCGAGTCTACAATAATCATTTTGCGTTTGCATCATTTAATGCTGAAAATGTAGATTTACACAATAATAGACCATACTCTATGAGAATCTGTGGTCCCGCAGCAATCAAAGCTATGACAAGTTTAATTTCATAGAAACCACAATTCGGTCAGGTGTATATTTATGATCACAGAGAAGCGATGCAACATTGCTACAGTATGTTAAAATTTCCCATGAAACTAACAATCTCTTTAAATTGTATATCCGGTTAACCAAACCCAGGGGTGGGCGGAGCCCCCTAGTTATTTATTATAATGAAGGTTTGCAGAGAACTGAAACAACAGAAGAGCACCAAGCCACCAACATGCCTCAGTCACACCAACCTGCCCACCTTTGGCCTGTGGTAAGACAACCAAAGTTCTTATAGGAAAAAAAATCAGGCATAGTTAGAAGGTCCCAAATCCGACTAGGCAGCACCTGAACCCAGCAATGATAGCTAGTGCACCACGCTAACTCCAGTATGCCCTATAGGATCATTTATTCATGAAATGGCGCCTTTCCGCATCCTATAAACACAGTCCTTCTAGAAATCAGATCATATCTTGCACTTTGCGCCACGTTATAAAATCCCATGCATACCTGAGCTGGCTTCTTGAACATCCAGGGGAGTCGTTTCACTTCCTTCTGGGATGGCTGGTGCTAAGGACAGATGATGAGAACAGACACATGGGAGACAGAGACAAACAAAAAAAAAAACACAATGTGAATGGATGGATGGATAGATGGAAGACGAACATTTTACAAACTTGTACACCGTGAAGCTCAGCGAACAACATATCAGCTGAGAACTGTTAGGAGTTTGTTTTTCCCAGATTTCTTTTTATAGGAATGCCTGTACTAATTCTGCTCATTTTACACTCATTTTGGAAGATTGATTCGGGTCACTAAATCCAAACTTCTCTTTTCGGTGTAGTTTTGAAATATTCTTTGGACTGTTTCATCTGCAATTTTGTGTTTTCACAGTCGGCGCCATTTTGTTAGCCCATTGTTAGGGCTAATGTGCCAACGGTTAGGGGCGGGTCCTCTGAGGTCATGACCTTTGATAGTGACACAGCAGGATACATATGGTGGTAGACTTTATTGTTCCAGAGGGAAATTTGTTAATTTGATGAAAGGTCATCCTAGAAAATGCTTCCTCATCTCAGCTGCAGATTCAATACCCAAATCTCTAAATGCTTTCACAATTCCCGGGAATTTTTGACCTTTTGCTCTCCAGTTTTGACTGCAGTTTTTCCCTAATGTTTTGGCTTAGTTGCTCATTATTATTGATTATTTTGACATTTTGATCATTTCCTGGCTGTCTCTGAAACCTTATCTGTTTGCAGACATAACATATTGGGGGTGGGATTTCACCTTGACATGATGGTGGTCCCTCCCTCTACAAAACACAGGGAATACATCTATAGTACAGCAAATAAGGAAATAGAATCCATCCAGCCATTCATTTTCCAATGAGCCAATCCCAGCCAACACAGGGTGCAAGGCAGGAACCAATTCCGGGCATGGCGCCAACCCACCGCAGGACACACACTCACACAGTAGAGCCAATTTAGAATCGCCAATGCACCTAACCTGCATGTCTTTGGACTGTGGGAGGAAACCCACGCAGACACGAGGAGAACATGCAAACTCCACGCAGGGAGGACCCGGGAAACGAACCCAGGTCTCCTTACTGCGAGGCAGCAGTGCTACCCACTGCGCCACCGTGCCGCCCAGTAAATAGAATAATAGTAGCAAAAATGCATGAATTCAATAAACATCAGAAAAAGAATACTTTACAATAAACAAAGAAGGCAGAGAAAAAGAAAATTAAAATAAGCTGGGTAGCACAACCAAGCTGAAAAATTACCCCTGTACTGAATTTTGGGTAAAGTGTTAATGTTAAATAAACCACTTCCTAAAGATCCTCTCGTGAATGGCTATGGAGCATGCTCAGTCGATATCGAGCTTTGGAACTGAAGACCCCCCCCCCCCCCACCTCCTGCTCATTCATTGGTCAGGAGTGCTACCCACTTATAGCTCCTTCATTGGCTACCATGGCACTTCACGTCAAATTGCAGAGAGAAGAATTAGGAAAGAAAAAGAAGTGAAGACTTCATCAGGTGGAGAGTGTCAAGTATTTCTGGAAATTTTTGTTCATTCTGAGTCATTATTTTTCTTACTGTATTTTTATGTTATTTCTGTTTATTGTGTTTATCATTGCCCACTTTGTTAATTTGGCTTTTTTTGTGGCTACAGTACTTGTTAGTTGTACTCTTAATAAACTATGTCGTATATGCATAGAATTAGGGATTTGCAATCTTTACTAATCTCTACTTTTCTCTGCTTTCTTTTCTGGTCATACTGTGGTGACATTTTTTGCCACCACCCCTTAAATGAGGCACTGGGCAGCCACCTGAGATGCTATGATGAAGGTGTGTGTCCCAGCTGTCCATGAGACCCACTGTGGTGAATCCTTTGACACCAAACCTTGAGGGCATTTATGTTAGGGTAGAATGCCCAGTGGGGGCTGGGCGGTCTTTTGTCCACCCAACGAAACCCTGAAGATTATTTTTTTTCCTTCGGCTTAACTGGAGTTTTTTTTTTCTGTCCTCCTGGCCATCTGACCATCTGATTGGATTCATCTCTTGAGACCTACACTATGATATTGTATATAACGACGCTACTTTATAGCTATGTTTTGTGAGCTCATATGGATTTATTTTTTGTTACTTATTAATTATTATTCGTACTTAATTCTTATTTGTTTTTCTATGTTTGTAACTTTCTCGTTGACATATTGTAAAACAATTTGATCTCCATTCTTAGAATTTTTAAATAAATGTTGTTGTTGGCTAATTATGCCCAGTCTCTTTAAGTCTGCATATGTTCCTTGTGCTTTGTGGGTGGTTCCCTATGAGGCGGGGCCACCTTATAGTCCTAGCTGCTGGCTCCTCCTCCTGGCTTTATATAAGAGCCGGAGGCGGGGTTTCAGCAGCCAAGCATCTTGTTATCTGCAGAGTTGTCAGAATTTTGTGATTATCTGGTTTTCTGATTCCCTTAAATTGTGTGCTATCGCGATTTAATTTTGGGACTTTGCTTCTTTAGGATTGCCTCTTTGGCAACTGCTTTTTACCGCTTTTGCTTTATAATCCTTTATTTAAAGAAAAAAAAAATTACATATACATATTATACATATATATATATATATATATATATATATATAAATACAGCACATTGCTGCATCCACCACATGACAAACCAACTCAGTATCCCAGATTAGGACCCGAGTGCAGCCATGCAAGGGGTGACACCTCAGCACCACACGAGTTCAGATGGAATGGAACCAGTGTGAATTTTTATGGTGGCCGGAGTACCAATTCTGCCACCAACTCCCAGGTTTTTCCCTGTATGTTGGAGGACCTACATGCAGGGCTGGATGCAGATTAATGTCATACTCAGGATGGAGCAATTGCAGGTTAAGGGGCTTGCTCAAGGGCCCAACGAAGTAGAGTCACTTTTGGCATTTACAGGATTCAAACAGGCAACCTTCCGATTACCAGTGCAGATCCCTAGCCTCAGAGCCACCACTCCACCCTATGTATGTTTACACTAATGGATTATTTTTATCTCGCCCACACCTTTCCAGGTTGATGGACAGGTCATGGTGGATGAGTGCCATGGCCTCCACACTCCCCTGATGCGACACCCTGTGATTTCTGGTTATGGGAAATGGTGAAGGAGCGCATGTATAACAGGAAAGTTTGTGATATCAATGACCTGAAGGACAGAATACGGACTGTGGGATCATCTATTCCCCACGAAATGTGTGTCCGGCCTTTAAATGGTACTGTTGCTCATTGGTTTTTGTGTGTTGAATGTGATGGCAAACAGGTTGAAACATTCCTGAAAATCATTTTGCACATATGAAATATGTTTTGTGAATAAATTGTTTCCGCCATTAAAATGTTAATATAATTTTGACTCACCCTGTATATGTATACCCCCCGGCGTACCCAGCCGGGACGCCTTGAAGGACCGGAGGAGGGATTACGCCCCCTATCAGACCACGTGGGGGCGACCGCCCTGGTGGCTATGGGGACCACGGGAAAGGAGCATGGAAGCTCAACCCTTTAGTGGCCCGTGGTCATGGGTGTGGCTGAAGTGCTGGGGGAAAGAAGACCAGGGACACCCGGAGTGATTCCGGGTGCACAGCCAGCACTTCCGCCACACCAGGGAGAGGCACCTGGAGCACGTCCAGGTGAATATAAATGGGGCCGCCTCCCTCGATTCGATGGGTGGAAGAAGAACAGAGCTCGGAGGAGCCATGGAATTAAATAAAGGGTTTAATTAACAGCAAGAATTGGCCTCTCATTAAGTGATTGGAGTGAAATTGTTTGGAGTTTGAAGCCCCAGTTTAGCTGGTCGTCTGTTAGCTCGTTTCACATCTCATTTCTGCTTGGCTGTCATTTAATGAAGAAAGGAAGCAATTCAGAGGACTGAACTCTTCTAACAGGGCTATTAAAGTGATGGGGAAAAAGTTAATTAGCAGTGAAAACTGGTCACTGAATAGGAAAAGGGTGAGAATGAAAACCTGCAGCCACTGCGGCCCTCCAGGCCTCGAGTTCGCCGCCCCTGTCTTAAATGGACGAGTAATTCTCAGTCCTTCACTTTAATTTAATTAAACCAATTAATGCATGATAAATACACACAGGTGTAAATGGTAACAGGCTAAATGGGGAACTACTGGTTTCTTTTGTCATTTGCATCTTATTGCTAATAAGGAGCAATTAAAAAACAAGAATATAGCTATTTAAGAGCAGTAGGTGTTCCAAATCTTAATGAGTGAGACTACTAAAATGAAGCAGAAGTGTTACTTGAGCAATAAGTGCTTCTTATTACTGTTTCCTTTCCACCCTCCTCGCTTATTGATTGCATAGCAGAAATCAAATCCTGTTTTTTTTCAAATTTTCTTAAATTAAATAAAAAATGACAAAACTGAGGTTCTCCTCATTGGTACAAAATCAACATTACCCAAAACTGATCACTTTTCATTTGTTATTGATAATTCCTCTGTCTCCCCTTCCCCACAGGTGTCACCCTTGACAGTACTTTATCCTTTCAGTCCCACATCAATAACATCTCCCAGTCTGCGTATGTCCACCTGTGTAACGTTAATCGTATTCGCCCCACAACACTGCTATCCTCGTTCATAGCCTTGTCACTTCTCGTCTGGATTATTGCAATTCCCTTTTCTTTGGTCTTTCTCGCAGATCTCTTTATAAGCTTCAAGTGGTCCAGAATTCAGATGCCCACCCGCATCATTACTAGAACCCTCTCTATTCACCATATCACTCCCGTTTTGCAGCAGCTTCACTGGCTTCCAGTCCAGTTCCGCATTCAATTCAAAATTCTCTAACTAACTTCTAAGGCTCTCCACCACCTCCACATTTGTCTGACCTCCTCCATGTTGTTAGTCATTAGCACTAAAACATAAGTAACATGATAGTTATAATTGGATACTAACCCTCACCTTTTCTGTTTCTCTTCTCGGTAATGAAATGTGGCACTTGGTGCCACTGCCCACTAACCTGGCACTTGGTGCCATAGCCCACCTGCCAAGATGTTTTGCCTGCCTAAGGTAAAGTCATCCCTGATGGAGGATCACAGGAATCGTGGGGTAGAGGGGTCCCTTTCATTGGATTGGCTGACTCAGCTGTGGAATGGCCAAATGGGGCAGGCAGCTTGATGGATGAGGTCTCCAGGACTCTAAACAAATCCAAATCTTATTATGTGATATCATCTACTGTTAAATTCTGCTCTGTACTTCTAAAATTTTTATTTTTATACTGTATTGAGGATTTGTTCTGTTCTGTGTATTGTATTGCACTGTATTGTATTGACCCCCTTCTTTTGACACGCCCAACCTACCTGGAAAGGGGTCTCTCTTTGAACTGCCTTTCCTGAGGTTTCTTCCATTTTTGTTTTTTTGGGAGTTTTTCCTTGTCTTCTTAGAGAGTCAAGGCTGGGGGGCTGTCAAGAGTCAGGGTCTGTTAAAGCCCACTGCGGCACTTCTTGTGTGATTTTGGGCTATACAAAAATAAATTGTATTATATTGTATTGTATGTTGCCATTCCCTCCCGTACCCTTAGATCCTCTTCCTCCATCCACTTGACCCCCCTCCCCTTCGTCCATCTTACCACCATTCAGTTGTTCTGCTCCCCAGCTCTGGAACTCACTACCATCAGAGCTTAGAAATATTGAATCATTTTCACTTTTCAAATCTAAACTTGAAACTCATTTGTTTAAGACTGCCTTTTCTCTTTGATTACAATTGCTCTGTCTTGATTTTAATTTTTGTATTTTAGTTTTGTTTATAATCTGTGATTTATCTATTGTTCGGTGTCCTTGAGTGTTTAGAAAGGCACCTACAAATAAATAAAATGTATTATTATTATTAAGTAAGCAATTGGGTTGGAACAAAATCCTGCATCCACTGCGGCCCTCCAGGATCGACTTTGCCCACCCCTGTTTTATGTAATAGAGATATGAGGGAGGGGGGACTACAATTCAAAAACTCAAGCCTGCTCACGAGAGGATTTTGCCTAAAGTGGTTTATTTAACAATATTTTAGGAAAAATGTACATGTTTGATGTTTGGCAGTCCGATGATCACACAAAATGACCTGAACCTGCGTTCCTGTTCTGCTGATTACTGGGAGAGGTCAGTTATCTCCGCAGGCTAACATCATCTGATGGGCTATTCTGAATAATAATATCAGTTTGTATTTATGAACAGAAAGCATTTCAGCATCATACCGGTGACAGTCACGTCAAACGTAAACTGGCAGGATTAGAAAGCAAAATATAAAAATAATGCAAAGCAAAACACATGGCTGGCAAAAACTGAGCACATTCACTCTGTGTATCAGTTTTGCTTTTTTTTTAATTGAATGCATGGCAAAGTAGGGGGGGGGGGGGGGGCAGAGACATGCAGGCGGAGGGAAGGTCACGCAGTAAAACAAGGAAAGCGATTGAAGCGAGGGGTCCGTCTTCAGCAGGCTCAGCAAGAGAAGCAGCGTGAAGGCAGTGCTGGGGCAGCAAAGCGTTTGTGGAGTCGTACCCAGGGGCTCACTCTCCGCCGACGGCGTGCTCTTCGTTTCCGAGACATCAGACGCAAGTTCTTCCGCTCCTTCTTCAGATGGTGACTCCGTCGCCGTTTCCACTCTCGGGAGCTCCACTGAAATGGAAACATTCAGGCGTAAAAAGTGGAACGGCTCGGACAATAGCTGTTTCGTTAGCAACTCGGGACGGCCACCCTTACCACTGCGCAACAAAGAGAGATAGGTAGAAGTGTTCAGGCGTCACCAGCTACAAGATAAGCTGGAACCTCTCATAGTCGCCTTAGGAGAAAAACGGATTCAATACAAACCAACCACTTTTACTTGTCAGGGGTCACCGAAAAAGTTGGGCCTCCATCTTAGATTGAACAGCAAGTCTGCAAGTAGCACAGAGCATCTTAAATGGGAACTTTCCTCCGTACAAGAAGGGTCTGACTGCGGACCTCCAGCGGTAGACCCCACTGTTGTTGTGATGTCATTCCGGGGCCTGTGGCTGGAGGTGTGAAGTGAAGGCACCTTGGCACAGCACATGTAAAGGCAGATATGCATGCCACACATAAATAAACATAAGGAATTTAACAAACGAGAGGAGACCGTGCAGTCCATCAGGCTCGCTTACTTGGCTAATGGCTAAGCTGTTCCTGTATCTCCTCCAGATCCTTCTCAAAGGTTGTCAAGGCTTTTGCTTCAACTCCATGTCTTGGTAGTTTGTTTCTGATTCCTACAACTGATTGAGTAAAGAAGTTCTTCCTGGCGTCACTCCTAAAATGCACCTCCCCTTAATCTCCACTAGGGGTCCTTTGGTACGTGAATCACCGTCACCAGTTCAGTGATTCATTTGAGAAACTTGAAGACCTTTTTTTGGAGACATTGTGTGTGTGTTTAACCTGTTAATATGTAAAGGTACTGTCATGTCGATGAACGCTGAGATGGAAAGACGGAGACACACACCGAATAGCAGCTCAGCCCAACAATGGGTGCATTCATTTTACAAAAGACAAGCTGGTCTGCCTATCTTCACCAGTCACACTTCTCTGCATGGGAGACCCCTCCTAAAATAACAAATACGCACTTGAGACTTGATAGAGCTACTACTGTATTGTCCTGTCCTGTGTTGTGTACCCTGGCTAGGATCTCTGATCATCCTTTCCACCATTGTGCCGTTACCCTGCGATCCACTGAAAATCTTGGACGCCTTCTGCATGGTGGCAGCTCTCCTCTGTAAGTCTCGGCCTGCATTCTTGAATCTTCCCGGTGTTGTAGAATGGAGCGCGCACCTTCCTGACTTAGACATGTCTTATGCAGTGCTATGTGTACCTTAGTGACCAGTCCCTGTCAATCAAACATTCAGTCCTGCCCATCTTTTGGCTCCCTAGACCGGAAAAACTCTCATTTTTAGGCCATTTTTGGACCATATTTTGTGTAGGACATTTGATTCTTTATCGTCAAGTGTAAACCAACAGGTGTTGTCAGCAAAAATGATCAAAAGGACTTGAAGTTGTGCAGGCCACATCAACTGGCTCACCCACTGTTGGAGGGTCAAAATTACTCTTTTTTACAAAACTGTTAAAAAATGGGGGTCAGTAATCTACACATTTTATGCTCTTTCAAGTTGCTGGTCACAAACACACTCATATTTTTGATATTTGATTCTTTACCGGTGGTCCCAGCCCACTAAGAGTCACTCCCAGAAGGTTAAAAATGAGAAATCTGAAACATAAGTGTGTGAGGTATTGTGTCAGACTATTTCAAGGTCTGCGATTATGAATACGAGGTTACTTTTGATTTTTCTTCTTTCCTTAGCATTCTATGGACCTCCATCAGAGGGTGAAAAATGACAACTGTCCATTCCAATTGAGAATTTAGATGTTAAACCTTTCAATTGAGGCACACATTTTAGTATTAATATCTTATATTAATTAATTAGTTATAATATTAGGATCTGTATCACGGGAAAATTAATGGATGGTATTATTAAGGATAAGATTGAGCAACACCTGGCAATAACAGGAGTTTGAATGGAGGGTCAGAAGAGGGAGGTCGTGTTTTACTAACATGCTGGAATTCTAAGAGGACACAACAAAAGGAGACGAGCAGAGTGGAGCAGATGAGATTACTGATTTGGACTTTCAGAAAGCATTTGATAAGGTGCCACATGAGAGGGTGGGCGTCAAACTAAAAGAAGTGGCAGTTCAAGGTGTGGGGTGTACATGGGGGCAGAATTGTCTCAGACACAGGAAGGGTGATGGTGTGAGGAACCTCATCAGAACTGGGTGATGTTAAGAGTGGTGACCAGCAGGGAACAGTGCTAGGGCTGCTGCTATTTTAATATAAATAAATGCTTTAGATAGGAATATAACTATCAAGCTTGTTAAGTTTGCAGATGATACCAAGATAGGTGGATTAGCAGATAATTTGGAATCCATTAAATCAGAGGGACTTGGACAGCAGGCAGGCTTGGGCAGATTTGTGGCAGATGAAATTTAATGTCAGTAAATGTAAAGAATTACATATAGGGAGTAAAAATGTGAGGTTTGAATACACAGTGGGGGTCTGAAAATCGAGAGTCCACCTTATGAGAAGGAGTTAGGAGTTGTAGTGGACTTCAAGACAGTGTTCAGTAGCCATTAAGAAGACTAACAGAATGTCAGGTTATACAGCGCCTTGATGTGTGGAGTACAAGTCACAGGAGGTTCTGCTCAGGCTTTAAAACACACTGGTGAGGCCACATCTGGAGTCCTGGGTGCAGTTTGGGTCTCCAGGCTACAAAAAGGACATAGCAGCACTAGAGAAGGTCCAGAGATGAGTGACTAGGCTGATTCAGGGCTACAGGGGATGAGATATGAAGAAAGATTCAAAGAGCTGAGCCTTTACAGTTTAAGCAAAAGAAGATTTAGAGGAAACCTGACTGAAATGTTTAAAATGATGAAGGGAATTAATGCAGTGGATCGAGACAGTGACTTTAAAATGAGTTAATCTAGAACACGGGGACACAGTTGGAAACTTGTGTAGGGGAAATTTCGCACAAACATCAGGAAGTTCTTCTTTACACAAAGAACGATACACACTTGGAATAAGTGACCAAGTAGTGTGGCGGACAGTAAGACTTCAGGGACTTTCAGAACTCGACTTGATGTTTTTTTGGAAGAAATAAGTGGACAGGACTGGCGAGCTTCATTGGGCTGAATGGCCTGTTCTCGTCCCAAGTGTTTGAATGTTCTATTGCACATATTGGATACAACTTTTTGTGTTTTTTCCCCACTTGCACCTCATGAAGTACATTTTTCCAAATCTTATGAACTCCCAACATCCGGGCGGCTCTCACTAAATTCAGACTTTTGTCGCCTTCATTAAATGGGGTGCCTGAACAGATCCTCACCCTTTACAGCCTTCCTATCTCTTTTACTTTACAATAGCTAGTGTTTCTTCGTGCTGGTCCCAAGCCTGGATAAATGGGGAGGGTTACGTCAGGAAGGGCATCCGGTGTAAAATTTTGCCAAATCAATATGTGGACAACAATACAGATTTCCATACCAGATCAGTCGAGCCCCGGGTTAACAACGACCGCCACCAGTACTGTTAGTCAACAGGGTGCTGGCGGAAATTGGGCTAGTGTTGGCCGAAGAAGAAGAAGGAACAGAGCAAGATGCAGAAGACAGAAAGATATGGAAGAAGATGATCCGCTGTGGCAACCCCTAACGGGAGCGGCCGAAAGAAGCTAGGTAGTAGCACTATATAACATACACCAGGCCAGTACCGGCTATTCTGCTTGATGCCAGCAGGTGTCATCACTGTACACGTTTACAGGTTTTTGGTTTTGAAGCCACAAACAGCAGACTGAATTGGGGCAGCGAGAGAGGATTTGGGTACCAAGCCAGCTTAAGGGTTACTGATTCACATCGTCCATAATAATAACAGACAACAAAGGAGACAACTGCACTTCAATGGCTTAACCAAATGTGTCGGAGTCCGAGTCTCTTTTAATTCCTCATGTGCCATAATGCACAAATCATCCATAAATGTAAACGTTTTCCGGGACAGAGAGTGCGATGCTTGATAATGAGTGTCAGACAATCTATCTGTGCCATCTTCCTGGTGGGTGTTCTACCTTAGAGATCTATGAAGGGGCAACCAGGAGATGGAGACATGGTCAATTTAACAAGCCAAAATTCAAAATGCCAAAATGTCGAGCCGATCTCTCATCAGTCCTCATTGTTAATCAAAAATCCAAGTTCAGAAACACCAAGCGGAGGATCAAAAAAGTGGCAATAAATTTAGACAACTAATGACAACAAAAATTTAGCTGAATACTGTAATGAGAAAATCCGGTGTATGTTAGCATTACTTTTATTAAATTCGCAGGCACGTTTATACAGTCCACACATACCGCTAACAGCGTTTGATGTAACCGGCCCCGTGTTGGGTCGGTCAGCCCGACGCCCCCCGCACACCCCTAAGGCCGCCTCTGTGTGGCAAACTGAGCTGACTGGACAACATTTAGAAAGGCGCACGTGGACCTGTGGATAGAAGTTGCCACAATTCACACTGCATACGCTGGGCTATGAAGTCCAAGGAACGCTCTGTAGATCTGTAAGACCACCATTTCTAAAGCTCAGTCCCCAGGAGCTCAGTGGCCTTAGGATCTGTGAAATGGAAGACATTTGAAACCACCAGGACTCTTCTTATACACAGGCAAGAACATCCTTGGTCAGGGAGATGATGGTTCACTCTAACATGGCTTCAGAACTGCTCTTTTGAGATGGTGGAACCTATCAAGAAGGACGACCATCTCAGCAGCACTCCATCAACAAGGCATTTATGATAGAGTGGCTAGACAGAAGCCATTCTTGAGTAAAGGCCATTAGAACAATCTGGATGAGGAGAGGCCATACAGCCCAACAAAGCTTGCCAGTCCTGACCACTTAATTCTTCCAAAATAACATCAAGTTGAGTTTTTAATGTCTCTTAAAGTCCTGTCTACCACACTCCTTGTTCGGTTACTCCAAGTGTCTGTGGTTCTCTGTGTGTAGATAAAATTCCTAATGTCTGTGCATATGGTAGTCCACCTGGAGTTTGGCAGACAGCATTTAATGGACTCTGACATCATGAGGATAAAGGGTCTCTGGTCTGATGACTTTTTAGGCAGAGCTTCAAGCACAACATATTGGAGGGATGTCAGTCAAACACAGAGACTAGCTTGAGGAGAACCTGGTCCAGAGTGCATGCCACTTCAGCCTGGGGTGACAGTTCATTGACCCAAAATAAACTGCCAGCACAACGTAGGAGTGGCTTCAGGAGAAGTCTCAGGAGTGTCCTCAAGTGCAAAGCCCAGAAGTAAACCCCAGCAAACATCTGAGGAGCAAAGACATCACAGGAGAGGCTCAGGGACAACTCTGTGAATGTCCTTTGAGTGGCCCAGCCAGACTTGAACCCAAGTAAGCATCTGAGGAGAGACCTGAAGATGGCAGTTCACAGATGCCTCCCAACCAAGCTAATGGAGCTTGTGGAAGAATGGGACCAACTGCCCAAATCCAGGTGTGCAAAGCTTGTAGCCACTTAACAAGTAGACTTGAAGCTGGGATTGCTGTAAAAGGGGCTCCGTGTGTGTCTTTCTAAATGATGTCCAATCAGTTCAGTTGGCCACAGATGGACAATAATCAAGTTCTAGAAACATCTCAAGGCGAATGAAAACAAACAGGAGGCACCTGAGCACAATGTGGTGTGCCACAGCAAAGGGTCTGAACACTTCCAGGAAGGAGAGATTTCAGATTTTGACTTTAATAGGATTGCAGACCTTTCTGAAAACAAGCTTCCACTTTGTCATTATGGACTATTGGGTGTGGACTGACGGCCAAAAATGGCAAATGTATTCGTTTAAAATTAAATCTACAACGCAAAAAAGTGTGCAGAAAATGAAGGGGTCTGATTACATTCTGTGTCGCCACAGTGTACAGTTTTACAAATAAACGTGCAAGAGTGGGTTTTCAAAGCAGGGATGTGCGGTCAGGGGAGGCAACCTGTCATCATGAAAAGTAAAATAAACGAATCATCCATCCATCCATCCTTTATCCAAACCGCTATATCCTAACTACAGGGTCACGGGGGTCTGCTGGAACCAATCCCAGCCAACACAGGGCGCAAGGCAGGAAACAAACCCCGGGCAGGGCGCCAGCCCACCACAGAAAAAAAAACCCCATAATGATAACATAAAATTAATGTGTCCGCTGATCTGTGTTATAAATTTGTTTTGTGTATGATTCCAATAATTTGGATTATTTTTATATTGAAAATCGCTGAATTGGCGCATTTCCTGTTCAAATACAGAGGAGAAACGCGAGGTGCGGCAGCGACGAGCCTCACCTCACCTCAGACTGCGCTCTCCTCACACACGGGGTTGATGCCTGTCGCTGTCTCTCTGTATGTCGCCAAAATAATGTGTGCACACACGTTTATTATACACCCTGACTTTCCACAGTCTGGCTAATATCTTTAATGAATGTGTGTGACTTATTTAGTCTTGCTGACCGGACAGTGAAAAGGCTCGTCAGGCAGACAGTACTGTGCCGCCCTGAAGGGGGCGCATGTGAGCCCAACAGGTGCTCGTGTCTGCAGTTCTGCGCAGAGGCGCCGATAAGTTAGCGAGATCAGAAAGTCACGTACACTGCAGCGCGCCGTTTATTTTTATTTTTTGTTCCGACTGACTGCCAAAACGGGAGATTAAGATTTTTAAAACTAAAGGAAAATAAGTAGGACTTTTACAAGAAAGTGACGGAGATTTTCGTGAAGGATAGGTGCATTTACGTCATTTACAAATAAAGGTAAGACCATAAACGGTTTTCAATTTTATTAAAAAATGGGATCAGACTAAGAAAAAAAACAATCCAATACTTAAAAACTAAATTTTGACCTTAAATAAAATAATCTTTTGTTTTTCTTGTTATCCTTGTTAACGCAATTTTCTGAAAAGCGTGCAAAGCAACGGTTTCATATACATAAATTAACATAAAATATCAGTTGCTGGGTGCTGTGGCCACCAGGGTCACGGGGGTCTGCTGGAGCCAATCCCAGCCAACACAGGGCACAAGGCAGGAACCAATCCTGGGCAGGGTGCCAACCCACCACAGACGGTTTCATATACATAAATTAACATAAAATATCAGTTGCTGGGTGCTGTGGCCACCAGTTCACAGTCTCTTATGGCTCGAGCCACTCACGGCTAGAAGGAATGTGCCAGGCTGTCTTGGCGTGACGGGGGCGGCAGAAGCAGTCGCGGTCACAGTACAGCGCAATCTGGTTTGTACCTCGTGGCATCATGAACGGTGGTCTTCGTCTACACAAACGTGTTCGGCACCACGATTAGCTGGAGATCGATAGGCTGATGCCGGTACCTCACTTTTCGTTTGCAATCTCGATCTCCAGACCACCTGCATCAGAATTAAAGTCCGACCAGCCAAGAGTTCAATTCAGCGATAATCTACAAAAACGGCAACCATGGAGTATTTTGCTTTGTGCGTTTCCTTGATCTCTTGCCAGATGTCGATGCCAATTTTCGTCGTTGTTTGCTCTTCACTGCTCCCACAAGCGCAGGGAATCTCGGTGAAACCAATGAAGCTAACATTTCTTATTGCAAAGAGAGTCAAAGTAAAAAGTAACGGCGAGTTTTGTCACCGTTTGCAGTTGTTTGCTGCTCTCAACACCTCCTGCTTAGATTTAGATTTAGCCTTAGCTTAGATCAGAGTGCCGCATTTGATACAATTCATCCATCCATCTATTATCCAACTCACCATATCCTAACCACAGGGTCACGGGGGTCTGCTGGAGCCAATCCCAGCCAACACAGTGTGCAAGGCAGGGCGCCAGCCCACGGCAGGCATTTGATACCATTGATCACAATATTCTTAGAAATCACCTTATTCAATAGGTGGGCCTCTCTGGCAGGGTCTTAAATTGGTTTGAGTCTTGCTTGGCAGGTAGAAAATTCCTTGTTATTTGTGGTAATTATACTTCAAAGACCCCCGATATTCTATATGGTGGTCCACAAGAATTTCTCATGGGTTCGCTGCTCTTTTCGATCTCCATGCTCCCATGAGGTCCGATTGTCTCAAAGCATACAGTAGCCCGAGGACCCCGACTCTCTCGTTTCACTGACCCCCAGTGTCTTACTTGTATTTCTGAGTGGATGACTTGTCATTTCCTCAAACTAAATAAGGAGAAAATGGAAATCTTGTAACTGGAAAAAATGGATATAATGAAATAAACTTGATCAATTAGGATTAAAAGTCAAGACAGAGGTAAAGAATTTAGGGGTAATTATTGACTCTGACCTGAATTTGAAATCACATATTAATCAGATCACTAGGACAGCATTTTGTCACTTAAGAAATAGAGCAAAAGTTTAGACCTCTTATAACTTTGCAAGATGCTGAGAAATGAGTTCACGCTTTTGTTTTCAGTGGAGTAGATTACTGTAACGCACTCCTCTCAGGACCACCCAAAAAAGACAAAGAGTGCAAAATGCAGCTGCCAGAAACAGAAAATCCGAGCACATCACCCCAGTCTGAGCGTCGTTACACTGGTTACCTGTGCCATTTAGAATTGACTTTAAAATACTGCTGATGGTTTACAAAGCCTTCAATAATCTGCTCCATCCTACATCTCGGAATGCCTGTCACCTTACACTCCAAATCGTAACCTTAGGTCTTCAAATGAGGGTCTGCTTAGAATTCCAAGAGCTAAACTTAAAGGAAGTGGTGAGGTGGACGCCCTTCTGCTGTTAGGCACCAGAAATCTGGGATAGCTGACCGATAGAAATTCACCAGGCTAATATGGTGGAGCACTTTAAAAAACTGATAAAAACTCATTATTTTAACACAGCATTATTTTAGTTTAACCCTGATATTCCATATATGCATTTAATTATCTTTTTTTTCATGGCTCCACATAACCCCAACTTCCTCTGCTGCTCTTTTTCTGGTTTTCTGTGGTGTAAATCTGCACCACCACCACCTGATCAGGGCAGTCCCTACATTGATGGATTGAAGGCCAGAGGTCTAAGTGACTATCATCATCAAGTTCTTCCACGTGAAGCCTGAAAACCATGAGGACTGATCGAGATCCTTTATGTTAGGCAGAACGCCTAGAGGGGGCCGGTTGGGTGGTCTCGTGGCCTCAGAACCCCTGCAGATTTTGTTTTTATCTTCAGCCGTCTTTTTTTTTTTGTTTTTTTTTTCTGTCCTCCCTGGCCATTGGACCTTACTTTTATTCTATGTTAATTAGTGTTCCCTAATGTTTCTCTTTCTTTATCCTGTAAAGCACTTTGAGCTCCATCGTTTGTATGAAAATGTGCTATAGAAAGAAATGTTGTTGTTGTTGCTGACAAAAATCGACATCCGCCCTGAAAGAGTTAAAAGTCATTGCAGGAAAAGTGGATGAAGTGTATGGATCTACAGTATCAGGGGACGATATCGTATTAGGAAGGACCATCCCAATCTCATATATCAAGAACCTGTCCCAGAATGAAACGCCGCTTGGTCAAGCAATGGAGCTACGAGGAACCACACAACCCAATAAAGCCATTAAAGAACCAGCACTTTTATGAGTGTCTATCTACATCGAGGTCACTTTCAAGACCTCTGCACACAGCATTACAAAACCGACTACATAAAGAGGGGATCGAGAGCATCTGGTGGCCTGAAGGACGTGTAACTGAACCTCTCCGGTCTTCACAAAGTGGATTTCCTTGTCCAGCTCTTCAAAATTCTCAGAGGCTTTGGACAATATGAGTCTTCCAGCTACTGAAACTTGCAGCCCGAGTGGACACCAAGGAGCCCTTCATCACACAATGAGCCATGGGATCGTGAACCAGCTATGGAGTTGTTGAAGATCTGAATGAGATCTTCAGACGTGTTGGCTCTTACCAGATCACAAATGGATTGAATGGTCCCTGCAGTGAACCACTTGGCATGGCGGCATTAGCTAAAGGCTCGCGTCCGCCGGCCACGCAGTTTGCTGAGAGAAGACTCTTAAGTGCACCATGCAGCTCTGGGATAAAGGACTCTCCACAAGCTGCTTATGAAATGCCGGATTTGAAACGACAGATACATCTGCAGGCACTCTCATTGTGCTTGTAATCCCCCACTAAATCTGCACAGTCTGCAATGAGAGCTTAATCCTGACAAGTCGGGTGGGGGGGGGCTTCCCAAAATGGTGGCACTGCCATCAGTGTTGCGCAAGTTCACACCTCACAAGAACTCGCTCAAAGGTCAGTTCACACCGATTCAAATGAATGAATTCACGTTCATAGGTCACCATTTCAATTTTGAGCTCATTCATGTTCAGTTCATTTTGTATTTTTTAAGGAGTGAGAATCAATTTCAATTTTGAGTGCCTTATACTGGGTGCGCCACGGAAAAGTAGCCCACCTCCGGCGATAGTAGGACAAGATGAACGAGCAAGTGGATTGTTTTAATCCATTAACCCACAAGTTACGACAGATGCTGAAAGTGGTCCCCATTCACGTCTGTGCCCCTTTGGTCACGTCGGAGCATGTTGGCTGATACCCGCTTGTAGCTCTTCGACAGTGATGCTACGGATAACGCTCGTGATGTTTTCCTTGAGTTCCTCCAGGGTATGTGGATTGTTGGCGTACACTTTCTGCCTTTAAATTTCCACACAGTCCGGGGAACGTGGTGGCCATAACCCCTTGCTTACACTTTGCTCCTCTGTAAACAGTTCATGAACCCGTGCCAGTTAGTCGCGTGAGGTGCAGGTACGGACTGGCTATTAGGGCATTTGGGCAATGCCCGGTGGGCCATGGACTCTGGTCTGGTCACGGGCCGGCCGTTTCATGAATTAAATTTTATGTATTGGTTACTGTTTGACATTAAAATTAATTTTCTAAACTACTAAACATTATCTGTACAGTACTGCGATTTCTATAGTCCTATATAAAATACCATGTGATGTCATCAAGTTGTTTTAGTTGCTAGTACACAACATCCATCCATTATCCACCGCTTATCTGAGGTCGGGACGCAGGGGCAGCAGGCTAAGCAGGGATGCCCAGACCTCCTTCTCCCCGGTCACCTCCTCCAGCTCCTTTGGGGGGACCCCGATGTTTTCCGAAGCCAGCCGGGAGATATAATCCCTCCAGCATGTCCTGGGTCTGCCCCGTGGCCCTCTCCTAGTGGGACATGCCCGGAACAAGGGAGGCGTCCAGGGGGCATCCTGACCAGATGCCCGAACCACCTCAACTGACTCCTCTCAATGCGGAGGAGCAGCGACTCTACTCCGAGTCTCTCCCGGATAACTGAACTCCTCACCCTGTCTTGAAGGGAAAGTCCAGCCACCCTGCGGAGAAAACTCATTTCGGCCGCTTATATCCGCGATCTTTCTCTTTTGGTCACCACCCAAAGTTCGTGGCCATGGGTGAGGGTAGGACCGTAGATCGACTGGTAAATTGACAGCCTCGCCTTTTGACTCAGCTCTCTCCTCACCACGGCGGACCGTTGCAGAGCCCGCATTACTGCGGATGGCGCACCGATCCGTCTGTCGACCTCCCGCTCTATTCTTCCCTCACTCGTGAACAAGACCCCCATCTCGGGGTACACAACATTGCAGCGAAAAATTTGGTCACAACTGCCATTGGCCGATTTCTGTTTCGATAGCGCTACATTCCAGTTAGCACATACATTAATGCAATTTATTTTATCGGGGCGGCACGGTGGCGCAGTGGTAGCGCTGCTGCCTCACAGTAAGGAGACCCGGCTTCGCTTCTCTGCATGGAGTTTGCAAGTTCTCCCCGTGTCCTCCGGTTTCCTCCCACAGTCCAAAGACATGCAGGTTAGGTGCATTGGCGATTCTAAATTGTCCCTAGTGTGTGTCCTGCGGTGGGCTGGCACCCTGCCCGGGGATTTGATCCTGCCTTGCACCCTGTGTTGGTTGGGATTGGCTCCAGCAGAACTCCGTGACCCTGTGTTAAGATATAGCGGGTTGGATAATGACTGACTGACAATTTATTTTATCTCATATCCAGTATTTAACTTCTTCCGTACTAATAATTAGTTTAGATTATGTATTATACATTTTTGGCACGGTGGCGCAGTGGTTAGTGCTGCTGCCTCGCAGTTAGGAGACCCGGGTTCGCTTACCGGGTCCTCCCTGCGTGGAGTTTGCATGTTCTCCCCGTGTCTGCGTGGGTTTCCTCCTACAGACATGCAGGTTAGGTGCATTGGCGATCCTAAATTGTCCCTAGTGTGTGTATATGTGTGCCCTGCAGTGGGGTTCTATTCAATAAGGGTGCGCACAAAAAGGCGACCTCAATTGGGCGTGGCGAATAAAGGCAAACACAACAAAATTATTACAGAAAATTTATTAGATAGAGGCAATAATTGAACGTATAAAAAGGCGAAAGCAAGAATATTAAAACATTCGCTCAATTGAGGTCGCCCTTTTGAAGCTCGCCTTTTTGTGCGCGCCCTTATTGAAGGATACCCTGCAGTGGGCTGGCGCCCTGCCCGGGGTTTGTTTCCTGCCTTGTGCCCTGTGTTGGCAGAGATTGGCTCCAGCAGACCCCCGTAACCCTGTAGTTAGGATATAGCGGGTTGGATAATGGATGGATGGATTATGCATTTCATTGTTCTCTGGTCGTCGGCGTGAGCGATAATTAGTTACCAAGTAGTGTGGTAGACAGTAAGACGTTGGGGACTTTCAAAACTCGACTTGATGTTTTTCTGGAACAAATAAGTGGATAGGACTGGCGAGCTTTGTTGGGCTGAATGGCCTGTTCTCTTCTAGAGAGTTCTAATGTTTTCAGCTGCGATTATTAGTATGATGAAATAAAGTTATTAAGCACAGGATGGGAATTTTTCAAATTAGGACGGGACATTTATAGTTTACCGTTAAGTTAATGGAACATTTCAGTCGTGCAGTACAGGACTGTCCAAGTATCTACAAACTGTGCAGCTAGACCTGCTGACTGTGCGCCGTATGGTGGATGAATTGCTGAAGAACACGCGTGTGCGGTGGGAAGACTTCCAATCTTGTTCTGAAGCAGCAATGAAGTTTGTTCAATGGGCTACTGACCAGCTGAATGAAGTGGATCTGGGTGAGGATCTTGTTGTGGAAGAGTCTCTTCCTGTGAAACGGCAAATACGGCGAAAACGCATGGATGAGGGTACATCAGCTTCTGATCCATTGAACAAATATGGAAGTCAAGTGGACATTATGGTGAGCAGTATTGAGCGACGAGTTTGACGCATCAACAACATCTGCGTTCTATGCCAGTCTATCGCTTCTTCACCCGAGGAACTTTGGTGACGTTCCATTGGGAGCTATAGAAGAGCTGCATAGACATTTGCTCAGATTTGATGATGGCGTCACTGCTGAACTAAGACCAGAACTGCAAAGCTTTGGACAGCAGTGGTCAGCACTTAAACAATCAGTAGCAGACGCTTCTACTGTGGAGGATAACAATGACAGTGACCGTGAACAAGATGGGACAACTGTGTCAACTTGCAAGTCTTATAAAGACTGTCCCGTCTGCTGCCACAAGGTGCTACTCTGGTGGTTGAACCTCTTAACTGATGCTTACCAGAGAAATGGGCTCGCCTACAAGCTGCTGCTAACGCTGCCTGTGTCACAAGTGCAGGCCATTCAGCCCAATGAAGCTCGCCAGTCCTGTCCACTTATTTCTTCTAAAATAACATCAAGTCAAGTTCTGAAAGTCCCTGAAGTCCTCCAGTCTACCACACTACTTGGTTGCTTATTCTATGTGTCTGTGGTTCGCTGTGTAAAGAAAAACTTCCTAATGTTTGTGCGAAATTTCCCCTTCACAAGTTTCTAGTGTCCTCGTGCTCTTGATGAACTCATTTTAAAGTCACCGTCTCGATCCACTGCACTAATTCCCTTCATCAGTTCAAACACTTCACTCAGGTCTCCTCTTCATCTCCTATAAAGGCTCAGCTCTTTTAATCTTTCCTCCTAACTCATCCCCTGTAGCCCCTGGAATCAGCCTTGTCGCTCTTCTCTGGACTTTCTCTAGTGCTGCTATGTCCTTTTTGTAGTCTGGAGACCAAAACTGCACACAGGACTCCAGATGAGGCCTCACCAGTGTGTTATAAAGCTTCAGCAGGACCTCCTGTGACTTGTACTCCACACATCAAGGCGCTATATAAACTAATATCCTAATAGCCTCCATGGTCACTTTAGTCCACTTTAATCATGTCACCTCTTAATCGCCATTTGGTTCAGTGACTCAAGTCCTCCCTCCATTGTTGGTCTCTGTGGTCCAGGATCAGCCTTGTTACTCTCCTCTGGACTTACTCTTATGCTGCTGTGTCTGTTCTGTAATATGAAGGCCAAAACTGCACACAGGACTCCAGATGAGGCCTCACCTGTGTGTTATAAAGCTTGAGCAGAACCTCCTGTGACTTGTACTCCACACATCAAGGTGCTATATAACCTGACATTCTGTTAGCTTTCTTAATGGCTTCTGAACACTGTCTAGAAGTCGATAGTTTAGAGTCCACTATGACTCCTCAATCCTTCTCATAAGGTGGACTCTCAATTTCCAGGCCCCCACTGTGTATTCAAACATCACATTTTTACTTCCTATGTGTAATTCTTTACATTTACTGACATTAAATTTCATCTGCCGAAGCCTGTCTGCTGTCCAAGTCCCTCTGTAATGATAGATTCCAAATGATCTGCTAATCCACCTATCTTGGTATCATCTGCAAACTTGTTCCTTGTATTCCTATCTAAATCATTTATACATTAAAATAGCAGCCACCCCATCACTGCCCCCTGCTGGTCACCACTCTTGACATCGGCCAATTCTGATGCGGTTTCTCACACCATCAGCCTCTGCTTCATGTGTCTGAGCCAATTCTGCCCCCATCTACACTCCACACCCTGAACTGCCACTTCCTTTAGTTTGATGCCCACCTCTCGTGTGGCACCTTATCAAATGCTTTCTGAAACTCCAGATCAATAACATCACCAGCTCCACTCTGCTCGTGTCCTCATAGAATTCCAGCCTGTTAGTAAAACACGACCTCCCTCTTCTGACCCCACGCTGACTGTCCATAATAAACTCCTTGCCAGGTGTTACTCAACCTTATCCTTAAGAATTCCTTCCATTAATTTTCCTGTGATGAACGTTAAGCTTACTGGCCTATACAGGGTGGTCCAGATCTAATAATGCAATTTTCATTACGCTATAACTTATTAAGTTTATTACATAGAGAATTCACAAAAAATTATTTTTGTTGCCGATAGATGGCCAAGATATTTCGAACAATTCTTTTGTCTTGCATTGTTTTCCTGCATTTCATTAAAAGTTGCATAGTTAGATCTGGACCACCCTATAGTTGGTTGGATCTGCCCGGTTGCCCTTTTTATATAATGAGATGATATTTGCCATTTTCTAGTCCTTCGGAATCTCTCCGGTGCGCAATAATAATAATAATAATAATTCGTTACATTTATATAGCGCTTTTCTCAGTACTCAAAGCGCTATCCACACAGGGAGGAACCGGGAAGCGAACCCACAATCTTCCACAGTCTCCTTACTGCAAAGCAGCAGCACTACCACTGCGCCACCTGTGAGGACTGCAATGACTTCCTAAAAATATACGTCAAAGGTATATATGTGTACTCTCTATCCTCCTTAAGAACTCGAGGGTAAATATTATCTGGGCACCTAAAGGACTCTCGGACTGTGAGAAATAAGGTTCTCTGGTCTGATGAAAACAAAACTGAACTGTCAGACACCAGGCTCCACTCATCACCTGACATTTATATAGCACATTTTTATACAAATGATGTAGCTCAAAGTGGACAATGCCACTCCAATGGTGACGCACGACGGTGGCAGCATCAAAGACTGGTAGATGAGTCGGGGTTGAGGGGAATCCTCCGTGTAAACCTG
Source organism: Erpetoichthys calabaricus (assembly GCF_900747795.2). Classification (NCBI taxonomy): domain Eukaryota; kingdom Metazoa; phylum Chordata; class Cladistia; order Polypteriformes; family Polypteridae; genus Erpetoichthys; species Erpetoichthys calabaricus. Next base: position 107,761,920 of record NC_041407.2, read on the forward strand.
CACAGAGTCGTCTGGGCTCAGACTGGGCCAAATGTTCACCTCCCAACCGGACTAAGTAAAGACAACAGAGAAGAGGCTTGGGGACAACTCTGTGAATGTCCTCGAGCGGCCCAGGCAGACTCTGAACCCAAGTAAAACACCCAAAAATAGCCACCCATCCAACCTGGCAGAGCCTGAGAAGAGCATCTGCAGAGAAGAAAATCCCCCCAAAATGCAGGTGCGCAAAGCTCGTTGTGACAAACCCCAGAAGACTCCAGGCTGCAATGGCTGCCAAGGGGGCTTCAGCTACGGTGGTCTCTGAACAGTTGTGTCAATGGAATATTTCCACTTTTGTATTTTTAATACATTGGCAAAAATTCCTCAAACCCTGTTTGTCATTCTAGGGTGCTGAGTTTTGTTTCATGAGGAGAAAAAAAAGAATTGAAATGACTTTAGCACAAGGTGGCAACACAACAAAAGATGACAAAAGTGAGGGGGTTTTGAAGACCCTTGGAATCCATGGCAAATGTCAAAAACACACTCGGGTTCAGAAACTTCAAAAGAGTGCACAACCTTCTCATACAAATGTAGCAATGAAGAAATGGAGTCGTCCCATGAACCCGTGCCAGTTAGTCCTGGTGGCTATAGTGCCTTGCACAACGCACCTGCTCTGTGCCCACACACACTCCCTACTTGCACACTGCGACACTTTCACCATGAAGAAATAGGCCAAACGTTGTCGACGTGGCCTCGGCTTCGTCCGTACTTACTGTCCTTCTTGTCATCGGGTGCCCGCCCGGCGGTGAGGAGGACGGTGAACTTCAGTTCAGCATCAAATGGATGAGGCGCCTTGGGGATTTGGAAAGGAGAAAAGGAGCGCACTAGTGAAGCCTGCAAACCAGGGAATGCTAAACTACGCACTAGAGTCCATGTTATGAAGAGCAGGCCAGTGGACAAAAGAGGGGAAATGTGGGCAAGAAAACAGGAAACGAAAAGAAAAAGGAAAGTCACATTGGCATCCCAGTGAAATAAAATCTTAAAGCTGCCTGCAACACAAGTCAAGCAGGCATCTTGGGCACAACCTCTTAATCCTGGCTATGTTAGATAACCCTAACGGACATTAAAAACCAATCATCATCATCATCATCATCCTTCTCCTCCTTTCTCTTCAAAAGATCTGATGAACGCCAATGACGTCACTTCTGGGTTCTAGCCTCCTGAGCCCACCTGCCAATCCCTAGCTTCCTCTTAAGGGGCTCCACCACCATCCTGAAGCAGTCTGAGTTTTGACTGATGTCTGGAAGGATATTTCCTTTAGTTACTGTCTTTACTTTTTTATTAAATATAAGGGTTTACTTTTCTGTGCCCCAGTGCTTTATGATCTGTTTTGTCTTATTTCCTCAGGGGATGTCTACATTGCATTTGTCATTCCAACAGATGGTGCATCAAAAATATTAACACTACTTCTACATATCCCATACCAAATGGTATATCACAGAGACATATGCATTGATTTGCCATTCCAGCAGATAGTGCATCACAAACATTTGTAGTAATGTATTTAAATACTACAAATGCTTGTGATGCATGTTATTACTACATGCTTTACAAAATACACTCCAGTGCACTGCGAAAGTTAAGGTTAGGGGTTAGTGTGGTTAGCGAGCAGTGTAGACTTGCAGTGACGTGACTTCCGCCATAAAACTGCTGGTGTAGGCTTGTGGTGATGTATGCTGCTGCGGCTAAGCAGTTGAATCCTTCTTTACAGTATATAACAGAGAATTACACATTGCATTTGTCATTCCAACAGATGGAGCATCACAAACATTTGTACTAATAAAAATGCATTGCACTTGTAATTCCAACAGATGACGCATCAAAAACATTAACACTACTTCTAAAAAATCCCATACCAAATGATATATCACAGAGACATATGAATTGCTTTTTCCATTCCAACAGATGGTGCATCACAAACATTTGTAGTAATGTATTTAAATACTACAAATGCTTGTGATGCGCCATATGTTGGAATGACAAACACAGTGCATTTTATTACTACATGTATTACAAAATACACTCCAGTGCACTGTGAAAGTTAAGGTTAGGGGTTAGTGTGGTTAGCATGTAGTATAAATAGTTGAGATTAGGGGTAACTTAAAGCTATGTTTAAGGTGGTTAGCATATAGTGTAGACTTGCAGTTACGTGACTTCTACCATGAAACTGCTGGTGTAGGCCTGCAGTGACGTGTGCTACTGCGGCTAAGCAGTTGGATCCTTCTTCGTATAACAGAGACAAATGCATTGCATTTGTCATTCTAACAGATAGAGCATCACAAACATTTATAATAATAAAAATGCATTGCATATGTAATTCCAACAGATGGTGCATCAAAAACATTAACACTACTTCTATAAACCCTATACCAAATGGTATATCACAGAGACATATGCATTGCTTTTTCCATTCCAACAGATGGCGCATTACAAACATTTGTAGTAATGTATTTAAATACTACAAATGCTTGTGATGTGCCATATGTTTGAATACCAAACACTGCATTTTATTACTACATGTATTACAAAATACACTCCAGTGCACTGTGGAAGTTAAGGTTAGGGGTTAGTGTGGTTAGCATGTAGTGTAAGCAGTTGGTTCCCTCTTCATATAACAGAGACATATGCATTGCATTTGTCATTCCAACAGATGGCATATCAAAAACATTTGTAGTAATGCCTTTCATTATGTTATTCATGTGTCATCTGTTGGAATGACAAAATAATGTGCATTTTATTTCTACTCCCATTACAAAATACCTTCCAATAGATGGTGCGCTGCTTAATGCTGAGGTCTACGTCAATTATTTAGATTTCAACCCACCTTAGACAGCTTGCACTGCTAGTCTACATACAGTATATATGTATGTATGTACATTATTGTGCTGTAGATTTCATTTTAAATGGATGAATTTACAACGTTTGCCCATCAATTTACACTTGATGACCCACAATGACAAAGTGAAAACATTTTCAGAAAGGACCACAGATTTGGCGGGCAGAGTGACACAGAGAGATGAGGTCAAGAAGGAGGCTGAAGATGACACAGACAGGACCGCTGGTGGGCGGCTTGACAAAAACGGGATTCACTGCTAAGGATGGACGTCCTCAGGAAAGGGCCCACCTAATGGCTGCAGGAGGACTGTCCCTTGGTGCCTGACCCCTGAACGTCACCACTTCACCCGTGACTGTGATCACCGGCCTCATCTTATAACAACAGCAGCAGCCATTCCTGTCTGCCCCCCATCAGTCCTACACATCAAATCCAGTGAAGGTCCTACACAGTAGCTGCTCTGGTGGGCCCTTTCATTTTAAGACTCAGATCAAAACAGAAAGGTCACAGAGGTGCAGGTGCCCACTTATGAGGGCGACTTTCAGCTTCCAGATTTATGCTGGCTCGTATTCAGATGATCGCTTTTAAGCAGCTGACCCACATTGGGGGATTATCAGCATGGAGCCGATCAGAGCAGATAAATGAAAAGCAAAGATTAAAAGGCGCCAACAACAGCGATCCATGGGCTTCACATGCCAGCGGACCCCTGATGTCGGCAGGCACTCACCAGTCATGATGCCGTCTCCGGGGCCCATCTGGACCGGTACGCCGTTCTCCTTCAGCTCCGTCCTGGTGACATCTGCTTGCCCTGAAGGCAGGCCATAGCCGCCCTGGGCCGAGACCTCCACACTCGCCATGGTCTGTCCCGAGTTGTACTGCACCGCTTGGCCGTCAGACACGCCAGAGTTCATTCTGTAGTCCGTGTGATCGTCTGACATACTGAGAGGAGCTTAGCCTGCAGGACAAGAAGAGAGCGGCCATCGTTAGGATTTTCAGACCAGTCGACCATAACGTGGGGATTGAACAGCTAGGTTTTATGCCCTGCACAGAGATCACCCATCCATTTTCTAACACACAAATCCAGTTCAAGCTCAAGATGGCCAGACTTGACCTGGCAGCACAGCCATTAGGGGACACAGGTATCCACCTGGGACGCCGTCACCCAAGGGGTGACATTTATGAAAGTTACGTTGCACGCACTCTGGAATATATTTAACTCAAGTGGCAGCACCCCCATGCCACCTCGCTTTACCCAGTGACCCATGCAGTGCCACTGAACGCCTCTGGGATTCGTTAAAAATTGGAGGTCCATGGGGAAAAAAAATCAGTCATGGAGTCAACTGTAACTGCGCCCTCCTGTGGCATCCATGAAGAAGAACGACTGGGGCTGCTGGGGCCGGCGAAGCGAGGTCTTGTGTGGCAAACCCAATAGAGAGGCATGGACTTGAAAATAAGAACACACTTGTGTGCCACCATGTTGGGGTGTTTGCATGGGGCTGGGGGGGGCGGGGTGGGGGGTCTCCTTTGGGAATTTATAAAGAGAGTGGCAATGGCTTATGAGAATGAACATGCAGGGCTGAGAGTTGGCACGTTAGACCGCCTCATGGCACCTGGCCAGGCACACGTCTTCCCAACTGCTCACCCTGAGCGGAGACGGAACTTTCAGAGTGCAGGGTGGATGGCAGACTGTGACCCCCCCCCCTGTAAGCGTACGCCTTTAATGGCAGGATAAGAGAAGAAGCCCCCTACAGCATATTACAGAGACGCTTCACACATTTGGGGCAGATCTACCATCGGGGTGGTCAGGGTGCATGCGCAGGGATCTGTGATGGCAGGGGGGCCTTTTTACCTAGACACCCCCCCCCCCCCCACCCCCTACTGCTTGATGACCCAAGGGGAAGAAGCAGCACAAGGAAACAATGTAGAATACCGTGCTTTGAAATGATTGTGGGACCCCCCCTCACTCGATGACTAGGGTTGGGGGGGGGGGGATGAAGTGATTGATTATGATCAACTCTCTATCAAGTCAGCCAGGGGCTTGTGGGGGTCTTAGAGATGGAATAATATTGGCTCCATCGACCCGGTCAAGTCATGTGCCATCTGCACTGGTGACGTTCCGAATTTTATTTCTCCATGCAGAAAACGCAGCTTTGCAGTGGCGATGATTTGGGTACGACGTAACAGAAACTTTGCAGGCCCTTAAAATACGTGAGGCAATACGCAGATTCACACGTATCCCCAAACGTTAACTGACCAGTGCCATTCTAGAATTTTCCAATGAAATACTCCAGAAAGAAAATAAAGAGTAATGAAAACAATCCGACTAATGAGCAGCTGCTCAGCAAGACTGTGACTGCCACCAAATGGGGACACCTCACGGTACAAAGGGGGACCTCCCGGGGCTGCCTGATCTAATTTATTCCCCTATAATCTGTATTGCATTATTAATATCTGGGAACACAAGTAACTTTCTCAATCTGTGTGTGTGTGTGTGTGTGAGGGAGAGAGAGAGAATACAAGACATTCTGTGTGCTCACCTGTCAAGGTGTATATTATACTGTCTGCTGTCTGGGGGGCACTCTCTCCCCTGAGTGGGACCCGTGTCAAGAAGGACGCTCACGAGTACAGGGTGTCTAAGCTGATGCAGAGACGGCAACCCAACCCGCTTGTATCCTCTTGACCTCATCGGCAGGCTCCCGTGGTGCTAAATCTGTCCCTAACAAGCTCAGGGGGAGTTATTTATACCTTCAACGTACAGCTTTAAGTTACCATGCATGGCACACATAAATTAGAGCGGCCCACCCATTAGCCGGCTTACTTAAACGCGCCTTTTGTTTTGAGATCGGTAAGGTGGCCATGCAGATTCCTAGCCTGAAGTGCAAATGCTGCCCACGATTGAATCCTCGCCACGTTTCATTTCCAAGTGGATGGGCAGGGTGGCCTAACCGAGTGAAAAACCAAAGGCCGGAAAGGAAGGCAGTGCCACGCTGGATGGCGGTGTGACCCGGAGCACCCCGCATGGTACTTTTACAAGGCAAATTACTTTACTTTCAGTCAGGTCAGGTTGGGGGCCAGGCACTGGTGCAGCGTGTTGCCGCACTCACCAACACAACGAAATAGCTTGGGATCCTGGTTGGCAAACCAAACCCCCCCCACCCCACCCCCCCCAATCCAGTCCCACCCTCCGGAAATGACGCCCTAACTGCTGCAGCCAGATTTTAAATGCGTGTCCCCTTGGCCTGGTCCAGCCACTCGGGTCCTCAACAATGAGGATCACCCTCGGGTAATCATGCCATGGCTTTTACTTTCAAAGGCACAACGTCAATTCATTGGTATCCTCCCTGATTTACTTGTTGCCCACCCATCTTCGAGGGTAAACTTTTCCTTCTTTGTGGACCTGTCCGGTGTTTTCTTTTCCGCTGGATATCCTGGAAGTTGGTAGCCCTGTTCACACGGGTCACTGGGGAATACTGGGGAACATGGCGCCTTTCATATCAAGTACCATGGGAAAGCAGGGTAAGAGGGTGATGCCTGGCAAGCAGTTCAGCTCGTTTTCCGGTGACAGGGACGATGTCGTCCCATCAGCAGGTAACATGAGCACAATGAAAGAGTGAATGAAGCCGCCACTCGGATGGCCTATTTCTGCTCGTGTGGGTGTCCCATTCCCAAGAAACATTAGCTCGAGTGCCTTCGGTGTCTCCGGTCGCAGTTGGCTCACGTGTGTTTTTTTTTTGTGTCAGGTGCCACCCTCGAAAGCTGCCATTCTGTGACTGGTCGTCACAATCTGACTGATGACTTCTGCCTGTTAAAGGTGCGGAGCGAGTCTTAGATGTAGTAGGGAGCTCCTCGGTCACTGTGGGGGGGTGAATGCGCCTCATTTGTGTGTGTTATGCGCTTGTTGTCACACAAGTGCACATGGGAGGCAGCTAAAGGGCTCGAATGAAGGAAATTCAGTGCCGGACCAGAGGGTTAACCCTTTCTCTTCTTTTTCTGCAGACCATTCTCGGGCCCCGGTGATGTCACTTTAGGTTCTGGGCCCGATGACATCACTTCCGGTTCCAACCCAGAAGGCGTCACTTCCACTTCCTATGCCTCTCTTTAAATTCCACTGTTTTCCACCTAAGCACCAGTTCTGTCTTGAACCCCATGAAACCAGTTGCCTTTAGTTTGTCTGCAAGCGCTTACGATATATGGGGCGGCTACCCCAAACCTTTTTGTGACTCCTTTGTGTTCTTGTTGTGACAAAACATGTCCGGTGTAGATATAGCGCGGGGTATGCGGGACAGAGGCGCTCCACTTGAGGACACTAATGAGAACAACAGACAAATGAGGAGGTCACAGTGATTGGCTGTGGCACATTCACCCCCAACGTGCACTGATAGGCAGAAAATACTCAGGAGCGCGGCGGCCCCCCGTTGAAGTGTGACAGTTCCGTGAAATTATTAAATATGTGCTGGATAAGGGGCAAAGTGCTGGTGCTCACCGATATGCATACACTAACTGCTGGCACTCATATGGGTAGCATGGGTAAGTGCCAGGACAGAGTACCAGTGTGCCCACATTAAGCACTGGCGTTTGCACATAATGTGAAAAGCCCCTACTGTGACAGTCACGTCTGTCTGTCTGTCTATATGACACAACCCGGTTCCCAGTGGACCAATTTTTGGTGGCATTTTGGCACCCTTATTCTTCGAGGAAATTTGTCAGACGAGTTCAAATTTCATTGAGATATGTTAAATGTAATGCACTGTCCAATGTTTAGAAATTTCAAAACCTCCCAACCAGTGGCGTAGCTTGGGGGCAAGGGGGAACATCTGTCCCCGGACGCAGCTTCCAGGGGGCGCCAAATTGATGTTTCTTTCCCTTCCCCATTGCATTTTGGCAAACAAGAGGGGGCGCGAAATCTTCAGTTGTCCCCGGGCGCTGAAAACCCTAGCTATGCCTCTGCTCCCAACTGATGAATTTGGAAACCCACGTGTCTTAAAACAGAGGAACATTCTGTGCGACTTCACCCTCATTTTTACCCTGAGAGCGGCTACTTCAGCTTGTGTCCACCTTCATGAAAGAACAATGGGCTGTGTGTCAGTGCATCTGTGTGCCCGTTCAGTTGCTGTACCTCTGCCATTTCAACAGGTGGCGCATACCAAATATTTGAAGTAATTAAATACATTGCATTGATCATTTCAACAGATGGCACATCACAAACTTTCCTACAGCTTTTACTAATCATATCCAACTGCAGAGACGCACAGACGTATGTCACCACAGGTCTACGCCAGCAGCTCTACACCAGCAGTTTTTGGACGTTTTAGGTGTTAGCATGGTTAGTGTGTACTAGAAACGGTTAAGATTAGGAGTTACTTAACATTTGGTGTTAGTGTTGTTAATGTTAGGGCTTGGTGTGGTTAGCATCTCAATCAATTTGATTTGTGCCGACCTGTAAACTTCTATCACCAAACTGACATCGCTGCTGGTCTACAACTGCTGGCGCAGACCTGTGGTGATATATGGTGCTGTGGCTCTGTTGGTGGGTGCATCTCTCTTGTACACATCCCATATCAAAAGAAATACACATTGCATTTGTCATTCCAATAGATGGAGCAACACAAGCATTTGTAATCATGCACTTTATGACTACAAATGTTTGTGATGGGCCATCTGTTGGAATGACTAATGCAATGCATTTTATTACTACAGGCTTTACATAAGACATTCCAATAGATGGTGCATTGCAGACATCAACACTCAGATCTATGCTGGTTACCAAGATTTCAAACTGTCTTAGACAGTAGCACAGCTAGTTCATAATAATAATAATAATAATAATAATAATGAATTCAAAGCCACACTGTGCGTCCATCCAGTTGCTACATCTCTGTTATATGACATTTGGCATGGGATTTGTAAAAGCAGTGCTATTGTTTGTGGTGTGCCATTTGTTGGAATGAAAAATAAAACGCATTTTATTATTTCATGCTTTGCAAAACACATTCCAATAGATGATGCATTGCAAGTGTTAACGCTGAGGTGTATGTTGATTTCAAACCGTCTTAGACAGTAGCACAGCTATGTTCATAATAATAATGCATTCAAAGTCACACTAAGTACAATCACATATACAGTATAGCACTTTGAACTTTTAACCTGTGTTGGAATATATTTTTAATATTAGTATCCTAATCCACATTAATAAAAGGTGAATTGTCTGTGTATCTGTGTGTCCATCTTGGTACGTCTCTGTTATATGACATTTGGCATGGGATTCATAAAAACAGTGCTAATGCTAATGTTTGTGGTGCGCCATTTGTTGGAATGAAAAATCTAACGCATTTTGCTACTTCACCCATTACAAAAAATTGGTATTGGACTCGTAAAAGCAGTGCTAATGTTTGGGATGTGCCATCTGTTGAAATGAAAAAATCCAATGCATTTTGTTGCAAAATGCATTCCAATAGATGGTGCACTGCAAACGTTAATGCTGAGGTTTATTTTAATTATTTAGATTCCAACACATTTTAGAATGTAGCACAGCTCATATTTTTTAATATATATATATATTTTTTTTCCCTTTCATTCATTCAACAGCCACTCCTGACAGCAAAGCCATGAAACACCTGCAGCGGTGCTTGCTGAAGCACGATACTTGATGGGGTGGAGTCAGATATGGGCAGGGCCTGATATGGGCGGGGTTGGAGGACAAAGTGTTCCTATACAAGAAAGGCACGACAGCAAATGTGTAAGTATTTATTCAGTTTGCTAATAATTATATTTTCTTTAGTTATTTGATACGGTAGTAATGACATTGTATATTTATTTATAGGCGTGTCTTACCATACCAGAATTCGGTGGTCTGTCTTGTTATATGCTGATTTGCCCACAGTCTGCTCCTGGCTCTGCCCCATTCTGCACCCGTCTCTGCTTTTGTGCAGCGTCTTTCGCACAGCAGCTCACAAATGGAAGCGGAAAATGACACTATATTCACGTCAGGGAAAATTAAAAACTAAAAACATCTAAACGTATGCAGCAATGTATGCAAGATGTGTCACGTATGCACACGCATGTTACGGGAGTGCGTGGGAGGCTCAGCACACAACATAAACTGTGGGACGAATGGTGGCAAGTCACAGCTGCTGACCTCTGTTTATCATCCAGCTGTAGAGAGTTTGAGGAGCCCTCAGACGATGATGATGATGATGATGATGACGCTTCTGGTCCAACCCTGGAAGCCTCACCCCCTCCTGTCACCAGGTTATAAAATAAACGACGCAACTGGAAGCGTGCATTCATGACACGGACCACAACTGTCAGAGCAACCCAGCTGTGATCGATAAATGATCACTCAGTGACTGCGTTCATTCCTTCCATTGCTATTGAATGGAGCCCACCCAGGGGACCCCAACACTTCACCCTGTATTGTCCCTTTAGTCATCACGGATGGCATCATTGGCACTTTAGTGGCCAAATGTTTCCTCAGCATTTCTGTTATGCTAAAAAACAACCTCACGGCCGCAGCATCTCGAGATTTCAATGACTCTGAAGTTCTCCGTCTCGCGATGATCTGCTGCCTGTCATATTCTGAGGCAGCCAACAATTTCAGCTTGAAACCCCCATCGGGTACTTCTTTGGTAAAATTTTAACATTTAAGAAATTTGCACTCCTCTTAGCCAAAGACCCTCCACGTCCAGCAACTAACAACAACACAGGAATCTTCTCATCACTTGAGTCTGTCAAAGCAACTTCAGTCACCTGAGATTATTAAATGGCACAGTGGCATGGCATGGTGTGGTGCCCCCCGGGTCCTGACGTGAGAGGGGCATGTTATCAGGGGGCAGCAGACTACCAGAGGTGAAGCTCCACGTATGGCATTTTTGGACCCACAGACACAGCACTTTGTATGTCTCTCCCATCTGCTGAAGCCCACCGGCCCTGATGTGTGGACCCTGAACTTGGGTTGGCTCATGGAGTCTGGAGTACAGTTTGCCTCTGAAACTGGGTGAGCGGAATGAGGCGGCGTGAACGAGTGGACAAAAGGGACAAAGCAGCTGGGAGAAGGTGGCACAATGAGGACCTGAGCGGCGTGGAGGAAGTGGCTGCTGAAGGTGACAAATGTCCTTCTAAGGGTCACTTGGCAGCAATCGGCATAAAGAGGCAAATTCCATTTCTCTATCCCTTGAAGGGGGGATCATTACAAAATTTTATATATATTACCCGTACATGTCAATACATGGTATTCTTATTGTTATTTCTGAATATAATTTTACTATACAATTGCTATACAAATATGAAATAAATTTGTGATAACAAGAAACGTTAAAAATGTCCTCCTTCAAACCGGCTCTCCAAGAAGCCATACGCACCTGACTGTTGTGCCAGGCAGACGTTGTTTTACTTTTTATTTATTTCTTACTGACTTACAGTCACCCAGTCACCACTCCAATCTCTTCAGGCAGAGCTCAATCAGATGAGCCAACGGTGCCATTAAGCGAATTTAAAAGAGAAGAGTCCCATGTCGTTTGGATCTTCATGCTGTTAATGGCGGCACACAGCATGAAAAATGTTCTCTCTGATGGGCCAATTAAGTTTCATCCATGCCTAAGTGAGTCTGGGCACACACTTCTGATAAGTGAACACAACAAAACAAGCTGGCATCACCCAGTGTACTAGCCCAGGTCAGGTGGATTGGCATTGCTAAACTGGCCTGTCTGCATGTGTGTGTGTGTGTCTGTGTGTCCCTTCTAACCAAAGCTCCAGTTGGTTCAATTCTCTGCTGCCAGAGCCCACAACAGCGGGCACATAACTGTCAACTTGCTGTGCCCTCACCGTGTCTTTTAGGACTGACTACAACATTCTACGACTGACCTTTAAAGCCTTAAATGGCCTCACAGCCGCCTACACCAGTGACCTCCTCCATCGATCTGCTCCTCTCCGTCCACTAAGGTCCAGCAATTCCAGGACAGCCCCAAACTGACCTGCGCTCTGAGGGTGACCGAGGCCTCAGCTTTATAAAACCCAGACTTTGGAACGACCTCCCTAAATTAGTGAGATCAGCTGACTCCATTCTTTGATAAACTCGTTTGTTCAGGAAGGCACTGAACTGACTTGGAAGTGCTTAGCCTTCTTTCAGCTGACCAGGTGCTTGAGATGATTTCTCTTTGTAAAACAAATTATTTGCTCAGGATTTTCTTGTAGCATTATTTTTTGGTAATTTTAGTCTGGTATATTGTCTCTTACTCAAACATGGTGTTTCCTGTATTTACCCTTATTAATTGTTTTATGCACATACTAGCTACCTACTGCCCATCTAACACACGTTGACCTCAGCATTAATGTGTGCAGTACACCACCTGTTGGAGTGTGTTTTGTAATGCATGTAGTAATAAAATGCACTGAATGTCATTCCAACAGAAGGGCACATCAAAAAAATTGGTAGTGATAAAACTACAAATGTTAGTGATGCACCATCTGTTGGAATGACAGATGCATTGCATATTATTACTACAAATCTTTGTGATGTGTCATCTGTTAGAATGAAAAATACAATTCCTATGCATCTGTTATATGCCATTTGATATGGGATTTTTAAAAGCAGTGCTAATATTTGTGATGCGCCATCTGTTGAAATAACATGCAATGCATATTACTACTACAAATCTTTGTGATGTGTCATCTGTTAGAATGAAAAATACAATGCCTATGCATCTGTTATATGCCATTTGATATGGGACTTTTAAAAGCAGTGCTAATATTTGTGATGTGCCATCTGTTGAAATAACATGCAATGCACAATGTTACTACAAGTATTTGTGATGTTGCATATGTTGGAATGACAATTGCAATGCATATGTCTCTGTTATATGTCACTTGGTATGGGAATTGTAAAAGCAGTGTTGATGTTTGTGATGCACCCTCTGTTTGAATAATAAATGCAATGCATATTATTACTAAAAATGTTAGTGATGAGCCATCTGTTGGAATGACAGATGAAATGTATATTATTACTACAAATTTTTGTGATGTGTCATCTGTTGGAATGTAGAATGCAATGCCTATGCATCTGTTATATGCCATTTGACATGGGATTATTAAAAGCAGTGTTAATGTTTGTGATATGTCATCTGTTGGAATAACATAATGCAACACACAATATTACTACAAATGTTTGTGGTGCACCCACTGTTGGAATAGCAAATGCAATGCATATTGTTACTAAAAAATGTTAGTGATGAACCATCTGTTGGAATGACAAATGCAATACATATACCTCTTTTATGTCATTTGGTATATTTGTAAAAGCAGTGTTAATATTTGTGATGCACGATCTGTTAGAATGACAAATGTAATGCATATTATTACCACAAATGTTTGTGATGGCACTTTTAATGTAATTTGGTTTACTCGACAGATGGCATTTTTCAATTCTTCTAACTCTCCCACCTCCCTAACCATAACCACAGTGTAACTGGGTGTATCACCCTTACATGCACTTTAGCCTGAAACCTGTCACTTCCGACATATGGAAAGGGATGTAACACCTGTGGATTATGGGCGGAGTCAAACGTTTAACTCGTCCCACATTTAGCCAAAGTCCCATTCCACAAGCTGCGGCAAGGGAGGTTTGAGAGCAGTGTTAATGTTTGTGATGCGCCATCTGTTGGAATGACAAATGCAATACATATACCTCTGTTGTATTTCATTTGGTATGGTATTTGTGAAAACAGTGTTAAAAAGTGTGATGCGCCACCTTTTGGAATGGCAAATGCAATGCATGTTATTGACACAAATGTTTAAGATATACCATCTGTTGGAATGACAAATGCAAAGCATATGTCTGTGCTATATGCCATTTGGTATGGGATCTGTAAAAGCAGTGAGAAGGTCCTCACTGCAGCATGTGGAATGGGGTGTGCCTAAACCTGGCAAAGGTTTAAATGTTTACCTGCTCCTGTAATTCATAGACATTGCATGTTTGGGTCCTGCTGAGTTCCACACTAAATGTAAATAATGTGAGCTCCACGCAAATCATAAAAATTGCACTTTAATGTAACTTGGTTTACTTGACAGATGGCATTTGTCGATGTTTCTAACCCTCCCACAACCCAAACATGCACTTTAGCTTGACATCTGTCACTTCCGACATGTGGAAAGGGGTGTAACACCTGAGCATTATGGGCAGAGTCAAACGTTTAACTCGACCCAGGTTTAGCCAAAGCCTCATTCCACAAGCTGCAGCAAGGGAGAGTTGAGAGCAGAGTTAATGTCTGTGATGCGCCATCTGTTAGAATGACAAATGCAATGCATTCTACCATACCATAACAATTCCAAAGCCTGCTTAATCCTGAGCAAGGTTGTTGGGGCAATGCATTTTATTACTACAAATGTTCTTGATGTGCCATCTGTTGGAATGACAGAGACATGGCAACACACACAGATACACACAGACTCTTGTCTATTTGTTAATATTTTATATATGCCCTGTTGCTCATTTTATATTTCTATGAAGTACTTTGAGAATGGGAAAGGCACTATATTACTAAAATGTATTGTTATTATTAAAATTGTGTGTGTTTGTCCTATCCAGATGCTGTTCCTGCCTTGCACCCGATGAATTCTGGTGCTGTGACCCTGACCTGGATAAGTGATTTAAGAAGACGGATGGAAACACAAGAGACAGTGCCTAACATAAGAGTCTATCATTAAGCCTAACCCACCATGACCGGTCTGGCAGCACAGGGCTGTCTTACCAGCATCATAGCCCCCTGGGCAAAGTAGTGCACTGGGGCTCAAAACAGAAGCATCAGAAACATCAAGGGCCCCTATGTTCCTGGGACTCCCTGCTTGTTAAGGGCCCATATATTAAGACGGCCATGAGTAGCGCAGCCCACTGACTCACGTCGGGCTAAATGAGCTAAAGCAGGGCTCTGCAGTGGCTGCAGGTTTTTGTTCCAACCCGACTGCGTAATTAGATGCCAATCATTGCCAACACCAGATGTCACTTAATTTTACGGTTTGTCTGTCATGTCAGCGCATTCTTTTATTGAAGATTTTTTTTTTCTTTTCAAGGATTTCATCCAAATGATTTGTAGTTTTGCTCTTCAGTTTCCTTCCAAATATTTTGTTAAACCAGATGAATACATACAAGTGTCAATGGAAACCAGTTAGATGGGTAACATGCTGGTTCTCTTGTCATTTCCATCTTGTTGCTAATACAGCTCAGGTCAGGTCAGGTCAGGTCGGGGAGCAGGCACTTCTACAGGGTGTTGCCGCACCCACCACATGACAAAATAGCTCGGGATCCTGGTTGGCAACCCCCCAAGGCAGACACACGGGTCCAGTCCCACCCTCCGGAAACGACCCTCTATCTGCCTCAGCCAGGTGTTAGGTGGGCGTCCCCTTGGCCTGGTCCTGCTGCTCAGGGCCTCAGCAATGAGCCGGATCACCCTCGGGTAATCGTGCCACATGGCCGCAATGCCGTAACTGACACTGCGTCGTAATGCAGGTCATGTGCCTCATTCAGGACCCTGTGAGCAACACAAAGTCAAACCAGCGGGACCCAAGGACCCTCCAAAGAGACACACATGAAGGAGTCGAGTCTTCATTTCAGGTCACTGGGTAGTGTCCATGTCTCACAAACAGGACGCACCAGGACTCTAAAGACTTGGACCTTCGTCCTTTTACAGAGATATCAGGAGCAACTAAAAACAGGGAATCCATGTTAAGGGTGGGGAATCTTAACAAGTGAGACCCCAAAAATGAAGCGTAAAAATGTGCGTGAGCAAGAAGAGCTTCAACAGCAACAGCTGACTTCTCATTATGAATCGGTATGGAACAAGACCCCGACAGCCACTGTGCCAAATCTATATGGAGCTGATGAGAACCTGCATGGAGAAAGAAGAAGGTGCCAACTCTTTCCGCACATGGGCTTGGCTGGGCCGGCCTGTTTGCCAAAATACAAAGGGGAACATCAATTCGCCGCCCCCTGGATGCTGCGCCCGGGGACAGATGTACCCCCTTGCCTCCCCCTAGCTACGCCACTGTGGGCCGGGGCTTGAAGTTGGCAACATGGCACTAACCACATTGGCAACCTTAAATCAAGTTTAACAGTGTAGCCCCCAAGCCCAATGTGTATTTGTTGTGTAACTCACCTACAATGGATACGAAATATGTGTCCTGTACCCCCGGACATAACAATTAAGGGGATTTTACACTCTCAAAAATAGTTTGTGTCCGTTTTATTTATTATCGGCCCCCTGGATGCAACCAGTGAAGGTCAAAACCCATATGGAGTCCTATGGGGTCACCACCCCCCCACCTGCAGATTGTCACTGTACTTTATGAAAAGTGTAGCCCTGGCAGAGCTACTGTTGGCAATTCAGGAGCTGGCACAGAGCAGACCAGTCTGCCAGGCATACTGTAAATAACACAATTAGCTCTGTGCCTGTCTGCAGCCAAACCCACTTAATGTAACTGGAGGCTGAGGAGGATGCGGCCTGTCCGGGAAACAACGTGCAAAAGGCAGCAGCCAACCCTGCAGCAGGCCATTCAGGTGCCCTAATGCACTCGACTTTGGGGGTGTGTATTGAGAACCCACTCCAGCAGTGACCGGGCACCAAAGGTACTAGACATGTGAAACAACAGCACTGACCTCTGTGCCACCTCTCACTAAAACAAAAATAACCAAAATCTATGGGGTCTCCTAAAAAACGAATCGTTTCTTTCAGGCGTCTGTGTGAATAAAGCAGCTGCCAGCTTCCATTGCGCCCCAGTTTTGATCGCGTGGGTCAAACGTTTGGATGAGGATGCCTTGGAGGGAGCGCCAAGGTGCCAACTCGTTCCTTCTATATGTTCCTCATTTTAGCAAGGGCAAATATGTCGGAGTAACGGGCCATTGGGCGCACTCCTGTCCCTCCTCCGCCTGTGACCCGTCATCGCAGTCCCCTCTGGTTGCCTGAGGAACAACGCCGATGTCGCTAAAATATTAAACTTTGTCGGCCGATCGGGAAAGCGCCTTCGCATCGGCATCGCTAAGTAAAAAGATGAACTCCTACCTTGGCACGAGATCTTCCGGTCACCAAGTACTTTTAATTTATGATGAAAGAAAAAGAACAAGAAGCGTAAAAAAAAGAGAGAAAAAGATCCGATAAAGAAGACGATCGCGTTACCGTCCATGAGACAGTGCGCAAAGGAAGAGGGGTCACGTGACCGGTTATCAGCCCTCAAAAAGCCGCCGAGCTGTCAACGGTCGTCTTATCTTAGGCGAGCAGCGGGGCAAAGCGAAGATATGGGGGCGTTGGGGGGCAGCAGCGGGCTGTCATCCTTCCTCGTACGTATAAATGACTTTGACAGGACAGCATAAATTTAGTTTAGCGCGACACTCCCTCGGTGGATGCGGGTTTTGTACTCCTGAACTAAACAAGTGACAGATTGATCGGAGTGTGGTGTCTGTTTTATTTATGCCGACCACCTGGACGCTGTGACTGTCAATCGGCAGTGGGGACAAGGTGCACCCCCGCCACGCAGGACGATTCTTTTCGAACAGAGTGACGCTGGCAGGACCGCAGTTGGCAAACCCGGGAGCTGGCACCAATTTGGTAGCCATTAATTGAATGTGCTGCGTAACGAATGCCGCCCTGTCCCCATTTAAGCACGTCGCTGGAGTCGCTTCACACTAAATTAAACTCGGTTACAAAACGAGGTCAACATTCCGTGTCGCTTTTTATAAATCAGCCCCCCCCGGCGCTGACGATTATAACGCATTCGCCGCTTTACTTTATTTTTTGTCTCCTCCCATGAGAGCTTCTGAGCCACACGAGGGCCCCCCCCAAGACTCCTGGATCAAACTCTGAACGCCCACCTCACGCAGCAGCATGATGCAGCACTTTTAAAAGGAATATCCGTAATGTTACACCCGTATGCCCCCCACACCACCCCACCCCTCGTCTGGGCAGGAGCCAGCGGGAAGGCAAAAGAGAAGGACGTGGAGACGTGCGGGGCTTGACGGGAAAATGGATGCAAGCAGGTGAGGAAAAAAGATGTGAGTGGCGCAGTGGTTAGCTACACAGCCACTACCGCCTCACTTCAAGCTGCCCAAGTTTACCGGGACGACAAGCCACCATCTTCAAGTATCACAGGTGGGCACTGATTGATCTGATGAGCTGCAGGGCTCGCTGCTCCTTCTTCACGTCTCCCCCTAAACAGCCTTCTCACTTTAGCCGCCATCCCTTCCATTCTCACTCTTTCTCCACACTTCACAGAAGCTGCCATCATTCCTCAAGCCTAAAGATCTTCTCATGGCTTTTGACAGACCTTGGAGAGATGGTGCTGCTCAGTATTTCTGTATCTTATATGGAGATAGTATATGAGAAGAAACATAATTACAAAAATACTCCTGAGCCCATGTGAGGCAGAGAGTGCCACCCTAACGGTGCTCAGTGATCCCCAGAGTCAGGCCATCGGGGGTTCACTCCACTGGGTCCTTTTCAAGAGCGAACCATGAAGAGTTAAGCGTTTGTCTGTTTATTCTGCTTCTAGGAGACAATGGGCTTTGTGATGTCCTCTGTGCTGGACGCCAGCCCAGGGAACTGCACAGCTGCTGAAGTGACAGCCAGGGGGCTACTGACAGGGCGGCCATTCACTGGCGGTCAAAGAGTGTGGACGAGGAAAGAAGGAGCTGAGTAAGATGGAAGAGCTGCTCGTTGCCAGCCTTCAAGTGTCGACACGTGCTGGGTGGTCTCTTACACAGGGCCCTTCATGGCTACTTTACATGACGCCCTTCATATCCAATAATTCAGTTTGTTGGACACCTCCTGCTTAAAATCTCAGAGCACCGCAAACATTTCAGATGCAATGTCTGGATAGAAATCTCCAAATAGCATTTAGCAGGTCAAAGGAGCACTAGAGAGACGGAAGAACGGACAGAATGATAGACAAATACGAGTGAACAAAGCTAGAGAAAGACGGAGACACTAAAGACGAGTCACCAAGCACTCTGACCCTTCACCTTTGTAACATTTTGTGTTGTGGAAGCCTTGTGCTAAAATCATCTCCATTTGTGTCGTCCCTCATCCAGAAACACTCAGCACTCCAGAATTACAAAGAAAAAAAAAAAAAAAAATGGATTCTGAGGATGAGGATGAGGATGAGGAAGAATAAATTGAAATGATTTTAGTACAAGGCTACAGCATCACAGAATGTGACAAATATGTAGGGAGGCAGAACACTTTCTGAAAGTGCTAAACGTAATGGACAGAAAGACAGCAGGGAAAGGTTCATTATGACAGAGAGACACGACATAAAATACAAGTTTAGTTAGGAAAGGCAACTACAGTATATAAATGTTAGATATTACACACACTTTACAACGAATAGACGTGAAAGGTACTGGATAATACTGAGTCGACATTGCCTGTATTCTTGAACTTCTGTAAAGTTTTAATCTCCACTGGGGTACAAATAAAGTCTATCTATCTATTATATAGTGCCTTTCACATTTATCTTTCCAAATAACAACCTACATAACAAAATATGAAAGGCCCTATAAAAATAACAGATAAGAAAATCACTACATGATAGATAGATAGATAGATAGATAGATAGATAGATAGATAGATAGATAGATAGATAGATAGATAGATAGAAGTGAAAGGCACTATATAGGATAGATAGATAGATAGATAGATAGATAGATAGATAGATAGATAGATAGATAGATAGATAGATAGATAGATAGATAGATAGATAGATAGATAGATAGAATACCAAATGGTCACAGGTATCTGGTGCCAATCCCACCAACATAAAGGCAGCAATGTAGAAACCAAGCCTGAAGAGGGCACCAGCCCATCACAATGCCCACTCATGCCCGGCCACATTGATGCACACCCAGTTTAAATTGCCAGTTATCCTAATCTTCGCATTTTTTTGGAAAAACTGGAGAAAAACCTGGAGGAGAAAGTACAAACTCCATAACCACACATGGGATTCAAGCCCAGGATGCTAACCACTGCACCGCCATGCTGGCTCCCCCTCATCTGACAGACAGCGTAGTAAGACAGGACACCCCAGGATAACATCTGCTGCTTTTCCTGCAGTGATGAACATCGCTGGGGACGCCTGTGTAGGACTTGCTCTAAAGTCCATGTCACATTAGACGACTTTTCCATCGATTTTCAGGTGTACCCTGCATTTTATATAATCTACATGATGTTCTTCCATGAAGGACAGCCATGTAGTCTGATGTACCCAATAGTCCGTGACTCGCCCCTCAAGTGCATTTGCTTTTCGGCTCTGTGTGTATGTGAGAGCGCTTATCTGAAAGTTCAACGCGTGCAGTGCAGTGACGAGGAATAAGAAATGTGGGGGTTTCAAACCTCACAGACAGAAGAGACGCTCGTATTTTATGTACCACAACAGAATGGATAGAATTAAAAAAAAAAAAACTGCATCTGAACTCTTCATACATGTTAACCCTTCATAGACCGGCAGCTTCGTCAGGCAGTTCGCTATTGGCTCTCACATGATGGGGTGAGCAGGACGGTGCTGGCAGGTCAGCATGCAGTCACTAAATGTGACAAGCCCAGCGACTTTCAGGCTCGTAAACCAATGAGGTCTGATGACGAGATCAACAACAGCAGTTGGCAAGTCTGACATACCCAGCAATGAGAAGTCGTGTGATGTGACATCAGCTTAAGACGAGACTCCTGCCACAGTGAAAAGCAGGCAGAACTTCACACAATGAAATGAAGGGGTGAGTGAGAGTGTTTACCATTCACCATTTTGAAATTGTGCTTTTGTTTTATGCCTTCTTAGTTAGGGGCATAGTTAGTGTTTACATAGAAAACCCCCAATGACTGGAGCAGAGACCCCACCAAAGCAAAATGGCAGATGAGGCAGTAAATTAACCAGCTCTCCTCTGAACTGTGCCATTCATAAAAAAAAGCAGAGCATGAGAGAGACAGACAGACATTCTGCTGAGTAACAGACGACCTTTAAGAGAGCACAAAAGAATGCCAGCCTGGCAAGGATGGCAGTGGGATGGACAAGAAGGGAAAAGAAATGAATTCCACAGGGAAAGAAAGAAGAGAGCGGGAGGCACAGAGTAGCCTTGTCTGTGAACATTAAGAGGGCACTTTGTGAAGAGCGCGCCCAGTGCCACACAATCGTGCCGCCCTCGCTCCTTTTATAACAACTCAGAGCTGGCAGTGGGAGCCGAGTTTGAAATCAGTGGCCATCCGGCCCCCCTTTTATGTTGCCAGGCATTTTTTGAAATAATGGTGCTGGTATAAATTTCTTGTAAGTGTCTTTGTGTTTGTGCAGGGAGCTCATTGTGTAAAATGAAGGCCAACTGTAGAAAC
Organism: Erpetoichthys calabaricus; assembly: GCF_900747795.2. Lineage (NCBI taxonomy): Eukaryota > Metazoa > Chordata > Cladistia > Polypteriformes > Polypteridae > Erpetoichthys > Erpetoichthys calabaricus. The sequence continues at coordinate 107,783,139 of NC_041407.2, forward strand.
GCAGTCTTGTGCAAAAGTAAGTGTACCCAGTTTACATTATCTGGCTTCTTTTTGTATCGGGGCATAACTGTCAAAAAAAACAAATCCTCACCAGGCTCTAAAATATGATATTGTACTCTCGAGTCACAAATAACACAGAAGATATCTGATTTTGTCAGAAATAAATACATTTACAGTACCTTATCCATATTTATATATAAAGTGCCAATAAAAAGTAGGATTAGGTTGCTGTTGTGGGCAGTTTGGCTCAGATTCTCGTAGTCTGAGGAGTGACCATGGTTACACTGAGTCTTTCAATGTTGGGTGGAATTAATGGCTGCGAATCACCCCATTTACGTCATGAGCTGAGCCTGCCACACATTCCCATAGTGCGAGTGTGTGACTAGATATATCCACCTTAATAAAAGGATACGTGTCTGTGCGTCCACCTGGTTATGATATCTCTGTCATTCCAACAGATGACGCACCACAAACATTAACACTGCTTTCACAAATTCCATACCAAGTGGCATATAACAGAAACATATGCACTGGATTTGTTATTCCAACAGATGGCACATTGCAAACATTTGTAGTCATAAAATGCATTGTATTTGCCATTCTAACAAATGACACAACAGAAACATTAACACTACTTTTATGAATTCCATACTAAAATGGTGTACTGTATAACAGAGACTTATGCATTGCATTTTCCATTCCAAAAGATGGCACATCACAAGCTTTAACACTGCTGTTATGAATCCCATACCAAAATGGCATATAACAGAGACATATGCAATGGATTTGTTATTCCAATAGATGGCAAATCGCAAACATTTGTAGTGATAAAGTGCATTGCATTTGCCATTCCAACAGATGACACACCACAAACATTAACACTGCTTTTACAAAATTGCATACCAAATGGCATATAACAGAGACATATGCATTGGATTTGTCATTCCAACAGATGGCACATCACAAACTTTAACACTGCTTTTACAAATCCCATATTAAAACAGTATATAATTGAGACTTATGTATTGCATTTTCCATTCCAACAGATGGTGCATCACAAGCTTTAACACTGCTCTTATGAATCCCATACCAAAATGGCATACAACAGAGACACATGCATTGGATTTATTATTCCAACAGATGGCGCAAACATTTGTAGTCATACAATGCATTACATTGCCATGCCAACAGATGATGCACCACAAACATTAACACTACTTTTACGAATTGCAAACCAAATGGTATATAATAGAGACATACGTATGCATTGGATGTGTTATTTCAACAGATGGCACATTGCAAACATTTGTACTCATAAAAGGTGTTGTATTTGCCATTCCAACAGATGACGCACCACAAACATTAACACTGCTTTTACAAATTGCCTACCAAATGGCATATAACAAAGACATATGCATTGGATTTGTCATTCCAACAGATGGCACATCACAAACATTTGTAGTCATAAAATGTGTTGTATTTGCCATTCCAACACATGATGCACCACAAACATTAACACTGCTTTTACGAATCCCATATTAAAATGGTGTATAACAGAGACTTATGCATTGCATTTTCCATTCCAAAAGATGGCACATCACAAGATTTAACACTGCTCTTATGAATCCCATACCAAAATGGCATACAACAGAGACATATGCATTGGATTTGTTATTCCAATAGATGGCAAATCGCAAACATTTGTAGTGATAAAATGCATTGCATTTGCCATTCCAACAGATGACACACCACAAACATTAACACTGCTTTTACAAATTGCATACCAAATGGCATATAACATAGACATATGCATTGGATTTGTCATTCCAACAGATGGCACATCACAAACTTTAACACTGCTTTTACAAATCTCATATTAAAACAGTATATAATAGAGACTTATGTATTGCATTTTCCATTCCAACAGATGGTGCATCACAAGCTTTAACACTGCTCTTATGAATCCCATACCAAAATGGCATATAACAGAGACACATGCATTGGATTTATTATTCCAACAGATGGCGCAAACATTTGTAGTCATACAATGCATTGCATTGCCATGCCAACAGATGATGCACCACAAACATTAACACTACTTTTATGAATTGTAAACTAAATGGTATATAATAGAGACATACGTATGCATTGGATGTGTTATTTCAACAGATGGCACATTGCAAACATTTGTACTCATAAAATGTGTTGTATTTGCCATTTCAACAGATGACGCACCACAAACATTAACACTGCTTTTACGAATCCCATATTTAAATGGTATATAACAGAGACTTAGGCATTGCATTTTCCATTCCAACAGATTAGAGCATTAACACTGCTCTTATGATTCCTATACCAAAGTGGCATATGACAGAGACATAAGCATTGCATTTCTGTTGAGTTCTGTCTTTTTGTTCATCTCCTGGTTCTTTGTCAGACCTCTTTTGGTTCACTGAAATAACAGTGAAGTTTCAAAAAGCTGGCATCGTGTACATGTAATATTCCGAGATATGGCTTCATGAAAGGCGCAACCTTTGCCTCATTTCATATTGTAAGCTTTTCAATCTACTGATTACGACATTTTTATTTTCTGCTCCCCAATTATGATTTACGTCTGGTGTGACTTGTGGCTCTGCTTTGCGCCTAACCCTAACCGCTCTGTTCTCTGAACACGATGCCGACGACACGTCCTGAGCGTATCCTGGGCTTCATTTACCTCGGAGGTCAGATGTTGGAGGTGGGAATGACGTCACCCACGTGTTGACTGTGTTCCAGTAAAATATTCGGAAAATCAAAATGGCCACCTTTATGTTACGCTTGCTTTTTCAGTATATATTACTCAGTATTTTCTGCAGCCAAACACCGCAGCAATGTGTCCACAGATAGACGATTGGCCAGCACTGTGTGATTTAAAGAGAGCCAATCAGACAGAAGTGCTAAATAAACAGCAGAACACTACGGATTTCACTGAAGTTCACAGCGTACGTCGCCAATTTGGAATGACGTCATAATCTGAAGTCGGACAAACAGACCAACCAGGCTTGAGTTTCCACGTAGGAAATCCAACTTGTGGAGGCCTTCCAGTTGAAAATTCCGACTTCCCAGTTCCCAGGAATACAACCCCTGCATGAATTCTGACTTCTCTGTGCCACCTCCTGATTACATCTTCTCTCAAATCTGCTGTCACTTTGTGCAAGCGGCACAACGCCACAGTGACCCCGCCCGTCACAATCGTGTCAGTGACAGTGACAGTGAGCCCGTTACCCAAAATTACCAGAGGAGGAAGAAGAGCAGGAAGTGAAGGCAGACGACCTGATGACCTTCTGAGTGTTTTGACCCTGGCATGATGTAAGTGCCATTGGACTTGAGACCCCCCCCACCCCGAGTGCCTGAATCAGCTGTCAGAACAGATTTGCTTTTGGTGAGTCAGCTGCTCCAAAACAAGGTCAGCAGACGTGTCTGTGAGGCAACATTGGGACCACCTAAGTTCAGACAGAAGGTCACGCTCCATACCTCCTTGGGTTAGGGCAACGTCCTCTCCCATGGAGTTCCACAGCAAGTCAGACAACCTGATCAGGGTCACCTGGATGTTGGGGTTCAAAGGTCAAGCTGAAATGCAGGTGGCCCACCAGGAGTGAACAACAGATGTGACCTAATGGAGCAGCCCAGTCAAAGGTTGCTGGGTGACCTGACGATTGTCCCAGAAGGCCTCCATAGCGAGCAGTGTATAAGCAAACCTGTGACAAGGACCCCTGGGACACCCCGAGACATGCAGACAGACAAGATGCCACACACTGCTCTACTCCTGCGCGTGCCCCACTGTGCCAAGTTCACTTCACGGATGGCTTCCTATCAAATGTGACCTAGATTTCTGCCTGCTTCTTTCGGCTGCCACGTCTCTGCCAGCATGGAGGGTCACGTGACTGTCGCAGCCATCCAAGTCCGACTCCGTCGGTTCATTGCATTCATACCTGGAGGCAAGCAAGTGAAGCACAAAGAGAGTGACCCTAAATGTCTTCTCGGCAATTCCCGACTGAAAAGCAACAGGCAGAGGCACACAAAGGAGTTAATGCTCAAGATGATGTGCCACCTGCTCCGTGGCAGCCACCCAGCTCAGTGACCAGACGGTGAAAATCCTAACGTCCGCTCTCCGATTGCACATCCTGATCACAGCCATGCCCATATAAAGCTTAGCCTAGCAGCAACAGGCGTGAAACAAGAGCCAACCCGGGATGGGACAACCGTCTGCCACATAACAGGTGCAGGGGTTGATGGGTATTCCGACCAGAGAAGGGGATGGTTCTTTACCTGGACAGGAGGCACCGAGCAGACTGATGGGCATCCCGACCACTAGAAATTAAAGGAGCCAGGCCTGGAAGTGATGGCTGGAGAGGGTGGATGGGCAGACAGCCCACCGGAAGACGCTGCAGGGGATGTGTTATCCCCCTAGAACACTAGATGGCAGAAGCCCATTTGGGAACCAGCAGGGAATGCTGGGAGATGTAGTTCAGCAACACCATGGGTGCCACAAGGGGGCGCTGCAGGGAAATGAGCTCCCTAATAAGTGGGAGGCCCCAGGGGCGTTGCCAGTGAAATACCACTACTCTTACCATTTGTTAGACAGGAGGGGGAGCCCTGCGGGGCTCTCGCTTGTGGCGTCAAGTGCCAGAGCCGCCCTCGGGTACGACCCAGTCCAGGGACAGTGGCAGGTAGGGAGTTTGACTGGGGTGGTATATCTGTCACACTGTAACGTAGGTGTCCTAAGGCGAGCTCAGGGAGGACAGAAACCTCCCATGGAACAGAAGGGCGATTGTTCCGTATGAAGACTACAACAGATAAACACGAAAGGCGCTATATAATGAATAAAATGGGCAGATAGGAAAGACACCATATGATATTCTGCAGGCCAACAGCCCTCATCCTTGTCCTCCCATCTCAGGACTTCTGAAGTTTTGTTAGAGTCACCTCCCTGACCGAGGCCCTTCTTGCCCAGACCACCAACTCTATGACATGTCCTGGTGGTCTCAAACGTCTTCCATTTCTTTCACAATTCTTGAGGCCACTGAGTTCCTCAAAGCTTGAGCTTCACCCCCCCACATTTTGATCACGGTGGTCTACGGGGAATCCTTTGGACTTCACGGCTGGGTTTTTGTCCTTACAATGCAGTGTGAACTGTGGGACCCTCAATCCACAGGCTTTTCTAGGCGATGTCTGGGTGGTCTCCAGTCAAGTTCTGGAAACACCTCAAGGAGAATTAAAGCCAACAGAGGTGCTACAGCAAAGGGTCCCAGTACTCTTGGGCATGTCCTCAGAGGTCGTGACCTGGCCCTCACGAGATACAAGGTCACCAAGGGGCAGACGTCCCCATCCGACTACATGGATTCCTGAACCCTTCAGACCTTCTGTTAAAATCTGAGTCAGTTTTGTTTCTCTCTGCAGTCCTACCGACTTCGATTGTCTCCTGATTGATCTTCTGACCCCCACATCCTTGTCTTCCAGCCTCCTTCTTAAATCTCTCACTTGCTTCTCGACTCCACTCTTGCTGCTGACCGTCACTCCACGGTGTTTCTGCCGTCTCTGCCTTTTTGCTCAGAGCATTTTTATTTTTTATATATACAGTATACTGTATATCTTTTGCCAGCTCCATCTATTTGAGGCCTGTGGTGGCTGAAGCCAGGAGCTCGTATTTGGGCACTGGCTGAGCTTAGGTGAGCCTCTCCTGGGTAGGTCACTTAAGGTGCTGGTCTGCTTTCTGGCCTGCTTTTTAGTAGGCCTCATATCCGTGTTATATAACACACGCGTGTCTCTGCTTAGGGTGATCTGATTTGGGTAAATGAATCAGAAAAAAAAAACGGACTAAAAACATTTAGATTGTCAAAGACGTAAATTTCAGGTAAACCTCAAGAGGTTTACTTACATTGGCAGTGACATTCATGCCTCTGGTGACTCTTCCTATGAAGTTAGTAGACAGATTGGGAGAGCATGGGGGGTCACTAGAAAGGGAGGTGTAGCCCCCCCGATATCTGCAAAAGGACGAAGGTCCAAGTCTTTAGAGTCCTGGTGCTTCCTGGTTGAGAGAGATGGACGCTATCCAGTGACCTGAGATGAAGACTGGACTCCTTCACGTGTGTCTCTTTGGAGGGTCCTTGGGTCCCGCTGGTTTGACTTTGTGTCACTCATGAAGTCCCGATTGAGGCGTATGACCTGCATTGTGAGGGAGCATCAGTTACGGCACTACGGCCATGAGGCACCATTACCCGAGGGTGATCCGGCTCATTGCTGAGGTCCTGAGCGGCGGGACCAGGCCAGTGGGACGCCTGCCATTTCTGGAGGGTGGGACTGGACTGCGTGTCTGCCTTTTCGCCAAGCAGGATTCCAGTCTGTTTCATCGTTTGGTGGGGGCGGCAATGAGCTGTGCCAGTGCCTGCCCCCCAACCTGACCCGACCTAACCTGTTTTTTCCTTGAAGACAGGCATCCCTAATTCCGCTCTTCATGTCTTCTTTTCCCTCACCCGGATATCACCAGCTGTTTTTTTGTTCAAACTGAAATTGACTGGACAACGAGAGGAAGGCCACTGCAAGAGGATCGATGCCTCATTAAAGCCCACTCACTGCTCAAGCCCCATTGGAAAGAAAGATGTCACGGGTGGTGACATTTAGGGACCTGCCATGACTCAGCACAAAAAACAAGTGACAGCCCGGAATCTCTCGGTCAGTGGGTTTTAGAAACATCTCAGCGACGATCAATCGAAGGGCAAGCACATGAGCCACATTTCAACGGGACATTACAGCTTTTCATTTTTAGTACATTTGCAACAATTTCTAAACTCTTGTTTCGCTTTGTCATTCTGGGGTATTGGGTGTCACTTGATGTGGGGGGAAAAAATGAATTGAAATGAGTTTAAGGTAAGGCTACCAGCCGACAGAATGTGAAAGGAGTGAAGGGGTCTGAAGGGGCTGTGCCACCCTGCCACCCAGTTTCCAACCCCTGAAATGTCATTGCAAACAACAAAGCAGACAGGTGACTGGGGGCTTAGACTGGACCACTGGGGAAAAATCCCACACAAAACAAAATGGGGCGGCACGGTGGCGCAGTGGGTAGCGCTGCTGCCTCGCAGTTGGGATACCTGGGGACCTGGGTTCGATTCCCGGGTCCTCCCTGCGTGGAGTTTGCATGTTCTCCCCGTGTCTGCGTGGGTTTCCTCCGGGCGCTCCGGTTTCCTCCCACATTCCAAAGACATGCAGGTTAGGTGGATTGGCGATTCTAAATTGGCCCTAGTGTGTGCTTGGTGTGTTTGTGTGTGTCCTGCGGTGGGTTGGCACCCTGCCCGGGATTGGTTCCTGCCTTGTGCCCTGTGTTGGCTGGGATTGGCTCCAGCAGACCCCCGTGACCCTGTGTTCGGATTCAGCGGGTTGGAAAATGGATGGATGGATGGAAAACAAAATGGATGACCATTTATGAAATCTTTCACCATTTTATTACTCTTTTCATCTAAATATGCACCCTCTTGATTAGGTGAAGTGATTTATCAACACCTCAGTGTCTCCCTTTGTTCAATGGAATGTACAATTCTAAAGAAAACTCCCAAAACACATTTCTTAATATACTTAATAATTTCCAATTGATTGGCATTGCAATCAAACTATGCAATGCTTTTCAATACTAAATACTGTAAGAGGTGCTGAAGCCTGCACTCACTAAAGAATCCACCTTAATAAAAGTGTCTGTATGTCTGTGTTTCTGTGTGTCCATCTGGTTGCTGTGTCTGTGCTGATCCAACAGATGGCGCATTACAAACATATGTAGTTAAAAAAAAAAGGAATTAAGTTTGTCATTCCAACAGATGGTGCATCACAACCATTTGTAGTAAAAAAAATAATTGCATTTGTCATTTCAACAGATGGTGCATCACAACCATTTGTAGTAATAAAATGCATTGCATTTGTCATTTCAACAAATGGTGCATCACAAACATTAACACTGCTTTTACGAATCTCATACTAAATGGTATATACTGTAACAGAGAAAAATATTGCATGTGCCATTCCAACAGATGGCACATTACAAACATTAACACCTTTATGAATCCCATATAAAATAGTATATAACAGAGAAACATATTGCATTTGCCTTTATAACAGATGGCACAACTCAAAAATTTGTAGTAATAAAATGCGTTACAATTTTCGTTCCAACAGATGGCGCCTCACAAACATTTGCAGTAAAAAAAGGCATTGCGTTTGTCATTGCAACAGATGGCAGGATGGCATCACAAACATTAACACTGCTTTTATGAATCCCATACCAAATGGTACATAACAGAAAAATGCATTGCATTTGTCATTCCAACAGATGGCACATCACAAACATTAACACTGCTTTTATGAATCCCAAACTGAATGGTATTTAACAGAGACATGCATTGCATTTGTCATTCCAACAGATGGCACATCACTAACATTTGCAGAAATATATTTTATTATGACAGATGTTTATTATGCACCATCTGTTGGAATAACAAATGCAATGCAATGTATTACTACATGAATGACAAAATTCATTCCAACAGATGGTGCACTGCAAGCATTAATGCTGAGGTCTATTTTGATTGCGTAGATTTCCACCCAGGTTAGATGGGTAACACAGCTTGTACCATTTAAAAATAAATTGAAATTTGCAAAATATTTATTGATGTGTGATTGGTTATTTATGCCTATGGTGGCAAAACTAAATGATCCTCCTGCTGTTTATCCCCCCATTGTGATAACTAATGGGAATAAGCGAAGTGGATCATTTCACTTCATTTTTCTAAAGATTATAATTACCATAATCGATTTTTACAAATTGGAGGACAGATAACTGACTTGCTTTGGGCCACATAAGGACTCCGATTGAACCAGCATCCTTGTGGGGCACAGTCCGCCCCCTTAGCTAATAAGCCATTCTGCCCATTCTTCTTAGCCATTCTTCTAAGTTCATTGTGTGTGAAAGACAGAGGATGACCACCCACCCCACTATCCACGTCCAGCACTTTCACTGGGCCTTGGACTCACTGCCACCTGAGGACTGTGTGCTTCATTCCGAAAATTTGCCAAAACTACTCAAGGAATCTGGGAAAGGGTAGCGCTTCACCCTGCCAACGCCAACAGATGCCCGGCAAAAACACGGTAGGATGCCAAGGAGTCTGAATTAGAGCGGCTTAATTTGGGCTCCGCCCACCACAGTCCTTCTTATTCCAATTGGCTTAAAGGTTTGGACACGCCTTACCTACCAAGCCTTAGCTGTCCCACTAATTTAATATTGAAAATTCACCAAGGCAGAGGCAGGCCAGCTGAGTCAGTTGTAGGAGCCAGCCAGGCCAGCGCCTCTTCTTGGCAGACGGTGACACCAAATTTAGGGTCCAGAGGGGAAAAACATAACACGGGGGGTTTTGTTACAAGCTAAAATAAGCTCAAGAGGCAGAATGGAGAGTCGACACGACAAGTCAGTGGGCACGAGCAGCAGGGCACTGTCACTGGCAGATGGCTCAGCTTCACAGTGTAAAGTTTTGGGTTCAAATACCCACCTACCATCACTCCTTGGGGGGAAAAAAATCTTGGGGTTGTTTTAAAGAAGAAAGGTGTCATATTAACTGAAGATGGACTCAAGGTCAGTAAAACCAGCAATAAAGATTTTTGTCATCATATTAGACTGCCCAGCGGCAGTTGTGAAATGGAGTAACAGTGACCCCTCGTATCCCAGTAGGGGGTGAACCCCTGGAGTCAGCCGATGTGGCCTGCACACCTTCAGGTTCTTCTGATCACTTGTACTGAAGACACCTGTTGGTTTTATTTTTGTCATAAGGGTGTCATTTGCTGCACAATACAGGGACCAAAAATGAGACTCTTGAAAGAAACAAAAATCAGGTGGGCCCCCAAAAAGCTTGATGTCTTGAGTAACTAAATATGAATTATGAGTAAAAAGATGAAGAATGAACTGTCTGCATCTAAAACCAAGGAAATGCTTATTGACTTACGCCACACCAAAGAGCCTCTGGGTCCGGTCACAATTCAGGGGCCGGACTGCTACAAGGACTTGAGGGTCCACAATAATGACAGGAAGAACTGCTGCATAGAAATAGGCTGCCATGCTGCCTGTCAAAGACGGACAATAAAAGAAATTCACAATATTAGCGAACCTTTGACCTTCGTCTGAGTCCTTCAGTGCCTCTCCTGGGTATCCACGTGTGTCTAGATAGATAGATAGATAGATAGATAGATAGATAGATAGATAGATAGATAGATAGATAGATAGAGTGGTGTGAAAAACTATTTGCCCCCTTCCTGATTTCTTATTCTTTTGCATGTTTGTCACACAAAATGTTTCTGATCATCAAACACATTTAACCATTAGTCAAATATAACACAAGTAAACACAAAATGCAGTTTTTAAATGATGGTGTTTATTATTTAGGGAGAAAAAAAATCCAAACCTACATGGCCCTGTGTGAAAAAGTAATTGCCCCCTTGTTAAAAAATAACCTAACTGTGGTGTATCACACCTAAGTTCAATTTCCGTAGCCACCCCCAGGCCTGATTACTGCCACACCTGTTTCAATCAAGAAATCACTTAAATAGGAGCTGCCTGACACAGAGAAGTAGACCAAAAGCACCTCAAAAGCTAGACATCATGCCAAGATCCAAAGAAATTCAGGAACAAATGAGAACAGAAGTAATTGAGATCTATCAGTCTGGTAAAGGTTATAAAGCCATTTCTAAAGCTTTGGGACTCCAGCGAACCACAGTGAGAGCCATTATCCACAAATGGCAAAAACATGGAACAGTGGTGAACCTTCCCAGGAGTGGCCGGCCGACCAAAATTACCCCAAGAGCGCAGAGACGACTCATCCGAGAGGTCACAAAAGACCCCAGGACAACGTCTAAAGAACTGCAGGCCTCACTTGCCTCAATTAAGGTCAGTGTTCACGACTCCACCATAAGAAAGAGACTGGGCAAAAACGGCCTGCATGGCAGATTTCCAAGACGCAAACCACTGTTAAGCAAAAAGAACATTAGGGCTCGTCTCAATTTTGCTAAGAAACATCTCAATGATTGCCAAGACTTTTGGGAAAATACCTTGTGGACTGATGAGTCAAAAGTTGAACTTTTTGGAAGGCAAATGTCCCGTTACATCTGGCGTAAAAGGAACACAGCATTTCAGAAAAAGAACATCATACCAACAGTAAAATATGGTGGTGGTAGTGTGATGGTCTGGGGTTGTTTTGCTGCTTCAGGACCTGGAAGGCTTGCTGTGATAGATGGAACCATGAATTCTACTGTCTACCAAAAAATCCTGAAGGAGAATGTCCGGCCATCTGTTCGTCAACTCAAGCTGAAGCAATCTTGGGTGCTGCAACAGGACAATGACCCAAAACACACTAGCAAATCCACCTCTGAATGGCTGAAGAAAAACAAAATGAAGACTTTGGAGTGGCCTAGTCAAAGTCCTGACCTGAATCCAATTGAGATGCTATGGCATGACCTTAAAAAGGCGGTTCATGCTAGAAAACCCTCAAATAAAGCTGAATTACAACAATTTTGCAAAGATGAGTGGGCCAAAATTCCTCCAGAGCGCTGTAACAGACTCATTGCAAGTTATCGCAAACGCTTGATTGCAGTTATTGCTGCTAAGGGTGGCCCAACCAGTTATTAGGTTCAGGGGGCAATTACTTTTTCACACAGGGCCATGTAGGTTTGGATTTTTTTTTCTCCCTAAATAATAAAAACCACCATTTACAAACTGCATTTTGTGTTTACTTGTGTTATATTTGACTAATGGTTAAATGTGTTTGATGATCAGAAACATTTTGTGTGACAAACATGCAAAAGAATAAGAAATCAGGAAGGGGGCAAATAGTTTTTCACACCACTGTAGATGTGAAAGGCACTATATAATAGATAGATAGATGTGAAAGGCACTATATAATAGATAGATAGATAGATAGATAGATAGATAGATAGATAGATAGATAGATAGATGTGAAAGGCACTATATAATAGATAGATAGATATATAGATACATAGATGTGAAAGGCACTATATAATAGATAGATAGATAGATAGATAGATAGATAGATAGATAGATAGATAGATAGATGTGAAAGGCACTATATAATAGATAGATAGATAGATAGATAGATAGATAGATAGATAGATAGATAGATAGATAGATAGATAGATAGATAGATGTGAAAGGCACTATATAATAGATAGATAGATAGATAGATAGATAGATAGATAGATAGATAGATAGATAGATAGATAGATAGTGTCACAGGTGGCTGGGTGCGGCCCGCAATCAGCCACCTATTTAAGGAGCCGCTGCCCGGCAATCAAGGCTGGAGTCGGGTAGGAGGTTGACGAGGCCGGTGCAGAGGAGGCGGCAAGGAGAGGCCCTGAGTGTTGTGTGAAGAAGAAGAGGAGGCTTAAGGAAGAAGCCGGGCTTGTGAGAGACTCTGGGGGTTTGGTGAAGTGCACTAGTGACTTTGTATATAGTGTGACTTGTGTAAATAAACGTGTGGTGATGGACTGGAACGTGTCTGCCTGTCTGTGTCCGGGACGCACCCTTTCACAATAGATAGATAGATTTGCCCCTGGCATTACTAAAGGTTACCTCAGCTGATCTTGTGTAGTTTTGTCCTTTCTGACTTTACTGATCGATTGTCCAAAGGGCTGATGTGTGAGTGGTGGGCCTTAAACTGACCGGCTGGTCCTTTGCACTTCTCTGCTGGGCCACACACTTTCTTTTAAGTGTCACTTTGCGTCTCATGACAGGATGTTTTACTGACTAACGCGGGGTCACACATTGAGTCTGCAGTGCCATGGCACAGCCACTGAGGACACAGGGACAGAGTAAAGCCGTTTAAAAATAAATGTGTAAATAAATAAAACACCAAAAAAAAGTATGATGGAATAAACAGGCTAACAGTGTGACCAAGTGGTAAAGAATGTCGCCGGCTCAGATTGCAGCCCTGGACGCAGCAGAGGTCAGTTACCCGTCCTGCACTTCAATAGTCAGACTCTGTAACTGGCGCCACTAAAGATAAAGCAGAGTGAGGGAGGACGTGAAAGGCGCTATATAAAATGAACAGGACTCTGTTGTCCCTACTGATCCAGTTTATTCACTTTTTTTAATGGAAGTACTGCATATTATATGTAATTTAGTGAAAATAACAATATTTCAAAAATTATAAGAGAATGAATTTTTTGGAGTAGCTGAAAACAAAACAGACAAAAAATGTTTGCCTGTTTGTGTTTTATTTTTAAATCTGGTGAATTAACATAAAAATGTGCAGATTATGAACTACACCATACTGGTGTGACTAACATAATAGGAGAGAATTCAAGTTTATCCACCCAATCCCCAACAGGCACAGTGCAGTTCAGGGTCACTGGGAGTGGAGGGGGGGGTGTAGCCCATCTTTACTGTAACCCTGGACATGACGCCTGACCTGCGCAGAGCCCACTCATTCACACAAATTCAAAGGGGGTCTATTAACCTAATGAGTAAAGCAGGGTTAGAAATGGATGGATAAAAATGAGAACTCTGTAGATGCCCAAGGTGAGGCTGCATCTACCACACTGAAGGAGGCGGGGCCACCTGCCAATCACCACTGGGAACCGCCCTCCACCCTGCAAATCCAGAGGGTCTCCCACAGTTCCTGCATGGTTGTTTATTTCACATGTGCTTGGGAGCTTGTGTGGAGTTATTGTGTTTCCTCTGCGCTTATTGCGATTTTTTAAATTTTTGACTCCTTTGCTCATTTTTTTTCACCACCCTTTGGATTCTTGTATTGGGCAACCGTATTTGTTTTCGGCAACTCCATTTTTCATGCACTGCTGTGATCAACGGAGCTTCATTAATTTTTTTTTTTTTTTTTGTGAGAACAGACATGAAGAGTCTAAGTGGCCCTTTTTGCATCAAGCCGGGGATTTTTAATAGGGTTTTCCCCTCTAGTGGGCATTTTTGGAAATGCTTTTGGGACTCCCAGCCATAGTAGCTTAAACCCCATTGAGGAATTGTTCTCATTAAGGAGGTGGTGGAGTACGTACGCTGGGCCTACAGGCACAGGCCCACTTTCTCCAGCGAATGGAGGAGATCTGTGGGGATACACAGTGCCTTGCGAAAGTATTCGCCCCCCTCGGTGTTTAGCCTAAAGGTTGATAGAAATCTATATTTTGTACCTAATACTTGTATGCAAAATTTTGGATGACTGAAGTGAAAGTGTACTCAAGTTACCATGTTTACATGCACACACTCTCACACACACACACACACACAGACAGAAAGACAGACACAAACACACACAGACATAATTCCAAAAATGGTATTTTTGGACTCAAGGAGGTCAAAATCTCGAAATGGATTTTTTGGACGATTCTAATACTTTCCCAATACTTCGTATACGAGACAGTAACAAGTAAAAACTGAAAAATTATGAGTGCATATGTATTTACCACCTATACTTGGGATTATAAATCCCATTTTGTCACAAATAATTATACACAGGACAATATGAAGTGGAGCGCTTAGTTGCTGGGCATTAATAGAAGAATATTAAATGACAATAAATTCATAACTCGTCACAGTAAATATCAATAAATATCAGTATGTACAATAGCAGCAGTAGTGTACATTATTAAAAATGAAAAAATATTTAAAAACAAGCTAATTAATTATTATAAGCACACAAGCACCTAACATAAGAGAACTGCCAACATATCATCATGCAATTTTTTTAGAACATTAGAACACTCAGGACGAGATCAGGCCATTCAGCCCAGTGAAGCTCGCCAGTCCTGTCCACTTATTTCTTCTAAAATAACATCAAGTCGAGTTCTGAAAGTCCCTGAAGTCCTCCTGTCCACAACACTACTTGGTCACTTATTCCAAGTGTCTGTCATTCTTTGTGTAAAGAAAAACTTCCTAATGTTAGTTGGAAACTTGTAAAGGGGAAATTTCGCACAGTGTCCTCGTGTTCTTGATGAACTCATTTTAAAGTCACCGTCTCGATCCACTGGACTGATTCCCTTCATCATGTTAAACACTTCAGTCAGGTCTCCTCTTCATCTCCTGTAAAGGCTCAGCTCTTTTAATCTTTTCTCATAACTCATCCCCTGTAGCCCTCAATCAGCCTTGTCGCTCTTCTCTGGACCTTCTCTAGTGCTGCTATGTCCTTTTTGTAGCCTGGAGACCAAAAGTGCACCCAGGACTCCAGATGAGTCCTCACCAGGGTGTTATAAAGCTTGAGCAGAACCTCCTGTGACTTGTACTGCACACGTCAAGGCGCTATATAACCTGACATTCTGTTAGCCTTCTTAATGGCTTCTGAACACTGTATGTTGGTTGATAGTCCACTATGACTCCTAAATCCTTCTCATAAGGTGGACTCTCGATTTTCAGACCCCCATTGTGCATTCAATCCTCACATTTTTACTTCCTACTTGTAATTCTTTACATTTACTGACATTAAATTTCATCTGCCACAAATCTGCCCAAGCCTGTCTGCTGTCCAAGTCCTTCTGTGATGATATAATGGATTGAAGATTATCTGCTAATCCACCTATCTTGGTATCATCTGCAAACTTAACCAGCTTGTTCTTTATCCATCCATAATCCAACCCGCTATATCTTAACTACGGAGTTGCGGGGGTCAGCTGGAGCCAAACCCAGCCAACACAGGGTGCAAGGCAGGAAACAAACCCCGGGCAGGGTGCCAGCCCACCACAGCTTGTTCTTTGTATTCCTATCTAAATCATTTATTTATATTAAAAATAGTAGCAGCCCCCACACTGCCCCCTGCTGGTCACCACTCTTAACATCACCCAATTCTGATGAGGTTCCTCACCCCATCACCCTCTAGTGTCTGAGCCAATTCTGCACCCATCTACACCCCATCGCCCAGAACTGCCACTTCTTTTAGTTTGATGCCCACCCTGTCATGTGGCACCTTATCAAATGCTTTCTGAAAGTCCACATCAATAATCTCATCTGCTCCACTCTGCTCATCTCCTCATAGAATTCCAGCCTGTTAGTAAAACACGACCTCCTTCTTCTGACCCCACGCCGACTGTCCATTCAAACTCCTGTCCTTGCCAGGTGTTGCTCAATCTCATTTCTAATAATTCCTTCCATTAATGTTCCTGTGATGCATGTTAAGCTTACTGGCTTACAGTTGCCTGTATCTGTCTAGTCACCCTTTTTATATAATGAGATGATATTTGTCATTTTCTAGTCCTTCAGAATCTCCCCAGTGTGCAGTGACTTCCTAACAATATGTGTCAAGGGTTTCTATCTGCACTCGCCAGCCTCCTTCAGCACTCTGTCATCTGGTCCTGGTGATTGGTTTGATTTCAGCCTATTTAATCATCACAGCTCTTCTCTCTCTACAATTTCCAAACCCCTCAGTACCTCCTTAGTAGTCCCTGTTACCACTGGAGGTTCTCCACCTTCTCACTTGTGAATATTTCAGAAAAATGTGAGTTTTGAGAGTCTGCTATTTCCTTGTCTGTATCTTTTAATTCCCCTTTGCTATTCCTGATGCTCTTCATCTCCTCCTTGACTGTTCTTTTATTACTAAAACACTGAAAGAATCTCTTAGGGTTGTCTGTCGCCTTCTCTGCTGTGTTCCTCTCCAACTGTCTTTTAGCCTCCCTGATATCCTCCTTGATGGTTACCCTCATGTTCTCATACACCCCACAATTCACTTTGCATTCATTAGTCTTCTCTTTTTTCCTTTGCAGCTTCTTTTCTAACTCTTTATTAATCCACTGTGGAGTTTCTTTAAATTTCCTATTAATTTCAAACGTAGGTCTGTGCCTGTCCTCCATTACATGTAAAACATTTTTAAACCTGCTCCACTGCTCCTCGACTGTCTCCACACTCACCCAATTTATCATCCTTAGACTTTACTGCATCTGCTCGAAATTTGCCCTACCAAAGTTCAACTTAACAGTTTTAGTCTTTGTATCCGCACTCTTACTAAATGCTGAGAACTGTATTATATTATGGTCATGTGACCCTAGTGGTCCAATCACCTCTACACCCTCACTTCTATCCTGATTAGTACAAAATACTAAATCCAGACAGGCTTCACCCCGCATTGGTGTCTAACATACTGAATACTGCACTCCATGCCTACCCTTGAGTACCATCCTCATGATTGTATTGCCCACTATGTCAAATAGGAGGTGGGCAGGGACGCCGCGTCTCCCTGGCAAACTCCGGTCTGGACGGAAAAACTCTTCAGATAGATCAGGAAAAAGCAGAGGAATGGAGATCATTAGGAACAAGCAATTTGAAAGGGAGCTCTCTACAATTTCCAAATCCCTCAGTACCTCCTTAGTAGTCCCTGTTACCATTGGAGGTTCTCCACTTCCTCACTTGTGAACATCTCAGAAAAATGCAAGTTTAGGGTGTCTGCTGTTTCTCTGTCAATCTATTTCTGATGCACTTCACCTCTTCCTTGACTGTTCTTTTTACTACTAAAATACTGAAAGAATTATTATTATTAGAAGACCCGAAGAGATAATAATTCATTACATTCATATAGTGCTTTGTCGACTTATCTGCTCTATTCCTTTCCAATTGTCTTTCAGCCTCCCTGATATCCTTCTTAATGGTTGCCCTCATGTTCTCATACATATTTAACACTGATGATTTCACTGTGAAGGTAGGAAGCACGCCTGGACAGCACGACATCATTCATTTACTATTATTGTTATTTTGATTTTTTTTTTGTAAAGCACACAACTGCGAATTGTTACATTTTGATACAACGTTGCCAAAATGATATTAATTCGCATTTCTGCTTTCAGCGTGCGCGCGCAGCCTTTCTTCGCGCATGCGCTGTGCTGTCAGCCATCAACCCGCCGACTGTTCGGTTTTATTGGGGGGGGGGGGGGGGTTGCAGGTGCCCACAGCTCGCGGCTCTATTCTTATTGGACTAATGAGCCTCAACAACATCCATTCAACAGAATGCTAAGGAAATCCAAACATTTACAGGTTAAAATAAAATGCCAGCTATCAGTAGGTTTAATATGGAGGACGCAAACATAATAGCCTGGTTAAAATATTAACAGCGCGTTCTTGGAAATACAACGCCCGATCATTTTTAAACCGTTAGAGGTCTTAATCGGTACACGGCGTGTTCTCCCAACCCCCACTAAGCCCAGTACCAATACCCCCCCCCCCCACCCTCGCAGACGGCGCCCGCCCACGACGGCAGACAGAATTGCGATGGACAGACAGACCTCAACTGCATGGCTGGCAGCCGCCGCCTGCTCAGACTCGAGTCATCCCTTTGAGAGGGGCGTTGGGGAATTCTGTCTAAAAGAAAAATCAACGCGCGCGACTATTTCAGGCTTTAGATATAAAATTGTGCAGCTTTGTTCCCGTGCACAATGTCAGGCATTTTGCCTTTTGGCAGCGCACAAAGAAAGGCGCACCCGGTGGCGCTGCTGGTCTCCCTCCCTCCCAGCGATGCTCTGAGCAGAACAGGGCGTTGGTGCGAGGGGCGCAACAATGCAGCCTGCGGCCGTATCCATTTTCACCGGCGCATCTTTATTCTTCCCGGTGCGGATATGGCTGCGGCTCTCCCCGTCCTCCCTCCCTCTCTGTTCTGCTTTATAATACAAGACAAGTCGTAGGTGCCGTGGCAGGTGCCAGATTCATCAATAATTGATTGTTCCAGCACTGAGGGGGCTCGTAACGATGCCGAGCTCCGGAATATGGCAGCGCACAAGGGACACCGTCGTCGTCGCACCCCCCTCGACCCGTCACTCCCCTCCCCGTTTTCTAATCTTTCAACCTGTCAGGCAGCATCAGCACCACACCGAGCCGAGAGGAGGGCGCGAGACCTTCCGAAATGAACGCGGTGTGTTCCGTTTCGTCAGGGGGTGTCTCGGGGTGCCGGAGGTGTACGTGCGAAGTGCATCAGCGGAGCCCAGTGGCCGTAGAACCTTCCGGAACCTCGGCCCGCAACCTCACATGGAGTAACGCATCGGTGCGGCTCTGCACGAAATGCACTCCTTTTTGTATTGTGAATTCAAGCTAAAAAAAAAAACACCACTACACGCAAAGTGCCCACCTTTCTGGGGGCAGGTAGCAGAGGGACACGAGATAAGAGGGGAAGAAACCAATTCTGTACGTTTATTCTCATTGATACCTTAAGAGTTCATTGTCGCCCGATTTCAGTCCGCTTGATTCGTTTGAAGTTCGTCGCAACGCCGCCGCCGCCTCTGCTGTTTGCACGTTTTTTTTTCTCACAGTCTTTAAAATTCAGGCACTAAATTCCGTTTTATTCCTCTGGGCGAAACAAATCGCCGTCCGCAGACACGATCTCCTTTTTTATTCGACTGCTGTCAAGTGGAGCGCAAGACAGGCAGGCCCGGCCTCTCCCACCCAGCTGATATCCCAGGCTGCAAGACACACGAAACGCTGCCGGGCGTGCGGCGACAACACAACCCCGATGGCGGACGGCAGCCGAGGATCCGGAGCAACCCTGGCGCTGTCTCGCCCGACTCGGCCCCCCGGTGCACCTGCACACCGCCGCGAAATCGGCTCTTCTTACCTGGGCGCCAGACGGGGTTTTTGTCTCTCCAGCTGCAGTCGGTCAATGACCAACCCACTGACGGCTGCACTTTTGGTTTGTGTCCTCTAGGGGAGTGGGGGCGCCAGAGAGCACAGATAAACTGTTGGCCAGACGCGACACGCTTTGTGCTCCGGATTGCTGAAGGACCCTGCGCATTGCCCAGATTGGGGGGCTCTGAGTAAACGCCCCTCCTCTGCCCGGCGGCATCTTTTCATTATAATAAATGCAAGGAGGGAGATTTTAAAATTCTAAGACGTAACAGTTACCTGATCTTCCAATCGCCTTTCATGAAATCAGTATATGCTGCACGGAAGAAGGTATTTTCAATACCTATATTGGAAACAGTGTTCACATTCTGGTGTGTCTTTGAGAGGGGCGTGTTGTCTGTCATAATATAATATAATATGATATTATTTATTTATTTATTGAGCTTCTGTTAAACGCCAAACGTCCCCCGAAGGCAAATGAAAATCTATCTACAGGTGCTGGTCATAAAATTAGAATATCATGACAAAGTTGATTTATTTCAATAATTCCATTCAAAAAGTGAAACTTGTATATTAGATTCATTCATTACACACAGACTGATGTATTTCAAATGTTTATTTCTTTTAATGTTGATGATTATAACTGACAACTAATGAAAGTCCCAAATTCAGTATCTCGGAAAATTAGAATATTGTGAAAAGGTTCAATACTGAAGACACCTGGTGCCACACTCTAATCAGCTAATTAACTCCAAAGCCTTTAAATGGTCTCTCAGTCGAGTTCTGTAGGCTACACAATCATGGGGAAGACTGCTGACTTGACGGTTGTCCAAAAGACGACCATTGACACCTTGCACAAGGAGGGCGAGACACAAAAGGTCATTGCTAAAGAGGCTGGCTGTTCACAGAGCTCTGTGTCCAAGCACATTAATAGAGAGGCGAAGGGAAGAAGGACAAGATGTGCTAGAAAAAAGTGGACAAGCAATAGAGATAACTGCACCCTGGAGAGGATTGGGAAACAAAAATGTGGGGGAGATTCACAAAGAGTGGACTGCAGCTGGAGTCAGTGCTTCAAGAACCACCAGGCACAGACGTATGCAAGACATGGGTTTCAGCTGTCGCATTCCTTGTGTCCAGCCACTCTTGAACAAGAGACAGCGTCAGAAGCGTCTAGTCTTTGGACTGCTGCTGAGTGGTCCAAAGTTATGTTCTCTGATGAAAGTAAATTTTGCATTTCCTTTGGAAATCAAGGTCCCAGAGTCTGGAGGAAGAGAGGAGAGGCACAGAATCCACATTGCGTGAGGTCCAGTGTAAAGTTTCCACAGTCAGTGATGGTTTGGGGTGCCATGTCATCTGCTGGTGTTGGTCCATTGTGTTTTCTGAGGTCCAAGGTCAACGCAGCCGTCTACCAGGAAGTTTTAGAGCACTTCATGCTTCCTGCTGCTGACAAACTTTATGGAGATGCAGATTTCATTTTCCAACAGGACCTGGCACCTGCACACAGTGCCAAAGCTACCAGTACCTGGTTTAAGGACCATGGTATCCCTGTTCTTGATTGGTCAGCAAACTCGCCTGACCTTAACCCCATACAAAATCTATGGGGTATTGTGAAGAGGAAGATGCAATACGCCAGAGCCAACAATTCAGAAGAGCTGAAGGCCACTATCAGAGCAACATGGGCTCTCATAACACCTGAGCAGTGCCACAGACTTATCGACTCCATGCCACGCCACATTGCTGCAGTAATCCAGGCCAGAGGAGCCCCAACTAAATATTGAGTGCTGTACATGCTCATACTTTTCATGTTCATACCTTTCAGTTGGCCAACATTTCTAAAAATCCTTTTTTTGCATTGGTCTTAATTGATATTCTAATTTTCTGAGATACTGAATTTGGGACTTTCATTAGTTGTCAGTTATAATCATCAACATTAAAAGAAATAAACATTTGAAATACATCAGTCTGTGTGTAATGAATGAATCTAATATACAAGTTTCACTTTTTGAATGGAATTACTGAAATAAATCAACTTTGTCATGATATTCTAATTTTATGACCAGCACCTGTATCTATTAGATAGTGTATTTCATATCTATCTATCTATTATATAGTGTCGTTGTCTTTAATCTGGTATAAATACAACGGAAGCAGTTTTTTTGATCCAACAAAACTCTAAATTAGGTGCTAATGAAGTCCATCCATCCATCCATTTTCCAACCCGCTGAATCCAAACACAGGGTCATGGGGGTCTGCTGGAGCCAATCCCAGCCAACACAGGGCACAAGGCAGGAACCAATCCCGGGCAGGGTGCCAACCCACCGCAGGACACACACAAACACACCCAGCACATCAAGTACACACTAGAGGGCCAATTTAGTATCGCCAGTCCACCTAACCTGCATGTCTTTGGACTGTGGGAGGAAACCGGAGCACCCGGAGGAAACCCACGCAGACACGGAGAGAACATGCAAACTCCACGCAGGGAGGACCTGGGAAGTGAACCCAGGTCCCCAGGTCTCCCAACTGCGAGGCAGCAGCGCTACCCACTGCGCCACCGTGCCGCCCGTGCTAATGAAATGTAAAATATAATTCTATGGCTTGTTGGTCCTTTCAGTTTTCCTTGCCAGATCTGCCGTTCTGGGTGTGTATCCTGGGGCCTGTGACAGCAAGGGGGGGCTTTTTTACTACTCACAATCCTCTACTCCATGAGGCGGGACCCCCACCACCTTTGCTTGATAAAATGATCGAGTGTCAATCTAAGTCATCAAGAAATGCTGAACTCATCTATAGGAAGGACCCCCTCAGTCCCTGTTCCCCGCTCAAGACTCCGCACATGTTAATCAGCAGGGGACACCGTGTGCTGCATTGTTTTTAATGTGACCAACTGTCCCCTGAAGAGCTCCGTTCATCAAGTCACCCTGGGGCCTTTGGGGGTCTTAATCTGACCTGTTTTGTTGGACATTTTTAAATTATTATTGAAATGTTTTTTTGACTAGAGAAGGTGAGGACCTTTTTTCTTCTTTTTCTCAATTTAAATGTTTTGTTAAAACTGAAACTTTATGATGAATACATGTAGGGGAGGGAAAAAGGGATCACAATGGCCGCCTCCTCGTATTGTCCTCTCACGTTTAACCGGCAGATGGTCAGGAAAACAAAGACGTGAAAAATTGTGAATGCGTTGATTTAAGAGTTCAAGAAGCAGTTGGGCGTCCTTAACCTCAACAAGCAAGTGAACACAAATTAAGTTTCAATAACTGAAAGCTTATTAAGGAATCGGTTGGAATGCAAACCTGCAACCACACGCAGCAAAACAGCCGACGTGACGTTAACACTTACTGGTGTGCGCAGGAGGGCTTTGTTCCCATTTATATACTTCACGGGAGACACAGTTGCCCAGGGTCACGATGGAGGACCCCCTGGACTACAGCTGGTCCTGCTGATTGCTTCAGCTCCTAAAATGATGAGAAGTTATTCAGAGCCAAAGAGAAGGAAGAACATCCCAAGCCTCCCAGTGGCGTATCCCACTGTTACCACTTAAGATTCCAGTCTGGAGTAGGGGAAGGAGGGAGGGCAGAGCGTCTCGGCGGGACAGTTTGATTATCCTGCATACGCCCGTCTGGAGGTGTTAGCCACAATCAGGTACTCTGCTGTCATACAAATTGCATTTACTGCATGACCATTAATTGTTTTTAATTTATTAAAAATGCATCACAGATAATACAATAACCAAACGAATCATCTTGACATAATAATAAAGCCAAAGATAATCTCAAACAACACGTGTGATACCATCAAAGATGGACTGATGTCCTGAATTCGGTGGCTGGTGCTTCGTCACTTGGCCAGGAGGCACTAAAGGACAAACAGCATGGATGGTCCCTCAGGAGGTTGACATTATGGATGGACAGGGGCCGACTGCCTCCCTGGGCCATATGTTCCTCTGGTCCACTAGGTGGTGTAGCTCCCACTTGGACACCTGTTGGGCCACATGGGACTTTTAGTTCTGGTCCTGCAGGGGTCCTTGGGGGCTTCCAGAGGGTGTTGTTGGGGGGGGAGACTCACCTGTCTTGTGGAGATCCTTGGAGGCAAAGTCATTGCACCAGAAGTCTAACTTAAAAGAAACTCCTCCACCTCAGCCAGGCGAGTCAGAGTTGGAGGTGCAGATGGACAAAGCTCTCCTGGGGAGAAGTGGAGGCGGAAATGATGGAGAAGGAGAAAAGAATTGAATTTGGGAACCTCAGTGAAGGCGTTTATTATTTCTACCCAGGACTGTGTAAGTAAAGTCTGGGGCTCTGAGGTGCCCCCTACTGGTCCTTAAATTTAAAATCATGTCACTTTGTGCATGACATACTTACAGACAAATATAACATCATTCATCTAGACCACCTTCCATCTTAGAGCCCTTTGGTGCCCATCCATCTTTCTTTCCTCATTTCAATAGGGCTGTCATGGGTATGCCATTCATCTTTAGTTTCACCCACTCTTTTAAGGTGGGGTTTCCACATACATTTTTTTAGACCACAGTACAAATTTATTATCCCCTTTCCTTCTTTCTAAACCTTAACATAACACAATATACAGACATGGAGGTCACACTGGACTCGTCACTTTTAACTGCTGGACAGTGTTCAGACGCCATTGAGAAGGCTAACAGAACGTCAGGTTATATAGCGCCTTGACGTGTGGAGTACAAGTCACAGGAGGTTAAACTGAAGCTTCATAACACACTGGTGAGGCCTCATCTGGAGTCTTGTGTGCAGTTTTGGTCTCTCTGTTACAAAAAGGAGATAGCAGCACTAGAAAAGGTCCCGAGAAGAGCGACTGGGCTGATTCAGGGCTACAGGGGATGAATTAGAAAGAAAGATTAAAAAGAGCTGAGCTTTTACAGTTTAAGCAGAAGAATATTAAGAGGAGACCTGACTGAAGTGTTTAATAAAAAAAAAGAGATATCCACTAACAGGCGCTGATATTCTTCAAAACTGGCACGTGTCCCTCTGCCCAATCCACGGCATTCCACAGGGAGCCACTGGACCCTGCTCCCGCGCCCACTGCTGCCAATCCAGGCTCCACTCTGCGAAAGCGCGCCGTTCTCCTACAGCTGCCAGTCACAGGCTCCACCCAGCTAAACCGTGCCGCCCTCCCACTGCTGTCAGTCACAGGCTCCACCCAGTTTATGCGCACCGTTCTCCTACAGCTGTCAGTCACAGGCTCCACCCAGCTAAAGCGTGCCGCCCTCCCACTGCTGTCAGTCACAGACTCCACCCAGCTAAAGTGTGCCCTCCTCCCACTGCCGTCAGTCACAGGCTCCACCCAGCTAAAGCGTTCCGCCCTCCCACTACTGTTAAGCTGGGTGGAGCCTGTGACTAAGTGCGCCGTCCTCCTACAGCTGTCAGTCACAGGCTCCACCCAGCTAAAGCCCGCGGTCCTCCCACCAATGCCAGT
Source organism: Erpetoichthys calabaricus (assembly GCF_900747795.2). NCBI lineage: Eukaryota > Metazoa > Chordata > Cladistia > Polypteriformes > Polypteridae > Erpetoichthys > Erpetoichthys calabaricus. Next base: position 107,808,199 of record NC_041407.2, read on the forward strand.
CACAGGCTCCACCCCGCGAGAGGATCCTGCTCCTTGCTGCTCATCAGGAGTGATTCTCGTGCCCTCCTCCTGAGCGCTGGCCACACACTACCTCCTGGGGTACATTCCCGTCTGCGGCTGCTGCCTATTTCTCTGTTCTTTAACCTCCGCTCCTTTTTCTTGTCCAGTTTCTCTTTCCTCTTTTTTACGCTCCCCTTTATAGGCCGGGGAGCTGTTGCTGGTGCGATCACCTGCTGCTGCCCCGGGCTGATAAGACAATCAGACTGCCCGCATTTCCCTGTAAGACAACGCACGGACGGCTGACCGCCTCGCACCAACCCGGAGACGGGGGTGTCTTCGGCAGACCTGCTCCCACTCCCCATTATTATATTAATTATTGATTTAAATGGCCAGTTTTGTCTGAGCCGCGTACCCACTATACTACAGGTCCTCTGGTTGGGTCCTAAACTGGTTCAAGTCCCGCACAGCTGGGAGAAGCCCTCAGGTGAAATCAGGGGGCATTGTGATCATCGTCAGTAACAGCGGACTGTGGAGGAGCACGAAGTGACGTCTTTGCTCCACTGCTTGTCTTTCTGTCTTCGAGTCCTCTTGGTAACCTGCTGCAGCTTTTCATTGTTAGGCTGGAGATGCGCAGTTCTATGAAGCAGGAAAGCCTGACGGTCCCCATATAACAAAGCCCTTAAGTGCGCGTTAATCTGCTATACGTGAGCGGCTGTGCGATCAGCTTTTAAAAGTCACGAAGAGAAGACCGAGATGATGATCAAAGGCCCCAAAGGAATGAGCGGGGAGGTTAAATGGACGCCTGGCCATTTATCGACTCCAAGATAACATCACATCACAGTTTTGGAGTCTCGGAGACAACTGGGACTGAGATCGGAAGGTTAAAACTCCCATCCAATAAGTCGGCAACACCTGAGGGACGCGGCTGAAGTTCGAGCTTTTTGACCACAAAACGATGGCGACACGCTGATGACGTTTGCATTCATTAAGTCGTATTGACTTCTCTACTTGACGTGTCCTGCTGAAGAGCACCATTAACAAATTACAGATTGTGAGAAAGGCTGCAGCTTAGGAGAGCCAAAGCAAAATCCGATCACGTTGCTCCAGTTTCGCTTAAACGGCATCGGCGTCCTGCATCTTTCAGAGTGGATCTTAAAATTCGTTCACTTCCTCAACATCACTTAATGGCCGAGCAACCTCCAAGTAGCGCTGACCTTTGAACTGCAATGCCCTCCATAATGACTGGGACAGAGAGACCCCCCCCCACCTTTTTTCTTTGACTTCCCTGTCTGCTCCACAGTTTAAAATTACAAATCCAACAATTCAAATGTTGCGATTAAAGTGCACCTTTCAATTGGAGGGGATTTGCGGACATTCTGGTCACATGACACTTCTTCTGCATGCCCCCCTGTCCCATTTCAGGACACCATAATGTTTGGGACAATTGGTGTCACAGGTGTTTATGATTTCTTAGGTGGGTTTCATGACTTCATAAGACACCTCGGCCTGCTTCTACCCTGTGGGGTCTGTAGTTGCCATTGTTCAACATGAGGACAAGAGCTGTGCCAATGAAAGTCAATGAAGCCATTTTGAGGCTGAAAAACAAGAATTAAATCATTAGAGGCATCATTAAAACCTTAGGATGACTGAAATCAACTGTCTGGAATATCACGAGGAAGAAAGGACATACTGGTGGGCTCAGTAATCACAAAGGGACTGGTAGGCCAAGGAAGACCTCCACTGCAGATGGTGCAACAATCCTCACTATGGTCAAGAAAAAGTCTGACAGACCAGAAACAGTCTGCAGGGGGACGATTTCGGTGTGTCAGAGACGACTATCCGTAGAAGACTTCATGAACAGAAATACCGAGACCACACTGCAAGATGCAGACCACCAAAACATGCGGGCCAGATTACAGTCTGTGAAGATAGACTTCAGAGAGCCTGCAGAATTCTGGGAAAAGGTGTTGGGGGACAAAGATGAACCTCATCAGAGTGATGGCGAGAGCAATGTGTGGAGAAGACGGGGAACATCCCGAGGTCCAAAGTTGACCACCTCATCTGTTAAACGTGATAGTGCTTGGGGTGTGATGGCTTGGGCTTGTATGGCTGCCATAGGTCCTCACACATTTCTTTTCACTGATAACGGAACTGCTGACAGCAGCAACACAATAAATTCTGAAGTGTGTAGAAACATCTGATCTGCTTAAGGCTGGCAATGAGGTGTAGTGGTTGAGGCTTTGGCTTTCAGACCCTGAGGTTGTGGGTTCAAATCCCACTACTGACACCAGTGTGTGACCCTGAGCAAGTCACCTGACCTGCCAAACAAATGGAACCAGTTGTATCATAAATGCTGTAAGTCACTTTGGATAAAGGGTGTCAGCCAAATAAGTAAATGTAAGTTCCAGTAAAAGCCCCCCAAACTCCACTTTGTCCTAGAATGAGATGATGATCCAAACACACTGCTGAGGTGACCCAGAACCCAGGAGTTATAAAAGCTGAAGAATGGAGAATTCTTGAATGGCCAAGTCAGTCACCCGATTTCAATCCAACTGAGCAGGCCTTCCATATGCTGAAGAGAAAACTGAAGGTGACAAGCCCCCCCGAGCTGAAGATGGCTGCATGAGAGGCTTGGCAGAGAAGACCTTCGGCACCTGGCAGACGTCAAGCAGCCATTTCATGTGAAGGATAATTGACAAAGTCCTAAACAGACCTGCCATCGATGTGTCCCAAGCATGATGGTGCCCTGTAATGGGGGGCCGTGTAGAAAAAAAGTGTGTTGTGGCCGAAACATCTGCAAAGACCCTTCAATGAAAGTCTGCAATGCATACTTTAATTACGACATCTGAATGGTTGGATTTTTAAAATTTTTAACTGTGGAGTAACAGAGGGGCAAATCAAATAGTCCCAAACATCATGGAGGGCACTGTGTTTACACTCCCCTTCATCCTCTAAGACCCCCCCCCCCAGTTCTGAGGGTCTCCACTTACTCAGAGTTAATATGGTGGGGTGGCAGCGTTTCACCATTGGGCACCAGCGCCACCAACCACCACGAGCAACCAGAGCGGCTGAAATTACTTCCTTGTTTTAAAAAGTTATTCAAGACACATCTTTGTACTCTGGCTTTTAAGTTCAAATTTTATTTATTTATTATTTTTAATTATTTGAATCATTCTTAGAAATACAATTAAAAGACATAAAATAAACTAATTGCCTACTGGGTATGAAGCGGTTTTTTTTTTCTTTTCAATTTTATTTAATATTTAAAGCACTTTGAGCTCCATTTTTTATTTGAAAGGTGCCATATAAATAAAAAGTGATTTGATTTGCGTTGCGTTTTGTGCCCCTGCCCTATAACACTTGTGCCAAACACTCCCTCCGCTCCATTTTGTTGACATCCTTTTTAAGTCACAGCAGATCAAAAAATATAAATACCGTGTATTGTGCAAAATTATTTAAACAGTTACCGGCCTCGAGTCCAGGGGTGGCTCCTACTCCGATAGACCGCACGCTTCCAACACCCAAGACCCCCGCAAAAGCCCAGCTGGAGAAGGAATGGACGGTGGATTTTTTTTTAAAATATATTTTTGCTGCCACCATCTGGCCAGAAGATGAAGTGTCCATAAAACGAATTTAATTGAATCCATTTTGATAAGAACGGGCCGTTGAGCCCAACAAGCTCTCTAAAATAAGAGTTTTGAAGGTCCGTACTGCCCACCACATTACTTGGTCGCATATTCCAAATGTCTGTGGCCCTCTGTGTGAAGAAAAAACTCCCAATGTTTGTGTGAGATTTCCCCTTCACAAGTTTCCAACGATGTCCCGTGTTCTTGTTGAACTCATTTTAAAGTCACCGTCTCGATCCACTGCACTAATTCCCTTCATCATTTGAAACACTTCACTCAGGTCAGTTCTCCCCTTGAACTGATGAGGGAGTCAGCAATTCAGATGGAGTCGGGCAGCTCGATCCATCAACTAAGAGCTACATATGAAGAGGGTCTGGACTGAGATCTGATACCACACAGAGGTGGCATCACCAGGCGCCATTCATCAGCACAGCTAAGTGGGCCAGGAGGAGCGGAGACCTCACAAGTTGCCTCATATACACCAGTGAGGCCCCTTTGACTACTCTGTAGGCAAGCAGCAAGAATTTGAACTTAATATGTTCTTCTGAAGACAGGGGTGACATGGGCCTATCTTGGTAGACTGGATACAAAATGATGGACCCCTGCATTTTGGACCACCTGCAGTGGCTTGATGGTACATGTGGGTATTGGCCAAAAATGACAAGGCCAAAGTTTGGAGTCAGTTAGATAGATAGACATGTAAGGCACTATAAAATAGATAGATGAATAGACAGATAAATATGTGGAAGACACTATATATAAAAGGAAGTACATTATAGACAGACAGACAGAAATGTGTAAAGCATTATATAATAGATAGATATAAAAGGCACTATATACTGTAATGGATAGAAAGAAATGTGAAAGGTACTATATATAATAGATAGATGGATGTGTAAGGCACTATAAAATAGATGGATTGCTATACAGATACATATATGAAAGACACTGTATAATATAGATAGATAGATAGACGTATAAGACAATACAATGGTTAGATAGAAATGTGAAAGGCACTATATAGTAGATAGAAAGAAAGGTATAAGGCATTATATAATAGATGTGTAAGGCACTATAAAATAAAATAGATGGATAGACAGAAATGTGAAAGGCACCATATGATAGATACAGTAGATATAAAAGGCACTATATAATAGATACATGGAAAGAAATGTATAAGGCATTATATATTAGACAGATAAATAAATAGATATGTAAGGCACTATAAAATAGATAAATGGATAGATAGAAATGTGAAAGGCAATATATATAATAGATAGATGGATGTGTAAGGCACTATAAAATAGATGGATGGATATACAGATACATATATGAAAGACACTGTATAATATGTAGATAGATAGATAGATAGATAGATAGATAGATAGATAGATAGATGTGTAAGACAATAAAATAGATGGATAGATAGAAATGTGAAAGGCACTATACAGTAGATAGATAGAAAGAAAGGTATAAGGCATTATATAATAGATGTGTAAGGCACTATAAAATAAAATAGATGGATGGACAGAAATGTGAAAGGCACCATATGATAGATACAGTAGATATAAAAGGCACTATATAATAGATACATGGAAAGAAATGTATAAGGCATTATATAATAGACAGATAAATAAATAGATATGTAAGGCACTATAAAATAGATAAATGGATAGATAGAAATGTGAAAGGCACTATATAACAGATAGATAGATATGACTTTATTTGTTCCCAGGGGGAGATTTACTGTAGCTGTTCTCATCGTCTGACTTGACAGTCCCGGTGACGACAGCCTTGAAGCGGACAGCATTTGATTTACCGAGGCCTCCTCACAGATTTTACACACACACACACACACACACACACACACACACAGAGTTTTCTCATCAATGGGATGATCTTGGGTTGTCTATAACATGATCATTGGCTACTACAGTGCCTTATATCACATCGTAGGCTAAAAGTCCAAAAGGGAGGACTTGCTGTGATTTAATGACCCAAATAAGCCCGTCTCTTAACTAATGAATTTTGGGGTCCCGAGGGCAGAGCCTATTCTTGCAGCACTGCTCAGCGAGGCAGGAGCCAACAGTAGATGGAGCGCCAGTGGCAGGTTGACGGATAGTAGAAATATTCGCGCAGCATATTTAATTTTTGCAGAGTTCCATTTGGATTTTGGAGGTAAGTACTCAACAGACAGCCTTTTCTTTTGTTCAATATGGGCAAGCATGCCATATATATTTAATGGGCATCAGTCAGTCCACAACAAAGCAGGTAGTCTTTCACAAGGGACAATGGTTTAAACACAAGTGGTTACTTTAAAAGCATCTCACAGAAAAAAAACCAAAAAAAAACAACAAGCTTATTGACATCTTCCCACAGTATTTCGAGAAAGTAATTACACAGCAGATATCCATCTTTCAATTCTATAAGTGAGGAGGCTTACATTACTGCACCCGCTGCAATATCCCAGATGGAAAACCACTAGTCGAGGAAGGCGAAGGCCGTTAATTATTCAGCATTTCATTCAGTTTTTGCCAAAGTTTGCTGTTACATTACAGAGAAGTCTGTGGAAATCAATTAGCTAAATGTAAAGCCTAATGACGACCTCTGACCTTACTTATATAATAATTCATTACATTTATATAGCGCTTTTCTCAGTACTCAAAGCGCTAGGTATATGATGACAGAAAGTGTCAATTCCACCTTAATAAAGGGACAAGGGTCTGTGTGTCTGTCAGTCAGTCAGTCATTGTGTGTATCTGTAAATTTATTATTCTAACAGATGGTGCATTACAAACATTTGTACTATTTTGTAATGCATGTATTGATAAAATGCTTTGAGATTGTCATTCCAACAGATGGCTCATCACAAACTTTTGTAGTAATAAAATGCTTTACTATAAATGTTTGCAATGCATCATCTGTTAGGAAGAAAAATGCAATGCATTTTATTAATGAAAATGTTTTTGATGCACCATCTGTTGGAATAACAAATGCAATGCATTTTATCACTACATGTACAGTATATCAAAATACATTCTAATAGTGGCTTACGTTAATTACTGAGATCTCAACCTGTCTTGGATGGGTAGCTAGTCCACCTTAATTAAAGGATAAGTGTCTTTGTATCTGTTTGTCCTTGCAGTTGCTATGTTCCTGACATGTCATTTGTAGTAATGCATTTTAAACAGAGACGTATCCATTGCATTTGTCATTTGAACAAACAGCACATCACAAACATTTGTAGCAATGCATTTTATCACTACAAGTGTGTGTGATGCCTCATCTGTTAGAATGACATATGTAATCAATTTCATCACTACATGCATTGCAAAATACATTCCAACAGACAGATGGTGCACTACAATTGTTAATTTGAAGGTCTTTAGTGATTACTGAGATTTCAAACTGTCTTGGACAGGTAGCATAACTAGTCCACCTTAATAAACAAATAAGTATCTGTGTGTCCATCTGGTTGTTCTGTTTCTGTCATTCCAACAGATAGATAGATAGATAGATAGATAGATAGATAGATAGATAGATAGATAGATAGATAGATAGATAGATAGATAGATAGATAGATAGATAGATAGATACTTTATTAATCCCGATGGGAAATTCAGATGGCACATTACAAACATTTGTAAAAATAAAATGCATTCCATTTGACATTCCAACAGATGCATTAACACTGTTACTTTAGAAGTCCCATGTCAAAAGGCATAAAACAGAGATATGTGAATTGAATTTGTCTTTCCAACAGGTGGCTCATCAAACACATTAGCACTGCTTGTATGAATGCCATTATGAATGACAACTAACAGAGATATGTGAATTGCATTTGTCATTCCAACAGCTAGTCCACCTTAATAAAAGGATAAGTGTCTGCACATCTGTGTATCCATCTGGTTGCAATGTCACGGTCATTCCAACAGATGGCACATCACAATCAAGTGTATTAATACATTTGCATTGCATTTTGCTTCCTAACAGATGGCACATTACAAACATTTGCAATGAAGAATTTTATTATTACAAAACGTTGTGATGCGCCATCTGTTGGAATAACATTGCCTTTTGCCACTACAAGCAATACAAAAGATGTTTCAATAGAAGTTTCACTGCAAATGTTAATGCTGAGATCTACGTCGATTATTTAGAGTGTTCAAGTAAATGTATAAATATTACTTCATGCTGTTGAAAGGGAAAGAAAAAATCCTGAGCCCACCACTTCAGTGGCCTCCTTGTCTTCTGGTCGCTCTACAATTTATGTTGACATCAAAGAAAAAAAATTGGCAAAAGGGACGTGGCAAATATCAAACAGAATTACCTTTGTGTTGGGCTTAATGGCAGCAATGGTTTCAGCCGCATGTCCTGCTGTAATTACGTTCAAAGAAATTCACCAAAAAATACGCAAAATCAGATTTGAACATCCATGTAGGAAACATAAACAGGTGGTCCTCTGCCTTCTGTGTATGGAAACAACTTGTGATGAGCGAACGCCGCCGAGTTCTCTCTGCCGTGTGTTTGGTGAAATCCCCGACACCTTCAGGGACTTCGCCAAATTTGACAAAATGCATTGAAGTCAAAAGGGGAAGGTGGCACTGGACTGGTTTTGAGCGGATTATAAAGGTTTGATTATCGTTTACGTGTCCTTGGGAGGGTCTAGAAAAGTGAATAGTCCTGCACACGGGCACTACAGATGTTTGATGACGTATCATGGGGCTCTAGGATAAAAAAAAAAAATGTTTCACTAAGCCGGCTGCATGAGTGAATATCCAGGAAAATATTCAGTGAACAAAGTCGTTGGCGAGCACCACGTATTCACCATGAAAAACACTTAAGCAAACGGACGTCACCAATCTAGAAATGAGCTTTCATGTCTCAAAAGAACGTAGTGTGTGGGAGAAGGAGCGCCAGGCCACTAAAACGCTATAGCGTTGAATAAAATGCCAGTCTTTGTGGTTCATTTCGTTAAATTTAATTTGGCAAATGACAGGATGAGCACCACTTCAGTTACAGAGACAGTGCCTGCTCATATCTGGGCTATCAACATTGAATTAAAAGGACTTTGTTTGATCTCGGGGGGTCTGTCTGAAGGGGTCTGCAGAGATGCCAGTGCAGCTCTGATTTTGGGCTGCTGGTAAGCCATTTTGTCTGCAATGCAGTTTGGGTGCACAGCACCGTTAAACCTGCTGTCTGTCTTCACAGGCCAGGGTCACAGGGGTCTGCTGGAGCCAATCCCAGCCAACACAGGGCGCAAGGCGGGAAACAAACCCCGGGCAGGGCGCCAGACCACAGCAGGGCACACACACACACACACCAAGCACAAACTAGGGACAATTTAGGATCGCCACTGCACCTAACCTGCATGTCTTTGGACTGTGGGAGGAAACCGGAGTACCGGAGGAAACTCACACAGACATAGGGAGAACACGGAAAGCGAACCTGGGTCTCCAAACGAGGCAGCAGCGCCACCACTGCGCCACCAAGAATTATTATTATTATTATTATTAGTGTGAGTAGAGCCGTAGTGCAGGTGCTTCCCCTTGCGCAGCTTATGATTTAATTTTATTGTTTTATGGTTCATGAGATTTACATGGAGCATTAAACAGGAACTGTGTTTTATGGCTCACTTACAGAAAATCGGGTGGAGGGGGGGGGGGGGGGGGGGGTGAGAGTTTCATTTGGTTCAAGAAGGAGGGGTAAAGTTTTCCGGTGGTGCACTGAAGTGCGCGTGCGCGGGGCACGGTGCGATGCTTCAAAGGCCGCCTGACGTGTCACACAAGACAGAGAGGGCGGGACTTATAAAATATCGCGCGGCCGATCCAATTGGATTTCGGTAAATGAGCTAAGACCTAAAACATAACGCACGAAAAATCCAATCGGGTACTGAGATGCGGAGACCATTTTACCCAAAGAGGTGGGATTAGTGTTCGTTGTTCACTCTGAGGATGTCAGATTTGCGATTTACAAACTTGGCCCGGTAAAGTGTAAAGTGTTTTCCTAAATATACGAATTTTCATGATATTACAATACGATGACTTTTAAAAGATTTACTTTAGCGCACATAAAATCCATTGCTGGGGAGACGCCATACATACAATAATCAGCTGCACGCCAGCACAGATTAAAATACTTGCTGGAGAGATGTATTACTGTGAGAGAAAATTAAAGGCACACAATACAGTGACGCATATTACAGCCACATACAAGCCAGTATTACTGTAACAGAAAATAGACAGTCCTTTTAATATAGACTGTTCCTACTAATGTTTATGCACTACTATTCTAGCGCCCGTTATTGTAACGGGCTTAATGTCTAGTATACGTATAAACCCGCAACAGTTGTAACGGAGTCATGAACACGTCATGAACCATTTATATTTCTGCCGTAAGTATACATTTGAATTGCAGAAACGGAACTTAACTCTGGAATCGCAAGTAACTCTGCGTTAATGTGCGGCACCACGCCACCCGCTGCACACCCGCTGGGTATCGAAAAGCCCGCGTGCCCGCTGAATACAAATGTGAATGGCTCGGCCTTTCTTACAGTCGTAGTCAGTCACAAGATGGCTAAGCCACATAATGTTTGTCACATAAAGACAAACTAGGTGGTTGTCTGTGGTGGCAAAGTTATTCAGCAGCTGTAATCAACGGCAGATGTATCGTTCTGGGGGCGCACCCAAGTGGCCCGTGAGGGGTCCTTTGACAAGTCACGCAAGCTGTCGATGCCCAATGGCATCAGTGTACTTCAAAGTGGATTACTGCACTGTTTTAGGCGCGACATTTTCACTTTTGCCAAGAGCAGCAAAAAAGCTAAAACTGGTCCTGCTTAGCCATTTGTTGGCATCGACTTACAATATTCCAGTTCACTGAGAACCACTGATTGAGATGGAAAAAGTGAAGAGATAGAACTCCAAAATCTAAACCTAAGTTCATGGCACTTTAATGGGTTCTGTGGTTCCTGTAGCTCCATTACTTGACAAAGAACCACTCCATTATGTGCAGGGTTCTTACATGAATTTGGGTCTTTGGACTTTGAAAAAATTCCTGGCATGTGGGCAAAACAGTAATCTTTAATGGCGACCGAGCAGGAAAAAACAGAACAAGAACTAACCCGAAATATGCCAGTGTGATGGTATGCAGTGAGAGTCCAACCCACTGGGATTTCACAAATCGTTTGTTTATGATCTCAATAAAAGGCTCTTTCTGGATCCTTCATGTGGATGGCTCTTTTGGAGAACCAAAAACGGTTCTCCTATGGCATCGCTCTGAAGAACCCCTTGGCACCTTCATTTTAAAGATCCTAAATGCAGGTTTATATACCCGGCTTCTGATTTATGCCTAATTGTGTGTCTCTACTAATGTTCTCAGACTCATCATTTTCCTCTCCTTTTTGTTTTGAATTCGTAGACACTTTGTTTAACACCACGATATTTTCAAAATGTGCTTTAGAAATAAGATTTGCAACCTTGCAGCCTTCAGGAAACAAACCAGACGAGATACTGGGAGGACGTGCAAAGTCCAAACGGTCAAAGCGCGTAAAACAGCAGAGCGAACCTCTGCGTTACCGCGCCGCCCCAACGCAGAGTTAAAACAAGCCACTAGAGGGCAGGGCATCCTCGGAAAAGAGCCTTCGATATTACGACTGCAGCAGGACTACGCCTGCCTGTGGCGAAGCTAGGGGCGGGCAGTGGGGGCGGTCCGCCCCGAGCGGCACATTTTTTGGGGGCGGCAATATTGGCCAAAAGGCTCAGAACACGTCACGTGTAAGCAGCAGGGTTCGGAAAAATATCACTCATGAATGAAAAAAAAAGTCAAATTCTCTGATTTTCATCCACAAATGCTTCAAAAATCATTTTCAGACGGTCCTTCTGTGACGGCATCAGACACGGTAGTTGATATTTATGAGGCAAAAATAAACAGAAACATCACACCAATAATAAGTTTTAGGAAGATAAAACTAATTCACAATTTATAATTTCGTTTCGTTAACAATCCGAATGCGTTCTTGCTCATCCCCACCTATCACTTGTACAACCACACCGGTTCTAGTTTTCGCAGCGTAATTATATTAAACTAATAATCAGAACACGGCTTATCAGTGCGTCTGTACTATATTCTTGTCTAGTTGAAGCTTATAAATAATCACATGTGAAAAAAATATTGCTGTTTCTCTATATATAAATAAATCTATGCAAAATGTTGTGTAATGAGGACGCGGGACACGGAGTCGCAACCTTAGAAAACGTTTATTCAACAAACAGCATGCAGTTCCCAACCCTTCAACATCCTGGGCCTACCGCAAAGCATCATGGGAATAGTAGTCCTATTACTACACCTCCTCCTTTTAGCTTTATTCGTCTTTTCCTTTTTCCCTTTCTCTTTCTTTCCCAACAACACATAATGAACACTTTTTTTTTCTTTTACACAGCAAAACATATGCAACCACTTAGATTTAGAACACTTGTGCGATGTTATTTTCTCTGATAGTTCACAAATCCATTCTGTCAGGCGCTTTCACCATTCGACCAGACCTAGTAATAGTTCCTGTGGGTCGAAGATGGCTTCTATTTCGCCTGAAAGTACCCCTATCTGTTTCTACCACATATGATCTGGGAGTACTGGCAGACCTGACAACTGCACCACTAGTTCCTTCTGTAGTGATCCAAACCTTCTGTCCAGGTGTGAGTTGTGACAGAGGTCTGGACCTGTGTCTCCTGTTGTAATATTTTGCCTGCTGACGCCGTCCTTCTTCATCCTTCTTTCGAAAAGCAAGCAGGTCCGGCCACTGAGGATCCATTTTAGCTGTTGGTTGGGGTAGGGACGTACGCAGGTTTCTCCCCATTAGCAGTTGTGCTGGTGAGAACCCATGTTCCAGTGGAGTGGCTCTGTATGCCAGTAGTGCTCGGCTATGATCAGGATCCTTCTTCCACAAGTCCTTTATAGTCCGCACTGCACGTTCGGCCTCCCCGTTGGCTTGGGGATAACGTGGGCTGCTGGTGACATGTGTGAACTGATACTCCTCTGCAAACATTTTGAATAGATCTGAGGAAAACTGTGGCCCGTTATCAGAAACAACAGTCTCTGCAGTTCCATGTCTTGCAAAGATCTCCTTGATAGCTTTAACGGTGACTTCAGCCGAAGTGCACTTAAGCTCAACTACCTCAATATATCTTGAGAAAAAGTCTATTAAGAGAAGGTATTGTCTCTTGGACCATTCAAAAAGATCCATACCGACCTTTTGCCATGGGCGGTCTGGGACCTGAGTTGGTATCAGTGGTTCGTGAGACTGTACCCTGTGTTTTTGACATATCTCGCAGCTATCCACCATGCGACCAATCTCTGTGGAGATGCCTGGCCACCAAACAGACTCTCGAGCTCTGGCTCTGCACTTGGAAATCCCCTGATGGCCTTCATGCAGACGCTCTAGAATGTTTGTTCTGAGGATATGTGGTTTTACCAATCTCTGTCCTTTCATCAGAAGATCGTTTGCAAGATGAAAGTCCATTCTATGCTGCCAAAAGGGCTTAATGTCTGGGTCTAGCTGGCATTTCTCTGGCCATCCAGTGGAACAGTGCTCAATCACTTTTCTACACACATAATCTTCTTTTTGTGCCGTCTTTACAGTCTCCAACTTCCTGTCTGAGGCTGGGAGACCGATCACCAGACTGTCAACAAAAACCTCGCAGCGACTTTCACTCACACCAGCTGACTCTTCCTGACACAGCCGTGCGCACACCCTCTCATCTGTCCTGCGACGGTAATAACAACATCTTCCGAACTTTTAAAACAGACTGGAGACTTACAGTTCGTAGCTTCTGACACCATGTATAATGAGGACGCGGGACATGGAGTCGCAACCTTAGAAAACGTTTATTCAACAAACAGCATGCAGTTCCCAACCCTTCAACATCCTGGGCCTACCGCAAAGCATCATGGGAATAGTAGTCCTATTACTACAAATGTATCTTAATTTTTCTCTATAAGACATTTTAATTTTCTATTTAAATAGGTTAACATATTCAGATACGTTGGAGGGCGGCAAATTGAAGCCCCGCCCCAAGTGGCGCGAACTCGAGCTACGCCACAGACACCTGCATGTCGTTCTTTCTTTCTTTCTTTCGTGAAAAACGTTTCTTATTTACTTTAGGTAATAACAAGGCCACAGGGGATGCACAAACCAGTGTGTTTCTTCATGCCGGTCCCAAGTCCGGATAAATGGGGAGGATTACGTCAGGAACGGCATCCGGTTTAAAATTTTGCCAAATCAATATGCGGACAACAATACAAATTTCCATACCGGACCGGTCGAGTGCTGGGTTAACAACGACCACCACCAGTACTGTTAGTCAACAGGGTGCTGGCGGAAATTGGGCTACTGTTGGCCAAAAAAGAAGAAGGAGAAGAAGAGGGGGAGACGTGTCCGGAGTCAGGAGGAGAGGAGGAACGTAAACAGTGCAGGATTTACGTATAAGCTACACAAGCTATAGCTTAGGGCCCCCGCCTTCTTGGGGGCCCCCAAAACAAATTGTCCGAGTGAGCAATTGTCATATATACTTAAATATACTACAGCATTATTTGTCCCAATCAGGCCCGGCCTTAGGCATAGGCGAAGTAGGCGACCGCCTAGGGCCCCGGCGTCTGGGGGGCCCCGGATCGACTCCTTGGTCTAATTTTCACGCATTTCACAGAGCTTTCAGAGGGGGCTCCTGGACCCCCCTTTCGCCTAGGGCCCCATAATACCTAAGACCGGGCCTGAACGTAAAGAGTGTGGAACTGAGGGTAGGAACTTTGAATGTTGGCAGTATGACTGGTAAGGGGAGAGAGTTAGCAGATATGATGGAGAGAAAGAAGGTTGATACAGTGAGGAACAGAAGTATTTGAACACCCTGCGATTTTGCAAGTTCTCCCACTTAGAAATCATGGATGGGTCTGAAGTTCACATTGTAGGTTCATTCCCACTGTGAGAGACAGAATGTAAAAAAAAAAAATTCAGGAAATCCCATTGTATGATTTGTACAGAATTTATTTGTATTGCACTGCTGCACAGAAGTATTTGAACACCTGGCAATCAGCAAGAATTCTGGCTCTCAAAGACCTGCTACTCTGCCTTTAAGAAGTCCACCTCTACTCCACTTAGTAATCTTAATTAGTAGCACCTGTCTGAGCTCTTTAAAGACACCTGTCCACCCCACAGTCAGTCAGACTCCAACTACTACCATGGGCAAGACCACATGCTGTCAAAAGACACCAGAGACAAAATTGTGGACCTCCACAAGGCTGGAAAGGGCTACGGGGCAATTGTCAAGCAGCTTGGTGAAAAATAGATCACCTGTTGGAGCAATTGTCAGAAAATGGAAGAGGCTAAAGACGACTGTCAGTCTCCCTTGGACTGGGGCTCCATGCAAGATCTCACCTCGTGGGGTATCACAGATGATAAGAAAAGTGAGGAATCAGCCCAGAACTACACGGGAGGAGCTGGTCAATGACATGAAGAGAGCTGGGACCACAGTTTCAAAGGTCACTGTCGGTAGAACACTATGCCGTCATGGTTTCAAATCACGCATTGCATGGAAGGTTCCCCTGCTCAAGTCATCACATGTCCAGGCCCGTCTGAACTTTGCCAATGACCATCTTGATGGGAGAAAGTCATGTGGTCAGATGAGACCAAAATAGAACTTTTTGGTCTAAACGTCACTCGCTGTGTTTGGAGGAAAAAAGAAGGAGGAGTTGCATCCCAAGAACACCATCCCTACTATGAAGCATGGGGGTGGAAACATCATGCTTTGGGGGTGCTTTTCTGCGAAGGGGACAGGACGACTACACTGTATTAAGGAGAGGATGAATGGGGCCATGTATTGTGAGATTTTGAGCAACAACCTCCTTCCCTCAGTCAGAGCACTGAAGATGGGTCGTGGCTGGGTCTTCCAACATGACAATGACCCGAAGCACACAGCCAGGATAACCAAGGAGTGGCTCCGTAAGAAGCATATCAAGGTTCTGGAGTGGCCTAGCCAGTCTCCAGACCTAAATCCAATCGAAAATCTTTGGAGGGAACAGAAACTCCATGTTGCTCAGCGCCAGCCCCGGAACCTGACAGATCTAGAGGAGATCTGTGTGGAGGAGTGGGCCAAAGTCCCTGTTGCAGTGTGTGTGCAAACCTGGTCAAGAACTACGGGAAACGTTAATTGCAAACAAAGGCTTCTGTACCAAATATTAACACGGATTTTCTCAGGTGTTCAAATACTTATGTGCAGCAGTGCAATACAAATAAATTCTGTACAAATCATACAATGGGATTTCCTGAATTTTTTTTTTTACATTCTGTCTCTCACAGTGGGAATGAACCTACAATGTAAACTTCAGACCCATCCATGATTTCTAAATGGGAGAACTTGCAAGATCGCAGGGTGTTCAAATACTTATGTTCTTCACTGTATATTGTGTGTGAAGAGACTAAATGGAAGGGGAGTAAGGCCAGGTGGATCGGAGGTGGGTTCAGATTGTTCTATCATGGTGTGGATAGAAAGAGAAATGGGGTAGGAGTAATTCTGAAGGAACAACATGTCAAGAGTGTTTTGGAGGTGAAAAGAGTGTCAGACAGAGTAATGATTATGAAACTGGAAATTGGAGGTGTGATGATGAATGTTGTTAGTGCATCTGCCCCGCAAGTTGGGTGTGCAATGGATGAAAAAGAAGATTTTTGGAGTGAGTTGGATGAAGTGATGAACAGTGTACCCAAGGGACAGAAAGTGGTGATTGGCGCGGATTTCAATGGGCATGTTGGTGAAGGGTACAGTGGAGACGAGGACGTGATGGGTAGGTATGGTGTGGTCAGAGGATAGTGGATTTTGCCAAAAGGATGGACATGGCTGTGGTGAATATGCATTTTAAGAAGAGGGAGGAACATAGGGTGATGTACAAGAGTGGAGGAAGATGCACACAAGTAGATGACATCCTATGCAGAAGAGTTGATCTGAACGAGATTGAAGACTGCAAAGTGGTGGCAGGGGAAAGTGTAGTTAAGCAGCATAGGATGGTGGTCTGTAGGATGATGTTGAAGATCAAGAAGAGGAAGACAGTGAGGTCAGAGTCAAGGATCAAATGGTGGAAGTTGAAAAAAGAAGACTGTAAGGTTGAGTTTAGGGAGGAGATGAGACGGGCACTGGGTGGTAGTGAAGAGTCACCAGACAGCTGGGAAACTACAGCATATGTAGTAAAGGTGACAGCAAGAAGGGTGCTTGGCGTGACATCTGGAAAGAGGAAAAGGAAACCTGGTGGTGGAATGAGGAAATGAAGGACAGTATACCGAGGAAGAGGATGGTGAAGAAGAAGTGGGATAGTCAGAGAGATGCAGAAAGTAGACAAGGAGATAAGGTGCAAGGTGAAGAGAGAGGTGGCGAAGGCTAAAGAAAAGGCGTATGATGAGTTGTATGAGAGGCTGGACACTAAGGACGAAGAAAAGGACCAGTGGGCTACAGAGAGGGGCCGAGCTGGGAAAGATGGTTAGGGTGATAAAGGATAAAGATGGAAACGTACTCACAAGCGAGGAGAGTGTGTTGAGTAGATGGGAAAAGTACTTTGAGAGGCTGATGAATGAAGAGAACAAGAGAGAGAAGAGGTTGGATGATGTGGAGATAGTGAATCAGGAAGTGCAACGGATTAGAAAGGAGGAAGCAAGGACAGCGATGAAGAGGATGAAGAATGGAAAGGCCGTTGGTCCAGATGACATACCTATGGAAGCATGGAGGTGTTTAGGAGAAACTGTAAAATTTATTCTTCACAAAATATTGTCTGTCTGATAACAAAGAAGCTCCAAGGAGTCACAAAACCGATTTCAGGTAGCAAAGACTAAACACCCACCAAAAGGTCAGAAAACCCTGAAAGCCACAAAGCTCACCGAATTTACAAAAAGCACAAAAACTCACCACTCGAAATGAACCACCAAGAACTGCAGGAGACCCCTGTGGTTTTATAGGATGGAGGGCATTTGTGGGCAGTGACTGGCAGGTGGCCCCACCTCTTAGGGGGACCACCCACAAAACACATAGCATAGCAAATACAGCCGGGAATTGACAAAAACAACAGGAAAATGTGCTTCTTTTTTGGCGGTTCAAATATGTCTGACATTACATGGTGGGCCTGCTTTACATGAAGTGACAAAGCACAGGAATCCATGAATGCATTGCAGATGTCGTTTTCCATATGAGGTTAAAGCAGTGCTGAGTTAACACAACGTGATAAAAGCCTCAATAAGTCTGCATGAGGAGTAACAAAAAGCCAGTGACAGACCCCGTGACCGCCCCCTCGGAGCTCAGCAGGTGGGTCACCTCTGCCCACACGTTGTATTCCTAATGGTGTCCCTGCCTGTCTTTGCTTATTTTTAACTTCTGTTGTTTCCTGGAAACTCTGCATTGAGGTCAGGGAATGTGACCTCGCCATATAACAAGCCATTTTCACGGCTGGAAGTCCAAGCAGTGCCATTCCATCCAAGGATCCTATTTTTGGGTCCTGATGAAGGAGAAACAATGTTGCGATTTTATGACATACAACCACCTGATCAGTCTTTAATTGTTGCAGTTCCCCTCAAAGAGCACCTTTACAAAGTTAAACTTTAAGACACCTCTAATCAGAGCCATCTCTAAGGGTCACCCCAAATACACCCCAATAAAGCAGAATGTGTTCATGTTGAAAAATTATAACACTAGCTTTTCTACTTGTCAAAGATGGGTTGAAATTTAACTAATCATCACAGACCTTGGCATTAATACGTGCAGTGCACCATTTATTGGAATGTATTTTGTAATGTGTGTAGTAATAAAATGCATTGCATTTGTCATTCCAACAGATGGCGCTAAATAAACATTTGCAGTAATATAATACAGGGGTAGGCAACGTCGGTCCTGGAGTGCCACAGTATGTGCAGGTTTTTGTTCCAACCCAGTTCCTTAACGAGAACTCAATTATTGCTGATGAAGCACATATTGCTTAAGTGACATTTTAATGCTTCATTTTAGTGGTCTCGCTTGTTAAGGTTCTCCAACCTTAATTGCTTATTTCAATCTTAAACTGCTGCATTCAGTGTTTTAATTGCTCCTTATTAGCAATAAGATGTAAAACAGGGGTAGGCAATGTCGGTCCTGGTGAGCCGCAGTGGCTACAGGTTTTCATTCAACCCAATTGCTTAATTAGAAACCAATCATTGCCAATCTCAGACCTTATTTAATTTTATGGCTTGTTAGTCTGTGCAATGTAAGGTTCTTATATCATAGATTTTTTTTCCTTTCCAAGGATATCATCCAAATGATTTGAAGCCTAAAACAGATCATTTTCAGTCTGTCACATTTTTCTATTAAGTGTTTTATTAAATCAAACCGTGCATGATGAACACACACAGATGTAATTGGAAAAAAGCTAGCTGGAGAACTGCTGGCTGCTTTGTCTTTTACATCTTATTGCTAATAAGGAGCAATTAAAACACTGAATGCAGCAGTTTAAGATTGAAATAAGCAATTAAGGTTGGAGAACCTTAACAAGCGAGACCACTAAAATGAAGCATTAAAATGTCACTTAAGCAATATGTGCTTCATCAGCAATAATTGAGTTCTCGTTAAGGAACTGGGTTGGAACAAAAACCTGCACATACTGTGGCACTCCAGGACCGACGTTGCCTACCCCTGGTATAATACATTGCATTTGACATTCCAACAGATGGTGCATCACAAACATAAAATACATTGTGCTTCTCATTCCAACAGACAGCTTATCTCAAACATTTTTAGTAATAAAATGCATTGTCATTCCAACAGATGGCGCATTGCAAAAATTTGTAGTAATAAAATCTATTGTTTTTGCCAATTCCAACAGACAGTCTATTCGAAACATTTAAAGTAAAAAAATGTATTTAATTTGTCATTCCAACAAATGGTACCTCCGAAACATTTGTAGTAATAAAATTAATTGCATTTGTCATTCCAACAGATGGTACATCCGCAACATTTGTTGCAATAAAATACATTGTGTTTCTAATTCCAATAGACAGCTCATCCCAAACATTTGTAGCAATAAGATGCAGTGTATTTGTCATTCCAATAGATGGTGCATCACAAACAGTTGTAGTAATAAAATTGATTGTTTTTCTAATTCCAATAGACAGTTCATCCAAATCATCCGAGTTGTAGTAATAAAATGCATTCAATTTGTCATTCCAACAGATGGTGCTAAAGAAACATTTGTAGTAATAAAATGCATTCCATTTGTCATTCCAACAGATGGTGCATTACAAACATTTGCACTGCTTTTACCAATCCCATACCAACAGGCATATAACAGAAACACCTTTGATTAGGGAGGTTTAAATTATGCTACATTCTTTAAAATGTGCTACAGAAATAAATGTTGCTTTTGTAAGAGTGAAACACAGAATTATTATTTTTACTCAATGTTAAATTTTCTCCCTTATGTCAGTAATTGAGAATGTAACTTGAAAATAACATTTAGGTAGTTTAAAAAAAATAAAATAAAAAATAATTAAATCCCTCAGTGTTTTATCCCTGGAGCAATGGGAATTGGGGCCTGGCCAGACAACGCTGGGCATGAAGCAGGAACAAAGCTTGGACTTTGGATTGGTAATACATGTATAAAGAATCAGAAAAGGTTTGGGTGTGACATTTATAACTTCACCAAGGCTGGCCCAGCTGCCAGGTAAGTAGACTGGCACACCTCTGGGATGTGGAAAGAAAAGCAGCAGAGACCCTGGCAGGAAATGCCAACCGCATAGTGACAGCAGCAGGGCCAACGTTTGAACCTTTGTAGCTGGAGATGTGAACCTGCAACACTAACCAGTGTGCCAAAAAAAATAAAATGCAGTAATAAGAAAGAAAGAAAGAAAGAAAGAAAGAAAGAAAGAAAGAAAGAAAGAAAGAAAGAAAGAATCTTTTGTTCAAGTACTACAGCATCACAGCATAGCTGGCTGTTCTTCATTAAGTCGAATTAGTTCGCCGTTTTCTGAATATTTAAGAACCAATAATTGTTAAATATTTTAGTAAAGCACTTTCGGTCGCAATCCGTTTAAGAAACATATAAGTAAATGTGTTATTATTAATTTCCTCCTTTATTTACTTTAATTATTATTAATATTTCGTCAAACATTCTCAAACTTTTCTACTCCAAGGCGATCCGACGGGCGACAGGGCAGGAGACAAGTGTGGACAGAACGCGAGTGCGTCTCAGTGCCTTAAAAATAAGAGTGACAACAAAATAAAGTTAAAACTAACAACTACAGTAACCGCGTGTGATTTTTGTTAAATTTAACCGTTTGACGACAGGGACACTCGATTAAAAGCACCAAAGTGCGCGCCTCCGCAGTCCCGTCCGCCAGTAATGACCTGGCAGTGCAGGGATTAACGGCCATATCAGACGGGAAATCCAAAGGAGACCTCTGGGGGGCGCCAGTCACTCCCTTTAAGCTCGCCGCTTCAGCTTTTGTGGACTTCTTTTGTTTTATTTTTTAGCATTTTTTCTCACTCAGAAGGTTTTTAAGGACCCCCTCCCCGCCCCGGACCCTGTCCTCTGCCCCCTTGCCTCCTAAAACGCGCGCAGGGTACAGTCGACTTCGCGTCAAACATTCTCGAAATGTGGCAATGAACTCACGTGTCTCCTTCAGGACCCCCTAATTAAAAAGCCCCTCGTGCGCGCATCGCCTGTCGAAGAACCTCCGGCTTCATGTCCGCCGATCGCTTCCCGCTCATTTGCATAGCGCCTTTCACGGAGTGCGGGCTGAGAGCGCGGTGACAGTTCACACGTCAATACAAACACAATTCTATAAAGGAATAATTACAAAATGAGACCCACAAAAAGGCAGGCTAGTTTACAAAAAGGAAATTTAAAAATCCATCCATCCATTATCCAACCCGCTATATCCCAACTACAGGGTCACGGGGGTCTGCCGGAGCCAATCCCAGCCAACACAGGGCGCATGGCAGGAAACAAAACCCGGGCAGGGCGCCAGCTCACCGCAGGAAATGTAAAAATGATTAACAGAAATGGAGCAAATTGCAGCACTATGTGGCCATTTAATGTGTGAACTCCGGCCAGTTGGTAATGAAGTGGGCTCATAAAGAACTGAGACACTTTAGAAGGGTCGATTTCTTAGACTTCAGTGGTCTCCAAACTTTCAGAGGTCGCCAACCTGAACTCAAGCTGCGTGCGTGTAATGGAAGGGTGTCTTCATCTCTCGTTTCAGACTAATTACTTAGTTGTTTAATTAATTGATTAATAATACCAGGGTCGTCAGGTTCCTATAAAATACAAGGACAGCTTTAAAATAGAGAACATGTCCCCCAAACGCTAAGGCATGAGGAAGACAAAATGACACACCGCAAAGCGAGGGGCGGTGTCAGAGCGGGTCTGGGGGTTTGCTACATACCATCAAACTCCCCGTGGGGGGAACTGGGGGCGTCCACTTAGAGATTTTTTTCCGTCAGTATCTGAGAGTGATAGAATGGGTATAAACCATCATATAACAGGAGGGAGGGGGGTCACTTTCGGACCCTCGAAAATACGACGACAAGTAGCTCAGGACATGAAATACGTGGTGAAAATGCGTTGTGTTGAAAAATAGTCCAAAAATAATAAATAGATAAATAAATACTGTAATTTAAAAAACGAAATAAATGAAATACTACAGTGGGTTAGCACCCTGCCTGGGATTGGTTCCTGCCTTGTGTCCTGTGTTGGCTGGGATTGGCTCCAGCAGACCCCCGTGACCCTGTGTTCGGATTCAGCGGGTTGGAAAATGGATGGATGGAGGGAATAAATGAAATATTAATTAAATGCATTAATACAAATTAAATAAAAAAACGCAGCCTGTGAATGATTATTGCTGACGAGGATCTATCAACATATAGTGCAATTGGATAAGAAATCCATGGACCTGGCAACAGTGAATAATAAAAATAAAAAAAGGAAAATTAAAATAACTACACCCCTCGAAATCTGGACTGGCCCCAAGACAACCGGTAGGGGGTACCAGGTGAGTTGAGGGAGGACCCCATCAGTACACGCCAGCCCATCCTCACTCTTGATAAGACCTTGGGTGTGTCTGGGTGGGCGTACTTCTCGTCCACCTGAAGCTCAGCCCATTCACGCCAGGCCAGTCTTTGGATGGGAGACAATCTGGGAAAAGCTTGTGATGCTACAGGCAGAGGTGTTGGTGACTCCAGTGACGGGGACACTGGGCTGCTAAAATGGCGCCGTCTCTCACATGAGATGTAAAACTGAGGTTCTGACTCTCTGTGGTCATTAAAGATACTCTGGGCATCCTTCTTAAAGAGTAGGGTGCACCCCAGTGTCCTGGCTAGACTGCCCACCATGACCTTGTCCATTCTGGTCCTCTCACCTGTGCTACAGTATTCTACCTAAGAGGCCCACACTTCACGGCCTTTCATTTAATAATAATAATAATAATAATTGACTTGGAGTTTCCTCCTCAGACCTACCAGCGGCCAGAAGCCCCAGATAATCAAGGAGGGCTCTAGCAGCGCCAGGCACAGGTCAGAAAATGAAGTCAGCATGCTGCCCATTAAAAGTGTAGACCTGCTGGCCCTTCTGAGTGACCTGAGGAATTCAAGTCATCTTTCTTCAGCCCAGACATATCTATGAACTTCGGAGCTATTTATATCTTGCGGCGCGCCCCCCCCTGTCCACTGTCAAGTGTCCTCTCTATAAATGGGCATCGCCTATTGTCCCGGGACCGACTCGAGATCGAGTGTCTGCAGGACTTATTTAGTCCTCCTCCAGCTGGGAGAAATTCCTCTTTCCATGCGGCACCCCAGCGGCGCCCACTTTAAAGTTGCTGATGCCGGGAGATGCTTTTCCTTACAGTAGAATGTGTGGGATGTTTGGTGGCCTAGGGCCTCTCACTTGTTTTGTGGCTACGGCCGGCGTGACAGCTGATTAAATGTTTGCCTTGGAGCCGCCAGCTTGCGTTTCCAACTGTTGTCTCCTTCTGACCTGCTGAGGCACAGTGGCCTTGGAAAGAAAGAAAGAAAGAAAGAAAGAAAGAAAGAAAGAAAGAAAGAAAGAAAGAAAGAAAGAAAGTGTCTTATAGCATCTTTCATGTTAGGCTCTTCCCAAAGTAAATAACAAAGTATTTAACTTTAGAAAGAAAGAAGTTATATAGCGCCTTTCACGATGAGCAAAATTAAACCATTCAACTTTTTTAAGTAAGAAACTTGTTATATAGTGCCTTTCATGGTGAATAATAGCAGCACTTAGCTTAAGAAAGAAAGAAAGAAAGAAAGAAAGAAAGAAAGAAAGAAAGAAAGAAAGTGTCTTATAGCATCTTTCATGTTAGGCTCTTCCCAAAGTAAATAACAAAGTATTTAACTTTAGAAAGAAAGAAGTTATATAGCGCCTTTCACGATGAGCAAAATTAAACCATTCAACTTTTTTAAGTAAGAAACTTGTTATATAGTGCCTTTCATGGTGAATAATAGCAGCACTTAGCTTAAGAAAGAAAGAAAGAAAGAAAGAAAGAAAGAAAGAAAGAAAGAAAGAAAGAAAGAAAGAAAGTGTCTTATAGCATCTTTCATGTTAGGCTCTTCCCAAAGTTAATAACAAAGTATTTAACTTTAGAAAGAAAGAAGTTATACAGCGCCTTTCACGATGAGCAAAATTAAAACATTCAACTTTTTTAAGTAAGAAACTTGTTATATAGTGCCTTTCATGGTGAATAATAGCAGCACCCAGCTTAAGAAAGAAAGAAAGAAAGAAAGAAAGAAAGAAAGAAAGAAAGAAAATGGTAATATAGTGCCTTTCCTGATGAGCAATAATAAAGTGTTTGGTTTAAGAAAAAATGAAAATTAAAGAAAATGGCAACAGTGACAGAGACGCCGGCCGGGGGTGAAGCTGGCTGTCGCTCGGCTTTATTGTCATCTCAGTTTGAGTGACTGTCACCTCACTACTGTAGATGCCATTTAGTTAGCTGGGAAACTGATAGTCAGATCTCGGTGGCCGAGCACCATCTGTCGTAGAGTTTGAACCCGTGCTCGCTCCATTTCTTTATAGTGCCTTTCTGTACTGATTGCTCCCACTTTATTCATATGATAACCGAGATTGTTTGTGTAGCTGTAGCCCTGACTGGTGGAGTGACTCCTCGTCCCAGTGGTGCAGTCTGAACTTGTCATTTTATATGGTGCCTTCCCCTAGTGAATGCCACCCCAGTGTTCTTTACTTTTATAGCACAATTGTTTCAGTGCTACTACAGCTACAGTTTGAAGCCACTCACTCAGGGTCACACGGTATATCAGTGTGGAGGTGGAACTTGTGGTGTTATATAGCGCCTTTCCCATCTTAACATCACCCAAAGGCTTTTCATACTTAGTGGTTGATGGTTTTAGTATCTCGTCAGTTGCACCTCAGCTCTTGAAACAGCTCACTTCACAGTGTCTCAGTGATGGAGACTGAACGTATGAAGTTATGTAGCTCCTTTCTATCGCAAAAGTCACCACGAGGCTCTTTATTATTTGTGTTTAGCGCCATCACTTTAGCATTTCTACAGCTGTAGGTTTGGCTAGTGAAGCAACTTACTCGCCACCAAACTGTGTCTCACTGATAAGACTAAACTCGCGCTTGTGGATTTTATATATAGCGCCTTTCTTTTACAAAGGCCACGCCAAGGCACATGTTAATCAAGCTGTTGTCACCGATGTGTTTCCATAACGTACACACAAGAACGCCAACTGACTTAACTGGTCAGCAGTGGTGGGAGACTGAACTGAAGATCGACAGCTTGGCAGTTTAACATTTTAGCCACACAACCTGCGCCTTCTGCTGACATCAAATGAACATCAGCCCCGTGGCATGACGGGAAAGCAGACAAGGCGACTTCCTTTCTGTAGCCCCATTGATATCTCCCTTCTGCTGAACAGTGCTTTTCATATCTATCTATGCATTTTAAACTGACTGAATATAGATAGATAGATAGATAGATAGATAGATAGATAGATAGATAGATAGATAGATGTGAAAGGCACTATATAATAGATAGATAGATAGATAGATAGATAGATAGATAGATAGATAGATGTGAAAGGCACTATATAATAGATAGATAGATAGATAGATAGATAGATAGATAGATAGATGTGAAAGGCACTATATAATAGATAGATAGATAGATAGATAGATAGATAGATAGATAGATAGATAGATAGATAGATAGATAGATAGATGTGAAAGGCACTATATAATAGATAGATAGATAGATAGATAGATAGATAGATAGATAGATAGATAGATAGATAGATGTGAAAGGCACTATATAATAGATAGATAGATAGATAGATAGATAGATAGATAGATGTGAAAGGCACTATATAATAGATAGATAGATAGATAGATAGATAGATAGGCAATATATGATAGATAGATAGATAGATAGATGTCAAAGGCACTATATAATATAAATATTATTAATAGCAATAGAAATTAATGGTTGTGTGTGTTGGAAGAGAGGTCCTGTCAAATGGTTGCAATGAAACAACAGGGTCATGGAAAAGTTAGGAAAGCACTCCGCTTTGAGCAGAGAAGTGGAGGACTGACCCTCAGCAGATTCAGTTTCTGATGTTTCTGTTGTACAGTTCATCTACCTGCGGTATATTCTCTTTCACTCTGTTATTTAATATTCATTTAGAGCTTTGCCTATCTATCTTTCATATACTGTAGTGCCTCTCCCATCTATTTGTTGTATAGCGCCTTTTCTATCTACAAAAATTTGTGATTTTATGTGTAGCGCCTTTTCATAATGAACTGCATAGTGTTTAAAAGGTACCATCAGTGTGTTTTTTTTTGTTAGATCCTATTAGTTCACGTAGAATTGCAAAGCAAATTAGTCCTGGGAATTAGCAAGTAGGGCGGCACGGTGGTGCAGTGGGTAGCGCTGCTGCCTCGCAGTTGGGATATCTGGAGACCTGGGTTCGCTTCCCGGGTCCTCCCTACATGGAGTTTGCATGTTCTCCCCGTGTCTGCGTGGGTTTCCTCCGGGCGCTCCGGTTTCCTCCCACAGTCCAAAGACATACAGGTTAGGTGGATTGGCGATTCTAAATTGGCCCAAGTGTGTGCGGGTGTGTTTGTGTGTGTCCTGCGGTGGGTTGGCACTCTGCCCGGGATTGGTTCGTGGGCTGGGATTGGCTGCAGCAGACCCCTGTAACCCTGTGTTCGGATTCAGCGGGTTGGAAAATGGATGGAATTAGCAAGTATGTGATTTTATATTGTCCCTTTTCACAAGGAAGACCCCCAAAGTTACTGTATTCACACTATTTTCATATTTCTAAAATGGCAGGGTAATGACGTGACAGCAGTGCTGCCTCATAGTAAGGAGACCAGGGTTCTCGTCCTGGGTGCTCCCCGTTCTTCCCGTGTCTGCGTGGGTTTCCTCTCACAGTCCAAAGACACGCAGGTTAGGTGGAGTGTGTATGTGTATGTGTGTGTGTGTTTGCCCCGCGATGTTCAGACAACCAACCCAGGGATTGTTTCCGTCTTGCACCCCAGGATTAAGCGGGCTCAGAAATTGCCCTGCTCTGGTCCGGTCCGGTCTGGAGTGGTCCGGTCTTTTTCTAGACTGTGAGCCACGGCAGATGACGTCAGTGGTGGAGCCTCAGACTGCTGCTTGTGCGCGTCACTGTAACGCTTTGGCCACTAGGTGGCCTCACGGCATTTTCAGTCCAGTTCTTCAATTGAGCGGCTTTTCAAGTCTTTCATCTTCCACGTTGGTTGCCTGCTCACATCTTTACTTTCTCAATTTTTTCTCAATAAAAAGGAAAATGATATCAAATATAAATGTGAGCAATGTTTCCATCTTTAATGAGTGAAACAACACACATAAATAAATAACACGAAAGACAGCAGAACATTTTGAATGAACGCTCTCTTTATACAAGAGTCTTTTACACAGGCAGACAAGGAGCAGCTCGGGAGGGTCTTGTTGGCACCTTTGGGTTTTGCCGGTGAGAACTCTGAAGGTGGACGTGATGGCGGGTGTCGAAGTCTGTCTTCTCTTCTTGCTGTTGTTTCTTTTATCTCTAAGGAAGCGCCTAAAAATAAAGAAAAAAAAAAAAAAGAAATCAGCGAAGTGTCGTCTGCAGCGAGCTCGTTGGATGAGTCACAAACTGGCACAGCTGCTCCAGTGACATTAGTGACATTAGATAATAGACAGAGCTCATCACTAACTCAGGGGGGAAGAAGGGATTGCTGGAAACGAGGGTAGGAGTCACTATGGCGCCAATAGAGTCACGGAGTCAGGTGGGCACTGAGTGGCTGGGTGGGCTGAGAAGTGGAAAAGAATGGAATTAAGAAGAAAAAAGGAGAAATGAAGCAAAAGAACCGGAAGAATGAAATGGAAAGTAAAATGAAAAAAGGGGAAAACAATAAAGAAATTGAAGAAAAAAATGGGAGAGAAAAAATAAAAGAAACAGGAGAAAGGAAAGCAAAGAGGAAAAAAGGAATAGAAAGAAAAAATAAAGTAGGAACACAAAGGCACAAAGTGAAAGGGAAAGAAATGACAAAGAAAGTAAAAACACATTGAAGGAAAAAGTAAGGAACGTAAAAAAATAAAGGGATGAAGTGGGGGAGAAAAGAAATAAAAGAAAGCAAAAGCAAAGGGAAAAAAAGAAGTGGCCACTGTGTGGAGTTCAGGACGACTGGCCGGTCGCTGCCTGATGGTGTGAAGCCCCCATCTAGGACTTTACAAAGCTCTGCAGACAGGTCAGCAATCCAAGTTATCGGCCCTCCAGCCGCCTTCCATGGCTTCTTGTTTTCTTTGGCCCCCAATTCACATTTCTTCACAACTCACCCCCCCCCCCCCCCCCCCCCACACACACACACTAAGGGTCTATGGTGGCTGCCGTGAGCATCAAGCTGGTCAATGCAACTTCACCGTTGTGCTAAATGACTCTGCCTGGGTAGTTAAGCTGACCCTTGACTTGAAGCCCACCACATTCCAGGAACTGTGGACCCCCCAGACCTTTTCAAGCTGCGTGTGAGAATTTTCAGTCCACCCGCAATGGCTGATATAAAAGGGCACAATATGGCGCCTGTCATTCCCTTTATTAAATTCTGTGTGGACAGCTGAGGAAGTTCGGGTTAAACCCACTTGTTAAGATGAGGAGGAAAACGAGAAGAATGGAAAAGATCCACAGCCACAGTGACAGAGTCTGTGGTGTCAAACCTTGAAAGCAGTTGTCTCCATGAGCTGCTTCAAAGAAAAAGGGGAAAGGAATAAAATAAAAAACGGCAACAGTCATTGAGGAGGGCATCAGCAACTCCAGCGAAGAAAGGACATCAGGGACAAGTGTGACATGGCCAAAGATTAACACAATTAGTTCAATGTGAAATAAATCCCAAAGTCAAAGTTCGCCTGAACTGAACACTTGGGAAGATCTTGTAAGACAGCGTTTCTCAACCTTTAAGTATTTGCGACCCGAGTTTTCATAACAGTTTTAATCTCGCCCCCCTAACGTTTTTTTGAAAGGAGCCCACTATTACCAATTTGTTCTTTTTTAATTAACGATATATCATAGATGTAAATTTTACTACACCTACTTAACTTTTATCGACATTTATCTAACTCTATATTTATTTTTCTAGTATCAGAATGTAGTTTACGTTCATTTGTTTTGGTTTCAATAGATGGATTTTTCATATTTTCCATTCTTGTTTTCTTTTTTTAACATTTTCGCACCCCTCTCCTCCACTTTTTCTTACTTCGCATCCTCCTAGGGGGGCCCGCCCTGACGTGGCTGGGATGCCCAAGGAATGGAAGGATTGAGGGAAGGGAGCTTCTTTAGGACACCGTCTCCTCTACAACGCTTGATGGCAGCCCCTCTGGGTTGCAGCAGTGCCTCAGATTCCCAAAGGGTTAGGGTTTAGCGCGGCCCTATTGGGCGCCGCTTGGGGGGCGTTACTGAAAGGGCTAAGCCCATTGGTTCAGCACTTCCACTGCACCCAGATGTGCTGCCGGAAGAAGATGACCGGACACCTGGAGCACTTCCTGGTACCCTATAAAAGGAGCCAGCTGCCACAGTCGGGAGGAGGTGGTCGAAGCTTGCTGAAGGAGTGGAGGTGGAAAGAAAGAAAGAAAGAAAGAAAGAAAGAAAGAAAGAAAGAAAGAAAGAAAGAAAGAAAGAAAGAAAGAAAGAAAGAAAGGAAGGAAGGAGTCTTATAGCATCTTTCATCTTAGGCTCTTCCCAAAGTAAATAACAAAGTATTTAACTTTAGAAAGAAAGAAGTTATATAGCGCCTTTCACGATGAGCAATAATAAAGCATTTAACTTTATTAAGAAAGAAACTTGTTATATAGTGCCTTTCATGGTGAATAATGGCAGCGCTTAGCTAAAGAAAGAAAGAAAGAAAGAAAGAAAGAAAGAAAGAAAGAAAGAAAGAAAATATCATATAGCATCTTTCTTGATGACCAATAATAACGTATTTAACTTTAGGAAGAAAGAAATTATTATATAGCACTTTAATGTTAAGCAATACCCAAAATAAAGAACAAAGCATTTTACCTTAACATTGATGAAAGAAAGAAAGAAAGAAAGAAAGAAAGAAAGAAAGAAAGAAAGAAAATGGTAATATAGCGCCTTTCCTGATGAGCAATAATAAAGTGTTTGGGTTAAGAAAAAATGGAGATTAAACAAAATGGCAACAGTGACAGAGACGACGGCCGGTGGTGAAGCTGGCTGTCGCTCGGCTTTATTGTCATCTCAGTTTGAGTGACTGTCACCTCACTACTGTAGATGCCATTTAGTTAGCTGGGAAACTGATAGTCAGATCTCGGTGGCCGAGCACCATCTGTCGTAGAGTTTGAACCCGTGCTCGCTCCATTTCTTTATAGTGCCTTTCTGTACTGATTGCTCCCACTTTATTCATATGATAACCGAGATTGTTTGTGTAGCTGTAGCCCTGACTGGTGGAGTGACTCCTCGTCCCAGTGGTGCAGTCTGAACTTGTCATTTTATATGGTGCCTTCCCCTAGTGAATGCCACCCCAGTGTTCTTTACTTTTATAGCACAATCGTTTCAGTGCTACTACAGCTACAGTTTGAAGCCACTCACTCAGGGTCACACAGCATATCAGTGTGGAAAGAAAGAAAGAAAGAAAGAAAGAAAGAAAGAAAGAAAGAAGCTATATATTGTGCATTTATACTTTGCTGCTGAGAGGAACAATCTGGGAAGCGTTTCCCCGCCTAAATAAACGCGAGTGTTGCTGCCCTTAAGTCCGTGTCTGTCACGTCGGGTGTTTGGTGGAGCAGTGCGCCCCCTGGAGGTCACAATCCAAAAAGAATCGAGAAAACGTTTACTTCGACTAGAGGTCGTCTGGCAGCAATAAAGTTTTGGATGCCACAGAAGTGAACTTTCTAGATTTAAAAGGAATGGATTTATTCAAGCATGACAGATTTTTGGACAAATCAGGCTCAAAAGTTGTATCTGTGCCTGGCTACGTTTTCTGTAAACGTTCCTTTGGAATCAGAGACTCGGCGTCCACAGATCACAATCTACCCACAACTCCCCAAACCTTAAATAACTCAAAGGCGCGAGCAGAAATTTTACTTACTTTGGTGTGGACGCTTCAGCCGGACATGATGTGCTTCACGAAAGCTGGAAAGAGAACAAACAAGTCCTGAGAGAGGAGGCGATTACATCTCACAAAAGATAAGCAAAGCACCGCGTGTTCCGGCAAGGCGAGATTCGTCAATCTTCTCTTTTCCACAAGTCCTTCCAACGCATTTATCCCAACTGCCATTTGCCAAGTCACGTGTCTGGGACTCACGGATTATATGGACTCAGCGAGCCTGCAAAGCCAAATCCCCCCGAAGTAACAACACCCGCCAGAAAAACTGCAAAAGTCCCCCGCGCACCTCCACCTGACGGGCACAGCCGACTGCCTTTGTTTTAATGAGGAGGTGACGGGTTTGTCACGGATTCTGGCTATAGCTCTATGTGAAAGGCGCCATATATTCTCCATCCATCCATGATCCAACCCGCTATATCCTAGCTACAAGGTCACGGGGGTCTGCTGGAGCCAATCCCAACCAACACAGGGCACAAGGCAGGAACCAATCCCGGGCGGGGCACCAGCCCACCTCAGGGCACACACACACACACACCAAGCACACACTAGGGCCAATTTAGAATCGCCAATCCACCTAACCTGCATGTCTTTGGACTGTGGGAGGAAACCGGGGCACCCGGAGGAAACCCACGCAGACACGGGGAGAACATGCAAACTCCACGCAGGGAGGACCCGGGAAGCAAACCCACTGCGCCACCGTGCCACCTAAATTATTAAATTAAAGAGTAATAACAATGCAGGTATACAGACAGACAATAACTTTGTATAATTTTAACGTTTACCCCCCCGGTGGAATTGAAGAGTCGCATAGTGTGGGGGAGGAACGATCTCCTCAGTCTGTCACTGAAGCTGCTCCTCTGTCTGGAGATGATCCTGTTCAGTGGATGCAGTGGATTCTCCATGATTGACAGGAGTCTGCTCAGTGCCCGTCGCTCTGCCACAGATGTCAAACTGTCCAGCTCCGTGCCTACAATAGAGCCTGCCTTCCTCACCAGTTTGTCCAGGCGTGAGGCGTCCCTCTTCTTTATACTGCTTCCCCAGCACACCACCGCGTAGAAGAGGGCGTTCACCACAGCCGTCTGATAGAATATCCATGTGCTATGAAGCGAACCCAGGTCTCCTAACTGCGAGGCAGCAGCGCTACGACTGCGCCACCATGCTGCCCCTTTATGAAGTCATATACCGTATATTCTCATGTATAAGTCGAGTCTTGAAAGCCGAAAATTCGATCATAAAATCAGACCCCGACTAACACCCCCATTCAAAAATACAACACTTTAATTTTTTAATCTTTTTGCGTCCTCCAATCTCGCACCAGTTTCTCAGACACATCGAATTTTGTTGCAGCAGCGCAGTTACCAATTTCTTTCGCCACTTCAACGATTTTTAATTTAAAACCAGCTTCATATTTTCTTCTGGTCGAACGCTTCATATAAAGGTGTATGAGGGTGTGGGATACAAAAAAAAAAAAAAAATCACAAAACAGTTAAAGCGGGTCACCTAACTGCGAGGCAGCAGCGCTACCCACTGCGCCACCGTGCTGCCCGCTATATATTCTTTCCTTGCAAATTCAATTATTTTAACAACTTTGGACATCATTGAAAGTAAAAGACGCTCAAAAATCTTTCTTTTAGCACAAATTAAAAAATGCAGCACACTTTCTTTTCTACCTTGCAGTTAACTGATTTGTTATGAACTACAGTATGTAGAAGGAGCTGTAAACTCTTTTATTGCAAATTAAAATATCTGAACAACATTGAACACTTTCTTTCATTACAAATCCAATTAAAATGAAAGACGTCATATATATTCTTTATTTTATTGCCAATTATTTAACATCATTATTTTAAAATGACACTATATACGCTCTCTTTTATTTCAAATTTAAAACACTTTTCTTTTTTACAATGCCGTTAATTCCTGCACAAGGCACTATGCTGCATACCCTCTAATTTACTGTACGTTATGTTAGCAACACTGAATAACATTAAAAATGAAAGGCACCATTTGTTTTCTTCGCAAATGTAGTTATTTTAACAATGTTGGGTAACTTTACAAATTAAAGACACTGTGTGTTCTCTCTTTTATTGTAAATTCAAACACCGCTATGTGTTCTTTTTTTTTTTTTACACTGCAGTGAATTGCTTTATTGTGAACTCCATAAAAGTATATTTCACAGGATCTGATATGTCCATTTAATTTTAATTATTTTAGCAACATTAAATATCATAACAAATGAAAGATACCATTTTTGAGGGACATTCAAAAAGTTTCCGCACTTTTATATTTTCGTTGGAAATGGTGAAGCTGGGAGGAATAGCAATTGGGCATTAAAAAGATGGTACGACGTTGGGAAAATCGCATCGTAAACGAAGGTGACAATGGAGAAAAGGGGTGTCATTTGTTTTTGTAACTCTTAATAAATAGATTGAAAGAAAGTGCAGAAACGTTTTGAACGTCCCTCGTACTCCTAATTTTATTGTAAATTGAATTATTTTAACGACAATGGGACAGCATTTATTCTCCCGTTCTTTGCAAATGTAATTATTGCAATCATTTTGCATAAACTAAAACACGAGACCCTGTATATTCTTTCTTTTACTGAAAATTTAAAAACTTGCATCATTACAATCAGTTAATTGGTTTAATTTTGCACTATTGCTATATAAATAAAATGTATTATTATTATTGCTCTTTTAAAAGGCAGTACATACTGTCTCTCTTTTACTGTAAATTAAATTATTTTAACAACACTGGACGACATTAATAATGAAAGACGCCATATATTGTACTTCTTTTTTTCCCCCTTTGCAATTCGATCACTTTGGAGACCATCCAGAACGGAAGACACCGCATGTCCCCACTCATTAGACAAGTGAGTAAGTAAGTAAAAAGTATTTATAAAGCGCCTTTCACAGACATGACATCACAAAGTGGTGACAACAATAAAACACATAAAAGTGCAAACCAAATATAAGAAAACAAAAAGAGGTAAAGAGAAGCAATAAAAGAGAACAACAAGAACAAAACAAAGAATAAGCCAAAAGTCCAAGCAGAGACGACTCGGCTGAGTTCCAAAACTTGCTTTAACGTCATCTTCTTCTTTCGGCCGCTCCCGTCAGGGTTCGCTACAGCGGATCATCTCCTTCCATATCCTTCTCTGTCACCCCCATCATCACCTGCATGTCTTCTCTCACCACATCCATAAACCTTCTCTTAGGCCTTCCTCTTCTCCTCTTCCCTGTCAGCTCTATCCTTAGCACCCTTCTCTCATTATACCCCTCATCTCTGCTCTGCACATGTCCAAACTAACGCCATCTCACCTCTCTGACTGTGTCTCCCAACCGTCCAACTTGAGCTGACCCTCTAATGTCCTCATTTCTAATCCTGTCCATCCTCGTCACACCCAGTGCAAATCTTAGCATCTTTAACTCTGCCACCTCCACTTCAGAGGATTGTGCGGACTGCTGAGTGCATCATTGGCAGCTCTCTACCCAGTCTGCAGGAGATCTACACCTCACACTGCCTTCATAAAGCCACTAGTATCATGGCTGACCCCCACCACCCCTCCCACCAACTGTTTACTCCTCTTCCATCTGGAAGACGACTCTGCAGCATCAGGAGCAGGTCTGCGAGATTGTGCAATAGTTTCTTTCCCCAAGCAGTCCGGCTCCTGAACACCATGCTGCTCTCCTCCACACTGGACTCTTTACTCCACACACTCTCTGGATTACATAATACTACTTAATACTGTATATGTTTTTTAGTTTTATATATATATATATATATATATCTTGTGTACTGCACCTTTTGACTCTGGAGGACGATATTTCGTCCCACTGTGTACTGTAAGTATATTGTTAGGATGACAATAAAGTTCTACTTGACTTGACTCGTGTCTCCTGTGCCACCGTCTCCAGCTCATATAACATATCTGGTCTCATGACCATCCTGTAGACCTTCCCTGTCACTCTTGTCTGTCACAAATCACTTCTGACACTCTTCTCCACCAACTCCACCCTGCCTGCACTCTCTTCTTCACTTCTCCTCCACAATCCCCATTACTCTGTACTGTTGATCCCAAGTATTTAAACTCCTCCACCTTTGCCAACTCTACTCCCCTCATCCTCACCATTCCACTGACCTCTCTCTCATTCACACACATGTATTCTGTCTTGGTGGTCCTACTGAGCTTCATTCCTCTCCTCTCCTGTCATATCTCCACCTCTCCAGGGTCTCCTCAACCTGCTCCCTACTCTCACTACAGATCACAATGTCATCAGCAAACATCACAGTCCACAGGGAGTCCTGTCTAATCTCATCTATCAACCTGTCCATCACCATTGGAGATAAGAAAGGGCTCAGAGCCGATCCCTGATGTAATCCCCCCTCCGTTGCTCCTACCGCAGACCTCACCAAAATGTCTTAAGTTGCTTACTAAAAGAATCAACTGGGTCAGCCATTAATGGAAGGCCATTCCAGAGCCTTGGCACAATGGACTGAAATGTACTTGAGCCGGACATGAGGGAGGCCCTGCTGCCCAGACCTGTGTGCCCACCAGGCTGTATGACCAGTGATATACTCGTGGGGGGTTTGTCCGCAGGAAGCTCTATAGGTAAGCACCAAAATTATAAAACTAATTCTAAAATAAGCTAGAAGCCAGTGCAATGAGTACAAAATGGGAGTAATATGTGCCCCCCACACCCCCGACTAGATCAACGGGCTGCATTCTTGAACTGTAGCCGAGAACAGGAGGATTTCTTCAGACCAGCATAAAGGGCATTGCAGTCAGTCAAGACGTGAAGAGATAAGAGCGGGTACAAACCTCTCCAGTTCTGGCCTTGAGACTACAGCCCTCAGTTTAGAAAGATTTCTTCAATGAAGGAAACGAGAGCGACAAACAGACCCGACATGTGAATTTGAAAATAACCCCCAGATTACGTAACTTTGACGTAAACTCTGCAACACCAAGTCCCTGTGATCCTCCATTTCTTTCCTGGAGAGTGTGCCAGTCTCCTCTAGGCCTGCACTCATCCCGACTTTAATATTCTCATTGGCGACTTGTTGATTTGGACAGGTTCTCCATCCATCCATTACCCAACCCACTATATCCTAACTAGGGGTCTGCCGGAGCCAATCCCAGCCAACACAGGGCGCAAGGCAAGAATCAAACCCCGGGCACTGCAGGGCACACACATCCACACACAATAGGGACAATTTAGAATCGCCAATGCACCTAACCTGCATGTCTTTGGACTGTGGGAGGAAACCAACGCAGACACGGGGAGAACATGCAAACTCCACCGAGGGAGGACCCGGGAAGCGAATAGGTCTCCTGAATGTGAGGCAGCAGCGCTACCCACTGCGGCACCATGGGACAGGTACTGTTAGTCTGAATTCTAACATGCATTCTGTACATGCAACAGTCAGGACCCCCCAAAACCCTTTAATTCACAGACTTCAACACAATGACATTTTCTTGCGCATTCCATTTCAGAAGACTCTGTGCTCACCTTCATAGTTAATGCAGCCATTGGGGTCTTCCTGGCCCGCCATTAACTGTTCAACCTCAGTTTCTGTCATCTTCTCCCCTGGATAATTAAATGAATGTTAATTGGAGTGATGCACAGGGGAGGCTCAGTGATGCTCAAAACACATTAAAGGAATTTGTGCGTTTTTGTTTTGTTTTTATTACACCAACAAATTCCATTGTTCCCTTTTTTCAAGAGCCGCAAGACATAAAACAGGACTGTCCTCCTCTGGTGGCACTTTGAGCCAAGTAACCGTTAAAGACAGTTTAGAAAAACCTGTGTGGTTCTACCTTCCTCACTTCACTTGGCAAATGACATTCGTAAATGGCTAACAAAGAGCTAGATGATGAAAATGAGGGCATCAAGTGGGCACAGCTACGTACCAAGAGTGGCGAGGACGTGGCGCAGCTCAGCTCCCATGACCGTGCCATTTCCTTCCTTGTCAAAGACACGCAGACCTTCCACAAAGTCCTCCATGGTGCCCTGGTCCTTGGACTTGGAGATGTGTTGCAGCATGGGGAGGAACGTCTCAAAGTCCAACATCTTTGTGTTCATATCTGTGGAGCCAAACACACACAACCAGCCGACTGTCACACAGAGACACCCACAACAGCCAAAGAGTCTCACAAAGAATAAAACATTGAAGGTGCAGAAGGAGGGATCTGGGATGAGATGCACCATGAAATCATTGATAGGCACACCTGCCCTCCACATTCATGAGTGGTCTATGGGGGAGCGGGGCACAGCCGGGTACAGAAATGGAGGACGGACAGGCAGACGTCCCCTGGCATCATTAATGAGGCCCGTCGCAAGACTACATTGAGAAAAATCATAATGTCATGAATTCATGGAGACCCATCAAGGCCTTGCTACGGAACAGCTGGTAGTCCGCCCTGCTCCTCAAATACATAAGGAGAACTGCTGGAGGGCAAGGAGCCATTAAAGAATTTAATCAGTCAGTTATGATAATTATGGTATCAGTCTGTGTATTATAGATAGATAGATAGATATGAAAGGCACTATATGATAGATAGATAGATAGATAGATAGATAGATAGATAGATAGATAGATAGATAGATAGATACTTTATTAATCCCCAAGGGGAAATTCACATACTCCAGCAGCAGCATACTGATAAAAACAATATTAATTAAAGAGTGATAAAAATGCAGTGCAAGTTAAAACATACAAGGTGTATAGCGCCTTTTGTATTGGTAAACCTAAAATATATTTACTTTCCCACCAACCCAGGGCGGCATGGTGGCGCAGTGGGTAGTGTTGCTGCCTCGCAGTTCGGAGACCTGGGTTCACTTCCTGGGTCCTCCCTGCATGGAGTTTGCATGTTCTCCCCGTGTCTGCGCGGGTTTCCTCCCACAGTCCAATGACACGCAGGTGCATTGGCGATCCTAAATTGTCCCTAGTGTGTGTGTCCTGCACTGGGCTGGCACCCTGCCTGGGATTTATTCCTGCCTTGTGCCCGGTGTTGGCTGTGATTGGCTCCAGCAGTCCCCCGTAACCCTGTGTTAGGATATAGCGGGTGGGATAATGACTGACTGCCTGACTTTCACACCCATCTGTCATTTGTACAAAACCCTTCACGTCTATCAGTTATATCAGGGGCATCAAACTCCAGGCCTGGTGGGCCATAGTGACTGCAGATTTTCATTCTACCCCTTTTCCTAATCAGCGACCAGTTTTCACTGCTAATTATATTCTTTTTCCCTTCATTTTAATATCCCTGTTTTTAAGGATTCAGTCGTCTGAATTGATTTGTTTCTTCATTTAACAGCAATGAGACTTGAAACGAGCCAACAGATGACCAGCTAAATTGGGGCTTCAAATTCCAACCAATTTCACTCCAACCAGTTCCTTAATGAGAAGCCGATTCTTGCTGTTAATTAAGCCTGTTATGTAATTCCATGGCACTGTTGCTGCTCTCATTTTCTGTGTTATCTAAGACCACTGTCAAAATAAGAGATCAACCTTACTGAGACCTTCACCTTTCTTTATTTTGAGATATTGTGTGACGGGCACAGGTGAGATGGTCGTGTGGTGGCTTGTTTTGTGTCTCACTATTGTTTGGCTGCTGATTAAGGAAAAATAAACAACAAAGGGGCCTGAGTCAAGTTAATTAAAATAAAGGCAAAAGAAGTTAATTAGCAGCAACAACCGGCCACTAATTAAGAAGATGGTTAGAATGAAAACCTGCAGCCACTGCAGCCCACCAGGCCCAGAGTTCGGCACCAATGAATTATATCGTGCGGCGGTTCTCAAACCCGGTCCTTGGGACACCCTGTGCCTGCGGGTTTTTGTTCCAACCATCTACTGTTTAAAATTGGGACTCCTGGACTAATTAAGTGAACTATTGTCTGTTATACCTGCATTTTTATTACCCTTTAATTTAATATTGTTTTTGTATCAGTATGCTGTTGCCTGAGTTTGTGAATTTCCCCTTGGGATTAATAAAGTATCTATCTATCTATCTATCTATCTATCTATCTATCTATCTCTTCCCAGATTTTATGTTTTGGGAACAATATAGAAATTAGAAAAAGTTTGGTTAAAAAAAAAATCATTAAAATGTACTAAGCAGTTATATAGGGATACTGTATGTTTTTTCTTTTTAACAATATTTTCTGCCAGTTTTTGGGATGCAGAGCTGAAAACCAGCTTTTGGGGTCATCTTATTCCAACAATCTGGCCTGAGGTGGGACTTTTTTGCAATTTTAATTCTTTTTTGTCCTTTCCTGAATAAATTCTTCATATGCAAAGTTATTTTGATCAAATTGTCACAACATGCCATAGGTTTATGGTTACCCTCTCCCTTGTAAGGGCTCTTGTGTATGTTTTGGGACTATTAACAAGTACTTTCAACTTTTTAAAGCCAGTTACCCATTTTGGGCCTGGGTAAGCCAAAGCCAGCAGGTGGTAGTTTAAGTTAGCTGCCATGGCGGGGTTAACTTCTTCTGGGAAGGCTGGTGAAGGTCCTGGAACACTTTGTGGCTCTTATTGATGGCCTCACACCCTTTCTACTATATTTATGTCACCTTTAAACAAACAGTTTGGAACTGACCCTCCTGGCTCTCCCTCCTTCAAGGGGGGAAATGGCCATGGGCTCTGTATTTGGATGGAGTGGTGGCTCTGAGGCTAGGGATCTGCACTGGCAATCGGAAGATTGCCAATTCGAATCCCGTAAATGCCAAAAGGGACTCTGCTCCGTTGGGCCCTTCAGCAAGGCCCTTAACCTGCAATTGCTGAGCGCTTTGAGTAGTGAGAAAAGCGCTATATAAATGCAAAGAATTATTATTATTATTTGTTCCTGCTATGATGCAGCCAGGATTGTTGCCCTGGCTCAATTCTACTTTTTGTTTATTTATTCTTTTTCTTTATATTAATATATCTTATAGGGCGGCACGGTGGTGCAGTGGTAGCGCTGCTGACTCGCAGTGAGGAGGCCTGAGTTTGCTTCCCAGGTCCTCTATGCGTGGAGTTTGCATGACCTCCCCGTATCTGCGTGGGTTTCCTCCCACAGTCCAAAGACATGCAGGTTAGGTGCATTGGCGGTCCTACATTGTGCTTGGGGTGTGTGTGTGTGTGTCCTGCGGTAGGTTGGCGCTCTGCCTGGGATTTCTTCCTGCCTTGTGCCCTATGCTGGCTGGGATTGGCTCCAACAGACCCCTGTGACCCTGTGTTATTTTTCATCTTGATTCTAATTCTACTTTTCCAGGTGTTCAAATTAATCCATTAGTTGATAATTAGTGGGTATGACGCTACAGTAGCCTTTCACGATTAAGTGCTGCCTGCTTGTTTTTAATTGTCTCTATATATAGTATAAAATGCAACGTCTGTCTGCCTGCCTGCCTGTCTGTCAGCTTTTCATGAGAGAACGTCTTAACACATTTAGATCGGTTTTTTTTTTTCTAGAATTTGCTTGAACATTCTGGTTGATTCTGCGACTTCTTTCTTCAGAGTTCGCTTGCGATACCAATTTATTTATGCAAATCCGAGAGAGACGCAGCAGGCCAAGGGGAGGGAGTGTTGCCCTCCTCACTCACGCGCCACCCTCATTGACGTGTACCTTACCTCCACTTAGCTAGTGGACGAGACAACTACTTAACGGATTTAGATTGGGTTTTTTTCTAGAATTTGCTTGAACATCCCGGTTGATTTTGCGACTTCGTCGTGCTAAGTATCGTAGATCACTTGCGGTACCGATATATTTGCGCGAGGAGGAAGTGTGACGTCAGGAGTAGAGAGTTGGGCAGGGCCCTCCTCACTCACATGCCAGCCTCCGTTCGAGTCGCTCTACCTCTGTGTTTTGGAGTGTTCCTTGCCTCCACTTAGCCGTTTGTTTATTGATTTTGAAAGTTTGTCCTGTTTCACCGCTATGTGGGCGGAGCCACACGGGACGGCTAGTCATTAATAAGACACAATGAAGGGAGCACACTGTACAGAGAAAGGCAAAATATAATGCAATTAACAAAAGACAGTTAAGCATTTAAATCTATAGAAAAATCAGAAATATTTCTAAAAATCTTAAAAATGTCAAAATCATGCTGCTGTGCTTTTAAGAGAAGAGAAGAGCTAATTAAACGAGACCAGTGTGTTATCAGTTGTTGCCAGTGATTATGAATCTCGATGAAACAAAAACCTGAAGCCACAGTGGGCCCCCAGGACCGACATTGAGAACCCCTGATATAGTGCCTTTCCTTTATATAGCCCCTTTCATATCGACCCATATAGTGCCTTTCCTTTCTATAGCCCCTTTCATATCGACCCATATAGTGCCTTTCATATCGACCCATATAGTGCCTTTCCTTTGTATAGCCTCTTTCATATCGACCCATATAGTGCCTTTCCTTTCTATAGCACCTTTCATATCGACCCATATAGTGCCTTTCATTTCTATAGTGCCTTTCATATCGACCATTTTAGTGCCTTTCCTTTGTATAGCCCCTTTCATATCGACCCATATAGTGCCTTTCCTTTCTATAGACCCTTTCATATCGACCCATATAGTGCCTTTCCTTTCTATAGCCCCTTTCATATCGACCCATATAGTGCCTTTCCTTTCTATAGCACCTTTCATATCGACCCATATAGTGCCTTTCATTTCTATAGTGCCTTTCATATCGACCATTTTAGTGCCTTTCCTTTGTATAGCCCCTTTCATATCGACCCATATAGTGCCTTTCCTTTCTATAGCCCCTTTCATATCGACCCATATAGTGCCTTTCCTTTCTATTGTGCCTTTCATATCGACCCATATAGTGCCTTTCCTTTCTCCAGAGTCATTCACTTGTTTCATAGTGTCTTCCATACCAATCATATAGCGCCTTTCCAATCAAACTTTTTGCAGTCACCGTATGCCACTGTAGGTCTCAGTTCTGCTGTCTAAATGAAATTCCAGGTTGCCTCAGAAATTTCTAAACGTCTTATCAGAACTTCAGATTAATAACGACACCCTCATCTGGTTCCTGCATTTTTTATTTCTGAGTTGGAACCGTCCTTTTTTTTTCTTGGCTTTTTGCTAAAAAGTAATAAAAGCGTAAATGCAAGCCAATATTACAGAGCCCACCTTCTGGTTTGGGTTTGCCCAGCACTTTAAGGACCTCGGCGTTGGTAGGGTTCTGCCCCAGAGCCCTCATGACGTCGCCACACTGAGCGTAGGTGATCTTCATCTCTCCGGTGGGCGTCCTATCAAACAGCATGAAAGCCTCCTTGAACTCTGGAAGACAACAAAACGAAGCCGCAGTGAGCTGGCAGCCTGACGTGGATCTGTGGCAACATATTTAATTATACTGATCTCAGATGTCCCTTCCATGGTGGGGACCGCGATGATGGCTACTACTGACACATTAACACACAGGCCGGGCAGACATTTATTGTTCTACTTGTTCAGCCTCCGTCAGCTGCAGAGATCAAATCTGCTTGGAGTTTCAAACACCTTCAGTGTTTTATGGTATAATCACATCACGACAAGACACTTAGGAAAAACATGCATGTGGAGGAACTGACCTTCAATCTGGTCCGCATTGAATTCAATCTGAAAGACAAAGAGAACAAAATGTTATTGGATGGCAGCTAAAAGGTGCAGGCCGTGGGGTTCAAATCCACTCCTTTATATTTTAAAACAGTCCACAGGCACACAGTGGTGCCCGACTGATTTTATAATGTGGCTGCCAACTTCTGCTCTCATTTTAAACTCATTTAAAGGCAGCTTTGTGCGTGAGCTCTGAACGCTGGGGTGACAAGACAACAAGCAGATGTCAAAGTAGATGGGCATCTACCACAAATACCAGTGAGGCCTCCTCAGATGTAGTCGGTGCTTATCAGGCAGCAAAACAGGCAGAATGCACCTCTAGACCACAGGACAAGAGGGCCTATCGGGTGGGTTTTGGATTGTGAGATATATTGTGAAAGATGCCCCGGACACAGACAGACACTGAGACAGCCAAATGTCCAAAACACACACGTTTTATTCCTCAACACAATACCACTGTGCACAATTAGCCACAATACTCTCAGTCCTTTCGTTTCTTCTGCCTTCCTCCACTCCACTCCACTCCACTCCACTTCACTTCACTTCACTCTACTCCTTGCAAGCTCCGTCCTCTTCCACCCGACTCCAGCTCACCAAATGGAGTAAAGTGGCCCCTTTTATGCCATACCCAGATGTGCTCCAGGTGCTCCTTGATGATCTTCCGGCAGCACTTCCTTGTGTGGTGGAAGTGCTGCAGTCCATAGCTCAGGAACCATCCAAGCATCCCCTGGTGGCAGCCACGGACCCCTGGGGGGGCTGCCCTCTTACGTCCAGGGGAATATAATTGCCCCTCTCCCGGTCCTCCCTTGTTCCATGTGTCCCGGTGAGGCAAGGTCCTCGGTTGTCTGCCACAATATATATTTGTTGTCGTCCCCTTGGACCCTCAGATCAGACGCCAGACACCAGATAAAAGTCCAATAATTAAATTTATTCGGACAAATACGTGCACCAAGCACCCTCCACTCCACAATACTCATAAATAACACAATACTCTAATACATTAATCAATCCTCCACTCCCAGACGTGTTGTTACCCTTCCTCCCAACTCAGCTCGATCTGCTGGGGTTACCCTTAGTCCTTTTATACTTCTTGACCCGGAAGTGTTTCTGTCCTTTAGTCCGTGTGACTTTATAACACTTCCGGGTCGGGTAAAACTCCTTTTCTTCAGTCCGGAAGTACGTCATTGCCTCTGTCCCCTCGACTGGGAAGTACTTCCAGGTTATAAGGCAAATAGAAGTCCCCTGGTGACCCCCATGGTATCCAGCAGGGCTGTGCATTAAAACTCCAATGTCCATGAGGCCCTGCTGGAATTCGGGGCACCTCCGTGTTGCAGGGAGGGCTCCATCTGGCGGCCTGGGGGTATTGGCCGGGACAAACTGCCGGCCATATATCACAATATATATATATATATATATATATATATATATATATATATATATATATATATATATA
The DNA here is from genome assembly GCF_900747795.2 of Erpetoichthys calabaricus. Lineage (NCBI taxonomy): Eukaryota > Metazoa > Chordata > Cladistia > Polypteriformes > Polypteridae > Erpetoichthys > Erpetoichthys calabaricus. The sequence goes on from NC_041407.2 coordinate 107,852,489, forward strand.
TATATATATATATAGTGTCAGGTAGCTGGGGTCCATGCCCGGTCGGGACACCCCTGCACACTATATCCAGGGGGAGCAGCCCTGGACAGTGCAATACCTCCCACTGGACGCTAGATGGCCACCCCCTGGGTAGGAGCGATGCCTCAGTTTCCGACAGGGCTCCATGGGAATTGGAGTTGGGTGACGCCCTGTTGGGTCCTGCAGGCACCGCCAGGGGGTGCTGTGTTTGGGACTCCTGAGCCCGTGTGGGCAGCAGATCCATCACAACCGGAAGTGCGGCCAGAACTCGGCCATTAAGCACATGGAGCACATCCGGGTGAACTATAAAAGGAGCCAGAGACCACCACTCAGCGGCTGGAGTCAGGTGGGAGGAGGACAAAGCTTATTGAGGAGGAGTGGTGGTGCCAAGGATAGGAAAGAGAAAGTGCTTTTGTGTTTCATTGTGTGCTGTGGTTGGGACTGTGTATTGCCTGTGGGACATGAGGAAGACGTGCGCCCACAGGGGAAGAAAAATAAATAATTGTTTTATTTTACACGTGCCTCCCGTGTTCAATCTGTGTTGGGTTGGTCGCTATATAGCGTCCTTCTTACAATATATATATATATATATATATATATATATATATATACATACATTGTCACAAGAATGGACAGGAGACATAAAAAGGTTTGGGGCAGCCACCTGTATATTATGCCCTGACTGCAAAAGAGTTGGATTTTGTGGAGTTGTGTCTGGTTCAAAGTCCAAAACAGGACTGATGACATGTGGCAAAGATGGTGGCTTTAAAGGTCTGGACAGGAAGTGACTTCATCATGGGCAGTGAAACCCGGAAGTGACTTCATCATGGGCGACGGAGCCGGAAGTGATGCCATCACAAGTGCCGAAAATCGGAAGTGATGCCATCTGGACTGATGACATGTGGCAAAGGTGGCAGCTTTGAAGGTCTGGACAGGAAGTGACATCATCACGGGTGCCAGAACCCTGTGGAATTTCCCGTGAATGGTCTGCCGAGGGTCGAGAGAAAAAGTCTGCACCTCGCCACCCCCTGGTCAGACATGGAATTGTCACTATTCGAGCCCTTTAGCTGCCTCCCATGCGTACATGTGTGACAAGATATATTTATAAAATCCAATGTCTGTCCGCTTTTCACGAGAGAACTGCTTAAAGGATTTAGATCAGGTTATTTTTCTATAATTTGCTTGAACATTCCGGTTGATTTTGTGAAGTATCATAGTTTGCTTGTGGTAGTGATGCATTCATGCTAATCCAAGAGAGAGGCTGTGGGCCGAGGGGAGGGGCGATGGCCGGACTCCTTCTATGTTATTATTACGAATGTCTGCGTTGGTTTCCACCCACAGTCCAAAGACATGCAGGTTAGGTGCATTGGCGATCCTATGTTGTCCCTAGTGTGTGCTTGGTGTGTGTGTTTGTGTGTGTGCCCTGAGGTGGGCTGGTGCCCTGCCTGGGAATTTGTTCCTGCCTTGTGCCCTGTGTTGGCTGGGATTGGCTGCAGCAGACCCCCGTGACCCTGTAGTTAGGATATAGTGGGTTGGACAATGACCGACTGACTGACTTCATAAAGGCAGGAGCATTTATTACATTAATTGCTGAACTAGTGCTGCACCAAGATGGAGAATTAGATGCAGAGATAACCCACAGAGTGCATGGAGTAGATGCAGGAACTGGAAGAAGGCATCAGGTGTATGATGTGATCGAAGAATTAAGGGAAAAAGTAAGGGTTTTAGGGTCAATGCAAGACCAGCAATGATGCATGGAGTGGAAATGTGGGCAGTAAGGGGAGTGCAGAAGTTGGAGGTGTCGGAAATGAGAATGTTGAGATGGATGTGTGGAGAAACAACAAAAAAGGACAGAATAAGAAATGGGGTACAACAAAAGTGGGAGAGAAATCTAAGAAAGAACAGGAAAGTAGGCTGAAGTGAGGAGAGACAAGGTGTATGAGGGCAAAAGAGTGATAGGAATGGGAGAACAAGAGAAAAGAAAGTGAGGGAGGCCTAAGCAGAAGAGGAAGGAAACAAAGATGTGAAGGAAAAGGTCTGACTGGGGAAAAGGTGCAGGACTGAGCTGTATGGGAAACGTTGGTCAGGCACATCAACCCCACGTTGATGTGGGAAAAGAAGAAGAAAAAAAGAAGAATTTTGCCCAAAATATTCCACCATATAAAAGATGCCAGGCGTGGTGGTCCCATGGAAGGTGGCACAGTATATATATACTGTATATATGATTGTGGCACAGAGTGGCACGTCAGTTAACACACGCACGTATGGATTTCACTGGACCCTGGGCACATGACCATACTGACCCCACAGTAACTTCCAGTTGGGCCTCCTCACATGACCCTCCAAGACACTCGACAAGTGACCTTTTCGGTAAAGTGAGATGTGCAGCTGACGCTGCGACTGAAGAAGGCCAACACAAACAACTACCTCTCGTTATGTTAGTAGCACAAGAGCCCGTCGAGGAGGGTCATCAAGTTACAGAGATGGCAACAGTGAGCATAAGGCATTATTTCAAAGCAGGCTGTCAAGGTCAAGGCTGAGGAGCAAGTCCATCGCACGTCTAATAATAACGTGCCACCTCGAAGGGATTAGCGAAGAAACTTTATCTCGAGAAAGGGGCGTCCTGAGGAAACAAAGAAGAAGGGCCCATGCAAGAGTTAAAAGCAACTAGATAGGGAAATGTGGAGGGGGTGGGGGGGCTCGGCTGGTTATGGTCTGCTGTAAAAATAATTAACGTCCACGTACATCCAGCTTGTAGGCCCGCGTTGTCTATACTCTTAAAAATGCTGGTTCTTTAGTGGCTCGTGTAGCTCCTCGGAGAACCATTGCTTGACAAAGAGCCATTTCATTCTTTGCACATGATGTTGGTTCGCTGGGCTTTGAAGATGTTACGAATATGTGGACAAAAGAGAAATCTTTAACGTCTACTGGGTGACCGAGAAGGACACGACAAACCAAGAAAACCCAAACTTGGCCTGTGTGGTTGTACATAGCAGGAGACCTCATACAATCAGTTACTTCTCTTATGTATCCATGGCTCTTTTGTGGAAGCTGTTTTTTGGACCTAAATAAATAAAGGATCCTTCCGGAACCTTCATGCAGACAGTTCTTTTGGGAATCAAAAATGGTTCCCCTATGGCAGGCATTCTCAATCACAGGTCTGGGGGTGCCACAGAGGCTGCAGGTTTTCTTTCCAACCAGTTTCCTATTCAGAAGATAACGAAGCATTGATTGTTGAATTAAATGGCTTGTTAGTGTTTTCATTATTTCAAGGTATTTGTGTTATTAAATGATTTTATTTAACTTGACTCTTCTGTCTGGGTGAAATCTTTTGGCAATGCGAATTTATTCAAATTTTGCATAGGTGTTTAATACCGATGACAATCCGTCAAACCGACGCAATTACGTAACACATTTCCCCGTACTCAAAGGTTATGCGATTCTAATTAACGCACACACAACAATGACGGAGAGGGAATAACGTGCGATATCGGCGCATACAAGTGAGAGACACGTCGGTTTGCCCCCACTTGCCTGGAGTGGGTGCCGACTTTACTGGCTTACTCTTACGATGGTCTCGGTGAGGACGTATTGCCGTTCTGTAGTCGATATTTTTTTTTCGCAGCGACCGAGCGCTAATCCCATAAGAGCCTGAACAGAAAAAGAGAGACCAAAATATAATTCTTTTTAGTATTCAAATAATTCTGCAAAGGAGATATATTATGTAATACTTTTAAAGAAGGTTCCAACCACTGTAATAAAAACCTCACACACTGTTGAGTTTGGTGCTGCGGTGTCACCCGTTACACGGCTGCGCTCTGATCTCCATCCGGGTGTTTTGCGGTGTGCTGGGTGTGGCAAACGCGCCTTTAATCAGCGCATGCTCCCAACCTCCTCCTCCGTTCACGGAAAATGATTAAAGTAAAATGATTTGCAAAGTACTCAAAAAGTAAAAAATAAAATATAGATTTTAAGTAAAACGATTTTATATACTTTAGTTATAAATGCAATAAAAAGCAAAAAACAATCTTTTCTTTAACTACAATGTTCGTGGTTATATGTGACTAAACAAAATCGTGGGGCGCCCATAAATTAATTCATTCAATCAATTAATAGAATGGCTACTCTATAATTACCCATCATGCTAAACAAGTTTCAAAAATCGTTTGAATCAATTCATTTATGTGCGCCCCTCGATTTTATTTAGTCGCACATAACCACGAAAATTGTGCTTAAAGAAAAAAATATTTTTTGCTTTTTAGTGCATTTATAACTAAAAGTAAATAATCGCATTACTTAATTTATTTTTTATATATTTAATTATAAAATCACGTTGTAGATTTTTGTTTCTGTCACCATTATCCATGTGCTGTGTGGACTGGAACCGGTTTGTACTTCTCGGTCCTGCTCTTTCCTTCTCATTTATTAACGCACGGTGCAAAAAAGCAGTTTTAAATTTCACCAGGTTAGATGAAGAGCTGGTGGTTCCTTTGACTATTTGATCCTAAGATTAACTATAGCGGCTTGTTAAGAAAATAAGAGGCAATTAAATCCTAAACTGTTTAAAATTAAAACAAGTAATGATAAGGTTCTAAATTAGGAGTGTCGAACTCCGGGCCTGGAGGGTCGCAGTGCTGCAGGTTTTCATTCTAACCCTATTCCTAATCAGTAACCAGTTTTCACTGCTAATTAAATTATTTTTCCCTTTATTTTAATGGCCCTGTTTTTTTAAGGATGCAGTGCTCTGAATTGACTCTTTTCTTCTTTAAATGACTTCCAAACAGAAATGTGATGTGAAACGATCGACCATCTAAACCGGAGCGTCAAACTCCAACCAGTTTCTTAATGAGAAGACGATTCTTGCTGTTAATTAGCCCGTTATATAATTCCATGGCCTTGTTGCTACTCTCATTCTGCCACAGCACACATTTCCATTTCTGTTTTTTCTTAGAACATCGTGAAAATGTTTTGGTGACCTGTGAGAGCAACCTTACTGAGACCATCACCTTTCTTTATTTTCAGACATTGTGTGATGGGCACAGAGAGATGGTCATGTGGCGGCTTGTTTTGTGTCTCACTATTATTTGGCTGCTGATTAAGAAAAAGAAAAGAGCCTGAGTCAAGTTAATTAACACAAAGGCAAAAGAAGTTGATCAGCAGCCGAAACTGGTCACTAATTAACAAGATGGTTAGAATAAAAACCTGCAGCCACTGTGGCCCTTCAGGATAGGCGTTGGATGCCCGTGTTCTAAATTGTTAACTTAAATTAAGCCTAAAACGTATATAGCTTTACTATAAATAAAAGGGTTGTGATTAAGAAATTGGTTGAAGTGCAAACGTGTAGCAAGTGTGGCTCCTCAGGACTTTGGCACCTTTATTTATTTATTTTTTTAAAGAGAGACTATCCAGGAGGAATTGCTGCCAGGGGAAATCTGTCAGAAAGTCCACCATATCGCCATTATGCTTAACGAGTCATCTTTGCTTAAAAAGCCCCTAGACGTGTGACAAGTGTGCCCTCTGGCATGAATCGAACTGAGTAGAGAGCTCTAAGTTGGCAGTGCTGCTACTCGCTGCATGTGCCAACACCCTGCCATCACATTCCGGGCTATTGTTCCTTCTTAAAGGATTAATAAAATTACTGTTGACATTCATCTCTAAAGCTTCCAAATACAATGGCGCTGTAAAAGAATGTGAAAGCGGAAGAGTTCATCTTAACAATAATCAAAGTCGAAAGCAGATTATCTCACGCGCCGGACGGTCCGCTCGGCTTTAGCAGACTGCATGCACCTGCTGCTGGCAGCTGTTCCCATCCATAAATGCAAAGAATGAAAGAAACGCCATTGGGCTCTAATGACTTTGTCAGCGCCATTTCATCACAATGTAATCATAAATAGATTATTAATTTAAAAAGACAGGCATATCCAACTGAGCTTTATAAACTTGTAATCCACCTATCCAGTCACTTCCTCAATCTGCCAATTTAACTTGTGGTCACACTCTTAAAAAAAAAAGGCGCCAAAGTGCTTCTTCAGAGCAATGCCTCAGGGGAACAAACTTTCCAAGAAGAGTCTTCCACAAGAATGTTCCAGAAAGAATGTTTATTTTTGTAGATCCCTAACATGTTCCACAAATAGCCACGAATGGAAGGTAACACATGTGTTAAATACTAATTGATTCCTGATTTTAAAAGTCTTCACAGTAACAAATTTCTGGATTCCTTGATCTGTTAGTACCCTGTTAGGCTACCTATTGTACATTTAAGTCAAGACTTTTATTTTCTGCACCTGCTGGGAACTTTTTAAAACCCAAAGTACAAATTTTATACGTGAAGAAACTTCCCCAGAATGAAATGGTTCTTTCCCAGGAACCACACAACCCAGTAAAGTGCCGTTACAGAACCAGATTTTTTTAAGAATGCAGCATACACCACCAGTTTAAAGTCAAACTGACATTTTAAAAGCCATCCATCGATTTCCCGAACCGGCTTAGGAATCTGCTTTAATGTATTTTAGATTGCGGAGTCCGTCATTTTAATGATTTGCTTCTTCGTGGAATCCGAAGTGGACGGCGTCTTCTAGTTCTGGCCGCGTGAGAAAACTTAATCGAATATCGAAGTTGGTAGACCTGAGCATCACGGGCACACCGGCGCAGTTTTTTTTTTTTTTTTTTTTGCCGCTTTTCCACTTCACACATCAGGATGCTCGGCTATTGAAGTGACATTGTGGAAACTGGTCTTGGGATGGGAGAATTTTAAAAAATATAAAACTCACGTATTCGGTAAACGTGAAAGCACCCATAAGACATTCGCAAATCACTTAGTTTCAGATTTGGTCCTTTTCGTATAGTTAGTTGGACAAGGGTGCAGATTCTCACTGTAAAAGAACTCAGTACGCTTGGTGAAGTGGGCATCGCGGATTTACTTACAGGTCTCCTTACTGCGATGCAGCAGCACTACTACTGCGCCACCGTGCCGCCCTAATATGTTATTGCCACGATATTATTGTGCATTGATTCTCAAAGTGAAAAAGGGGATGAAGCAGATGAAGAAATTCTACATGAACACGTTGACACTCTTCACACACAGAGTTACTCTACAGAATAAAACCAAACCAATGCAGGAAATCAAGGCCACTCGTATAATGCATTTTATTACTTGTGTTTTTAAACAACACCTCATACGCTTACTGGAGGCTTATTCCGAAGCCACCGTGCTATCTACGACCACTTGTATACGAGAACTGCATTGAACTTTAAAGTCCCACAACGCCACTGATATCGTTATTTTAACTTTTGCTGGTAAATAATATGTTAAAAGTACTACGCTTGCACAAATTGTGTCTGCTTCATTCAAGTACTGCCTAACTTACCTGGCACACTGACTCTTAATGGCGTCTTGATGTTTTCCGGGATTGATATGCTGAGTTATATCTCTGCCTCCTCCACGGAAAATTGAACATCTGCCCCAATATGTCTGCTTTCAAAAACTACAGTTAATACATTTTTGTTTTCAGAAATGTACATTCTATGTTTTTTTTTCTGTCCGTTAAACAAGTCAAACGCGTGACTACAGAGAGGCGTCTCAGAACTAGACGCCTTGACATCGCGCTTGCGCAGTGCCGAGTTCTTAAGTTTCGCGCCATAAATACAGACAGCTGATTGGTCCGACATTTCGTGTTTGGAATAGAATTGATATGATTGGTGATTTTTAATGTGAAATATGCGCACTCCAAAGTGCGCTTTCTACAACGACTTGCATTATGATCAGTAAATAAACTGAGAAACGAGTCATGTTAAAATGTGGATTAAAAGAAAAAAAGCAAAGCCTAGGATCCACAATTAGTGGATCCTTGCGTCTCTCATACACACTTAAAGCAGCAGTGCCACCCTGTAAAGCGTCCATCCATTTTTCAAACTCGTCTGTTCATTTCAGTGTCACTTATTTTGTGATACCATTGAGGGAAAGCGATCCGGCATGGCATGTCACATACACCCACACTCAATCACAATTTGGGGTTGACATTTAACCTAACGTGCATGCTTTGGGATGTGAGCGGTGTACCCAGTGAAACGGCCACTCTGACACGAGGAGAACGTGCGCACATCACTCAAGTAACATCCCGACTTCGAACACAGGTCACTGGTATACTGAGGCTGGCATTTAGTAAAACACATTAAGTATAAGCAGGTAATCGTCAAAATGAATGCCAGGGTCTGCGGTGGGCTGGCGCCCTGCCCGGGGTTTGTTTCCTGCCTTGCGCCCTGTGTTGGCTGGGATTGGCTCCAGCGGACCCCCGTGACCCTGTAGTTAGGATATAGGATGGATGGATGGGAGGCCAGGGTTGAGGTTCGGATCTTTTGGAATTTACGCAGACTCTTTACCGTATCGTTCTTGCCCCGGCGTTGAGAGGTCCTTTAAAGTTCAATTCAACTTCTTCTGTTATAATGACCCAGTAGACTGCACGCGCATATTCCCAGATATATTTTAAATGACCACAACATTCACGATTCCGCTTGGAATTACGTGTAGTAAATGTGCCGAGAAAGAGGATTTGCCGAGCTGGCCTTTTCAATGGCGGAGACATCGGAGTTCAGTACCCCTACGGACTTGCATTTGGCAAATCGCCCCGGAAATTTCGTTCAATTAATTGCGGGTCAAATGACATTCGAGATGTGTCTTTTCTATATCACATATAACATCGCCCTGTTCAGTATTTAAGGACCATAGCTGCTATTGCCATTCACGAAAACACGTTTTGCTTCCAATTTTTTTTTTATTACGTTATTATAAACGCTAAAGTTTTCCTGCCGCTTCCTTGAATCACAGGTGACCCACCCGTAATGCCCAATTCTGACCATTGGCGACAGAAAAGTAAGCCCTTCACACCCCCGCCAAAGAGCTCGCCCCCTCCCTGCGAATGCCGCCCTCTCGTTTAGAGCCCGGGCTGACTGATACCCTCCCTGCGATGGACTGGCATCGCCTCTAGTTTTGCGTTGTGCCAGCGATGTGTTAACTGCGCGCCTCAGTTCGACTTCTCTAAAAATGGATGGATGGATATGGTTTTAGTGGAAACGAGAACCAGCATGAAGGAACTGAACACTTTCATATAATAATCCTCGCAATTGCATCAACCATGAGGATCATCAGCGGCGGACTTACAGTGACACTCTTTGGGTCGAACTCAGGTTCCTTGGGGGGCTCAGGCTCTGGAGCGGGCGCAGGTTTAGCTGCCTCCTTCTTAGGTTCGGGCTTCTTTGGGGCCATGCTGCTTCTTCGGTCGGTGTCTTCTCAGAGCTGCGCTGGAACAAAAAAAAGGTCCTGGACGAAAGAATGAGCGACCCTCCTCTGCTTTTATACCAGTCCACTCCTTCGGCACCGGAGGGAGGCCGGCCGGCCAGCTGAAGGGGTGCCCGCTACTTACTATAAAAGGAATGGAGTCTAAACAGAGTTCCTGTTGGACAATTGTCCATTGTCGTCAGCTCCTTTCACCTGGGCGATGACAGTTGACTGCTTTATCGGTAATCAAGGGAGCAGATTCTTGTTGTTTTTAATTATTATTTTAATCTCTTGACATAGGCGTTTAAAATGCGGTAATATGAAAGGAACTCTCTAATTGGGCATCGCAGACAATACACAGGGGATGCTGAGGATCTTTTTATAGTTCGCCTTCTTGAAATTCGAACTGCGATGCCTGTCAGAGATAAAAATGCTTACGGCTGAAAAATGCAACGCGCCTGCTGAGAAAGGAGGCCGCACAATGGAGAAGACGTGGAGGCGACGGCAAGGGCACGGAAATCTGCCTAGGAAAGTCCGCAGTTATAGAAAGAGGATCTGCCCGTCTGTCTGTCTATCAGGCACTCCATATAGCGCCTTTCAAATCAGTCTACCTGTCACTGGTTACTTAGTGGCATTCACTTTCAATCTATGTATGTGGATAAGATATAGGGCCGTTTACATCTCTCTATTATGTACTGCCTTTTAGCTGTCTGTGCCTTTAATATCTGATAAGTATTGATCATTTAGTGCTGCTCACTTGCAAACTATTTATCTATATGACATGATAGCGTTCTTTTCATGTCTGTCTAAGTGCCTTTCATATACAATACAATACAATTTATTTTTGTATAGCCCAAAATCACACAATAAGTGCCGCAATGGGCTTTAACAGGCCTTGCCTCTTGACAGCCCCCCAGCCTTGACTCTCTAAGAAGACAAAGAAAAACTCCCAATAAACCTCGGGAAATGCAGTTCGAAAAGAGACCCCTTTCCAGGTAGGTTGGGCGTGCAGTGGGTGTCAAAAAAAGGGGTCAATACAATACAATACAATACAATACACAGAACAGAACAAATCCTCAATACAGTATAAAAATAAAAATTTTAGAAGTACGGAGCAGAAGATTTGGATATATTTAGAGTCCTGGAGACCTCATCCATCAAGCTGCCTCCTCCATTTGGCCATTCCATGGCTGAAACAGCGCTGGGCCAGCCAATCCGATGAAAGGACCCCTCTTTCCCACGATTCCTGCGATCCTCCATCAGGGATGACTTTACCTTAGGCAGGCAGAACAACTTGGCAGGTGGGCCGTGGCACCAAGTGCCACATTTGAGATTTTTCTACCATTACGTTATTTAGTGCGGTTCACTTTCAGGCTATTTGTCTATTTATCTGTAATATAGTGCCTTTTACCTATATCTATAGGTCTATCAATCAAACACACTATCCATCCATCCATTTTCAAACCCGCTGAATCCGAACATAGGGTCACGGGGGGTCTGCTGGAGCCAATCCCAGCCAACACAGGGCACAAGGCAGGAAACAATCCCGGGCAGGGTGCCAACCCACCGCAGGACACACACAAACACACCCACACACCAAGCACACACTAGGGACAATTTAGGATCGCCAATCCACCTAACCTGCATGTCTTTGGACTGTGGGAGGAAACCCATGCAGACACGGGGAGAACATGCAAACTCCACGCAGGGAGGACCCGGGAAGCGAACCCAGGTCTCCTAACTGTGAGGTAGCAGCGCTACCCACTGCGCCACCATACCGCCCTCAAACACACTATCTTTCTAATAATTCTTTGCATTTATATAGCGCTTTTCTCACTACTCAAAGCGCTCAACAATTGCAGGTTAAGGGCCCAACAGAGCAGAGTCCCTATTGGCATTTACGGGATTTGAACCGTAGATCCCTAGCCTCTGTCTGTAATATAGTGTCTACCAATGACTCCAACACAATTCATTTCTGTTTACTTATACTGCTGTTCACTTTCAACTGGTTTATTTGTCTGTGATATAGTGCCTTTCATGGCTATCTGTAAACAGTACATATACTGTCTATCTTCCTATCTGTCTGTTAAATAGTGTATCCCATCACCGTTTATCTTTATTGTGCCTTTCATATCTGTTTATCTATTGGTAATTTAGCGTGCTTCACTTACAGTCGATTTATTTATTTGCATATGTATGATAGTGTTTTCATGTCTACATCTATCTATGTACAGTATCTATCATATAGTGCCTTTCTATCTGCCTATCTAATGTTTGTCTACCAATTGATTATTTAGTGCTGAAAACGTTCAATTTATACTCATCGATACAGTGGCTTTTCTAGCTATCCAACCAGCACCTTTCATATCTATCTATATAGTGCCTTTCATATCTGTCTACCTATAGGTTATTTAGTGATGCTCACTTTTAGTCTATTTATCTACCTGATGAAGTGCCTTTCCAATCTATCTATTCATCTATATAGTGCCTTTTATATCTGTCTAAGGGTGGCACGGTAGCGCAGTGGTAGCGCTGCTGCCTCGCAATTAGGAGACCCGGGACCTCCCACAGTCCAAAGACATGCAGTTTAGGTGCATTAGCGATCCCAAATTGTGCTTCATGTGTGCCCTGCGGTGGGCTGGCACCCTGCCCAAGGGTAACCTACATTCCAAATTTCAAGTCCCAAGTCCTCATAGTTCGGGAGATTTCGTGATGAGTGAGTCTTTTATATATAGAGACTGGCATCTGATGGGTTAAAGCTTTGTGTTAATGTTTGTGATGCGCCATCTATTGGAATGATAGAGACCAGCATCTGGACGGACACACAGACACCTATCCTTTTATTAAGGTAGAATTGCTTACGGCAGTTAACACAAATAAGATTGCGGAGTTGGAATTTAGTTCTACTGCGGTGGGATGGCACCCTGCCCAGGATTGTTTCCTGCCTTGTGCCCTGTGTTGGCTGGGATTGGCTCCAGCAGACCCCCGTGACCCTGTGTTCGGATTCAGCGGGTTGGAAAATGGATGGATGGATGGATGGATGAATTTAGTTCTATGAAAAACTGCACTTTATTTTGACGTAAAGCCATCGTTGATGTGCAGTGTAAATAATCTAAGTTCGTTCAATGAGGTGTTTTTTTTGAGTGACCCAGCAGGAGACGACAGATTAAGAAAATGTGAACTTAGTCTCTGCGGTGGGCTGGCGCCCTGCCCGGGGTTTATTTCCTGCCTTGCGCCCTGTGCTGGCTGGGATTGGCTCCAGCAGACTCCCATGACCCTGTAGTTAGGATATAGCGAGTTGGATAATGGATGGATGGATGTATCTGTCTACTTCTTGGTTATTTGGTGCTATTCTCTCACAATCTGTTCCTTTGTAAATGTAAGATATCGTGGCTTTCCGATCTATCTATTCGTTATATAGTGCCTTTCATGTCTAACTATCATATGGTGCCTTTTATATCTGTCTACTTCTTGGTGATTTGGTGTTTTTCTCTTATAATCTATTCCTTTGTCTATCTAAGATATAGTGCCTTTCCAATTTATCTATCTATCTAAAAAAAAAGAAAAAGAAAATGTGAATTTCCCCTTGGGATTAATAAAGTATCTATCTATCATATAGTGCCTTTCACATCTATCTATCTATCTATCTATCTATCTATCTATCTATCTATCTATCTATCTATCTATCTATCTATCTATCTAATAGTGCCTTTCACATCTATCTATCTATCTATCTATCTATCTATCTATCTATCTATCTATAGTGCCTTTCACATCTATCTATCTATCTATCTATCTATCTATCTATCTATCTATCATATAGTGCCTTTCACTTCTATCTATCTATCTATCTATCTATCTATCTATCTTATAGTGCCTTTCACTTCTATCTATCTATCTATCTATCATATAGTGCCTTTCACTTCTATCTATCTATCTATCATATAGTGCCTTTCACATCTATCTATCTATCTATCTATCTATCTATCTATCTATCTATCTTATAGTGCCTTTCACTTCTATCTATCTATCAATCTATCTATCATATAGTGTCTTTCACTTCTATCTATCTCTCCATCTATCATATAGTGCCTTTCATATCTATTTATCTATTATATAGTGCCTTTTACATATCTATCTATCTATCATATAGTGCATTTCACATCTATCTATTTATCTATCATATAGTGCCTTGCACTTCTATCTATCTATCTATCTATCTATCTATCTATTATATAGTGCCTTTTACATATCTATCTATCTATCATATAGTGCATTTCACATCTATCTATTTATCTATCATATAGTGCCTTTCACTTCTATCTATCTATCTATCTATCTATCTATCTATCTATTATATAGTGCCTTTTACAGATCTATCTATCTATCTCTCACTTAGTGCCTTTCCAATCGGTCTACTTCTTGGTTATTTGGTGTTATTCTCTTACAATCTATGCCTTTGTCTATCTAAGATATAGTGCCTTTCCGATTTACCTATCTCTCCACCATATAGTGCCCTTTCTGCCTCTGTCTTCGCACACAGCAGCTACAGTATCCATACAATCAACTTTCTGGCACGTTGCCTTCATTTTCAGACGCCTGCATTTCTTTCAAATATCTGACGCGTGCGCCATGTCATACCGCGTGTATCGCACTGCCGCTGCTTAGAAAATCTAACACACTAAACTGATGTTTATGTGCAGACCATTGCAAAGTGTAGAGGAGTGATATGCGCGTCATTTGGCTGTAGAAGGGCCCATCAGAAATTCGATTTTTATGTTACACGTCGTCTTTCTCGGAGTTTAGTGGACGAGGCCGCAGCTCCTGAGAGGTCAGCGGCTTTCCAAACGTCTGCTCTCCGTTGCTGCCACACGCCATTTTTTTAACGAATCTCTTTTCCGGTGACTTTGCTTTTTTTTTGTAAGGGGGACAGAGAGATGCGTCTGTCCTTGTCAAGAGATGACAAGCTCACACAAGGTCTTCTGTGACACTGGGGCATGCCAAGCATTACAAAGGAACAAATGACTGCTGTCCTCCACAAACAGCTGATGGGTGGTCGTTTGTTCAAGGGCTTCTTCTCCACAGGGTCAAGCAAACGAGTTCCAAAAAAAACAAAAACATGTCATTGGTCAGATAAGCCCATACAGCGCTGCATAGCTCAGCAAATAATAAGACGAGCTGAACATCCGCGAGGACCACACCACCCCCACCCACCATCCCCGAGCCCCCGAGTAAACCCAGCGCTATTTATAGGAGATAATGTGCAGTTGTGTCCTCCTCGCTATTAAGGGCCAAAGAACGATCTGGCAGGAGCTTCGAGACTCTTTAATAAGACGCATTAAACGGGATTAGAAAGCCGAGGGAGGGTTAAGGCGTTCATTCAATAAAACGAAGACAGATTTGTCACCAGGATTTGGCGCCTAAGCCCAAAATGTGACAGGATGAATCATGTCACCGTGTATGTCACACGCATTCCGACTCCCGTTTGTTTGAGAGCTGCATGTCTGGACTGGCCGCCGATTGCTTATTTAGTCTGATCTGAAGCAGATTTCGGTACACTGTGTCTCTTTGAATTTGTTGTTTATTAATAAAGGATACAATTAATAAAATATAAAACGCAGTTAGAGCGCTCTTCTCTTTTAGTGTATCTCTCGTGTTTAGGTTATAACGTGTAACACAAAATCAACTGGTGTGTTTTAGAAAGTAGGGAAACATCACAGGACCCCTGAAGGTCCACATTCTCAATCCAATTTACTGTCACGGGACACACCAGCCGATCCTGGTAGCACTGGATGTCCGGCAGGAATCTGAGTGGGACAGGACAGGACAGCCCCCCTCAAAACACACACACAGATACGGGCTCTAAAATGGCGCCTTACTGGGTTGGGTGGCTCCTCGGTTAAAAGAACCATTCAATCTGGGAAGAGATCTTTGAATATGAAATGAGATCTTGGATTTACTGAGCAGATTACAATATGCGATCTTTCGAGGCAGCTATAGGGGGTCTTCTATACAGGCAAGATGAAGGGGTCCGAGCTGCCCGAAAAGCTCGCATGATGTAATCTGCTCAGTTAGCCCAAAAAAGGGTAATTTTGCTTGACTTCTCATAGCATCCATAATGGCTAACATGGTGCAACACCCCATTACTACAGATCTTGGGCTTTAAAAACAGAAACCTTTAAAGTCCAGCAGGCGACGGGGGAATACAACAGGTGAAGAGAACCTGAACAGCCTGTGTGAGGCCTTTTAAAAATAGGAAAGCCATTGGGATTTCATAAATTTTATCTATTTATGGAGCCTGCCTGTCACAGATCTAAGTAAATAAATGTTCTTTCTGGAACCTTCTTGTGGATACTTCACTTGAAAAAAACAAAATGGCTACCTATGGCATAGCCCTGAAGATCCACTCTGGCACCTTCATTTCAAAGAGATGGATGTTAAAAGATGAGATTCTGCTAGGAGGTACTCTAAAATAATCTTAGATAGATAGATAGATAGATAGATAGATAGATAGATAGATAGATAGATAGATAGATAGATAGATAGATAGATAGATGTGAAAGGCACTATATGATAGATAGATAGATATGTAAAAGGCACTATAAAATATATAGATAGATAGATAGATAGATAGATAGATAGATAGATAGATGTGAAAGGCACTATATGATAGATAGATAGATATGTAAAAGGCACTATAAAATAGATAGATAGATAGATAGATAGATAGATAGATAGATAGATAGATAGATAGATAGATGTGAAAGGCACTATATGATAGATAGATAGATATGTAAAAGGCACTATAAAATATATAGATAGATAGATAGATAGATAGATAGATAGATAGATAGATAGATAGATAGATAGATAGATAGATAGATAGATGTGAAAGGCACTATATGATAGATAGATAGATAGATAGATAGATAGATAGATAGATAGATAGATAGATGTGAAAGGCACTATATGATAGATAGATAGATATGTAAAAGGCACTATAAAATAGATAGATAGATAGATAGATAGATAGATAGATAGATAGATAGATAGATAGATAGATACTATTTGTCCCCAGGGGGAGATTTAGCTGTTTACAGACTCCCTTTAAATAAATACATATATTGTAATATTTATCTGCACACACTCTTGAAAAACATCGTCTGACTTGACAGTTCCGGTGATGACAGCCTTCAAGCGGACAGCAGTTTGGTTTACCTATAAGCCTCATCGCACTTTTTATACACACACAAAGTTTTCTAATCAAGGGATTGGTCATCAGACGCACGTGACGTAAAATATGCATGAAAATCCTGCCATCCAATTGGCTGTCCAGAGGAGCTACTGAATCGCGGAGGTCTGCATCTGTATGGCAAGCCGTTTTCACATTTACCCGGTTTGCCAATGGGCGGGGCTATGTGACGTGTAACAGAGGAGAATACGGAATCCAAAAATCTACAAGTTACAGCGACCTCTATCGAGCTGAACGTGAAATTCATGTAGTAAGAATATTAATCGGTTTGCCGACGTGCAAGCAAAAATTGCATAAGTGAGATGGATTTTAATTATCACATTCGTTGATCTATTATCAACATATTTACATTAGC
Organism: Erpetoichthys calabaricus; assembly: GCF_900747795.2. Classification (NCBI taxonomy): domain Eukaryota; kingdom Metazoa; phylum Chordata; class Cladistia; order Polypteriformes; family Polypteridae; genus Erpetoichthys; species Erpetoichthys calabaricus. Next base: position 107,869,388 of record NC_041407.2, read on the forward strand.
TGTGGTCAAAACAAGAAAATATACTTTTGAGAAAAAAAGGTCTTTACTGAATATTTTGAAATAACTCAGTACAGTGGGAGCGTGGCACCTGCACCTTTAAACCGCGCCTGTTCTTAAACTGAAATCTAAGCTTTACATTACCTCACAGCTAACATTACAATAGCACCATTTTGTTAGTGAGTTAATCGAAGACCCATGATCGTTACAAAAATATATTTACTAATCTAACCCAAATCTTTCAATGTCTTTATTTATATAGGAAAAGTTAAAAGTAACTTTACAACAGCATTACACTTGTACTGGCTTGACTCCGTTAGATTTTCAGCAAGTTTCCTGTCCTGCAGTACTTTGAACAAAACAACAAAAAATCATCAAGAAGAGCGGATTTTAACTTTTTTGTAAAAGAAAACATAAACAAATAACTGTTGTTAATATGTTATTCATCCATTTTCCGTCCCGCTGAATCTGAACACAGGGGTCTCCTGGAGCCAATCCCAGACAACACAGGGCGCAAGGCAGGAACCAATCCCGGGCAGGGCGCCAACCCACCGCAGGACACACACCAAGCACACACTCGGGACAATTTAGGATGCTCCTAACCTGCATGCCTTTGGACTGTGGGAGGAAACCCACGCAGACACGGGGAGAACATGCAAACTCCACGCATGGAGGACCCGGGAAGCGAACCCAGGTCTTCTAACTGCGATGCAGCAGCGCTACCACTGCGCCGCCCTAATGTGTTATTGTCACGATATTATTGTGTATTGATTTCCAAAGTGAAAAAGGGGATGAAGGAGATGAAGAAATTCTCAAATGTCAAGTTACACTCCTAACGATCCCGCTTCTTTAATCGCCATTTACTGGACTGTGTGGTTCCACGAAGCTCCGTTAGTTGATTAAAAAAAATCTGAGAAGGGGTCTTTGCACATGAAGTTGGGACTTTGGGCTTTCAAAAGGTTCCTAATATGTGGACAAAACAGAAATCTTTAATGTGATGAAGCGGGTAAAGAAAATGGATGAAAGGAGGCGAAGGCGACCTAACTAACAGATCAGAACAAGCAGAACACCTGAGGTTAGGCCGTGTTACAGAGTGCCGCGAGTAGTCCTTTTAAAACCACAAAGCCACCGGCATTTCACAAATCCGTTATCATCTGTTCATGGTTATCTAAGAAGCCTGTTACAGATCTAAATAAATAAAGATTCTTTCTGGAACCTTTCTCGTTTTTTGGGGAACAAAAATAGTTCTGCTGTGGTATCGCTCTGATAGGAGCCACTCTGGCACCTTCATTTTAAGAGTGAAACCGACAGGTAATCACCGATTAACGAACGGCAAAGTATTAGGAACCGGTCTATATATATTTATATATAAATTACTAGGCGGCTTTGCACCCTGCTAGCTTCGTTCCCGTCTCTGCGTTTGTGGATTTCACTTTCACCAAACAACAAATCTTTTAATTCTCGCGGATACGCCTCTTCATTGGGAAGAAACACTACTATTCCCTGATGGCAACACGAATTAGATGATCTACAAGTCTCCGACTTAAAGTTTAAATTTGAACAATATATATTTGATCTCTTTTCACTATTCCATTATTTCACCGAATAATAATTTCCGTTTGTTTGTGCCAATGCGATCTTTACTATCATGTGTATCACGCCAGCGTTTTTGATTCTTTATGACGTTCTACTTTGAGAAATGCAAAGATAAAATGTAAAAAACAAGAACAATTCAAGGGAAGCGAATGTTCAGAGCGGTATAATAAACCGTATATAATTTCTTTGCTGCATAATGTGCAGCATGTTTCATATTAGCTTATTTTCCTCAGTTATTCATCGTAGGTTGTGAGCATGCGCTGATAGCACATTGCTGCACCCACCACACGGCGAACCACCTGGATTGGGACCCAAGTGCAGCGGGTGACACCTTGGCACCACACTGGGGTCCTGTGAAGTTAGTTATGGTGGCTGGAGTGCCAATCCTACCACCAACCCCCAAGTTTTTCTCTGAATGTTGGAGGACCTGCTTGTGTGGCTGGATGCAGATTAACGTCATAGCCAGGATGGAACAATGGCAGGTTAAGGGCATTCCTTGTTCAGGGGCCCAACAGAGTAGAGTCACTTCTTTATAATTATGCTAAAAGTCGGTGACTTTGCTCGATTTTGCGTACAGTTTAAGCCTGACATTACATCCCAGTTGTGTTGTGCATTTAATCGCTAATGCGTTTGTATATTTTACTGAATATCACAACTCTAAATAACAGCGAAGAGCCCAACACGAGAACGAAAGGAGTGCGCGAAAATCGCTCCGCCGGCATTGAACGCCCCCGCCCTTCGGCTTCAGAGGTCTGCCTGTGTGGACTTTGTGTGCTCTCGCTGTGCTTTCGTGGGTTTTCCTCGGTCTTTTTGTTTTCATCGTTATATTCTTTGGCCACAGCATTACTATGTTTGTTTTAAATGTGCTATATAAATAAATTGACATTGACATATGGACGGCCAGCAACGACTCCGCCGTAGAAAACATATGGGTAGGTGGCCAGTTGGTTTCCAGGACTGTCATTTTGTTTTTGACTTTCTCTTGTACGATTTTAATCTCTACCCTATTCAACTGGACAAAGTTAATCGATTCATTAATGAACAGATTATTGGTTTCCATTCATGTTTAATTATTTCTACCTTGTTCTATGTATTTTTTTTTCTTTACAAATCTGCATTTATACCAGTTCTGTATCTTGCATTTTAACTATTGTTCATCGCGCTCTGCGCCTGCGCACTCAGTAAAAGCGCAACATAAAAAATAAGCTTATTGTATTGTTATTAGTTATTGGCGACACGTAACTATCGTCTATACTAGGATGTGATTAAAGTGTCTGTCTGCAAATGTGCAGAGAGGTTCCTTACGCGTTCCAAACATGAAGGGACCGCAATATGTGAACCGCGCTAATTACACGTGAGCTCGCCCGTCATTCATAGTGCCGCGTGCCCGTTAAATACGATTCTGGTCAACTTTTTTATTTGGCCACATACATGAACATGGGAATGTTTACTTGTCATAGCAAAATATGATTCTACAAGCGTTTAACACATTTTACCCATAATTATTGAACATTTTGTCGATTTTGCGTTTTAAAAGTGTATCAACTTTAAGGTGGCACGTAGTGCATCTGGCTGCGTAATTAATATCCATAAAAACGTGTTTTAAATCCAAGATTTACCACATGCTGCTAAAATTTGTATTAACGTTAAAAATACCAGCAATGGGTGCGCTTACTTTTCTCCACAAACGGAAATGACGTACGTGTCCATTTTCCTGCAGAGTCAAATACTCATCGTTTCCCATTACATCGCCTTTATCTAAAGATTCTACTTGAATGAAGATCAGTGCCAGCGCGTCTCAGACTTACCCCTAGGAACTGAACTAAAAGTCACACTAGGACAAGAATTTGTCCCACGCCACCCTCTTGAACATATACTGGTTCTGTAATGGCACTTCACTGGGTTGTGTGGTCTCTCGTAGGCTAGCTCAATTGCTTGACAAAAGGCCAACTAATTCTCTGGAGGCTTCTTTGTATATGAAGTTACATGTGGACAAAACTGAAATCTTTAATGCATACAAAAAAATGTAGTTCACTTATTTAACTAATTTAAGCTAATATAACTTAAAATAATCGGGTCTGTTGATATTACGTACTTTTTTCTACTTACGTTGACATAATTCTCTTAGATGTCACATTAACACAAATTAAATCATGTTAAAACTATTACATTATTTTCATTTAACAGAAGCATGCAGTCTCAAGGACTGCTGTCTTTACTCAGTTATTTAAAGTTAAAACTTTAAAATAAGTTAACACACACCAAGCACAAACTATAGGGACAATTTAGAAAGCGAACCTGGGTCTCCTAACTGCGAGGCAGCAGCGCCACAACTGCGCCACCGTGCCGCCAATAATTATTATTATTATTATTAGTGTGAGTAGAGCCGTAGTGCAGGTGCTTCCCCTTGCGCACACCCACACACCAAGCACACACTAAGGACAATTTAGAATCGCTAATGCACCTAACCTGCATGTCATTGGACTGTGGGAGGAAACCTGCGCAGTCTCCTAACTGCGAGGCAGCAGCGCTACCCACTGCGCCACCGTGCTGCCCATACTCAAACCACTGTATGCCTAGTTTAACTACACAGTTGAATTAAGTTGCTTTAACGTCAAATAAACCAATCTGATGAGCGTGACGCTGCTGTATTTGCACAAGGATCCGCCCCTTTTGTTGTATTGTGATTCACGGGATAATAATAAATAATTCATTACATTTATATAGCGCTTTTCTCAGTACTGGATCGCCACTCCTTCACATAGTTAGATAGAAAGTTCAAGAGTTTTAGGAAATTCATTTTTTTCCCGAATGCTGTGAGTTTGTGGAAGCTGATTTAGGATAGTATTTCTTTCTTTCTTAGCGCTGATAAATTGGTTGCCCACCATACTTAAGAAAAATATCATTTACTTCTTATACAAGAGAGTTGATGTTAATTCTATATATAAAGAGAGATCACCCGACATGAAAGAAAAGATTATTCAAGATAGTTGTACATAAAATGATTTGATAAGAGAGCAACTCGAATATGTACAGTAATAATAATTATACCATTATAAACAAAACCAAGTATTGTTTTAATAAGCTGAAATTATAATTATGCTAGCTGTGCTTCCCATCTAATGTTAATGTTTTCAGTGCACCATGCAATGCATTGGTCTCGGTTATACGCCATTTGGTATGGGATCTGTATCAGCAGTGTTGAGCTTAGAGGTGCGCCATCTGTTGGAATGACAGATGCAAAGCGGTTTGTTATTAAAAATGTGATGTGCCATTTGCTGGAATGACAAATACAATGCACAACATGCTGTGGTAGACTGGCGCACTGCCCTGTGTTGGCTGGGATTGGCTCCTGCAGACCCCCGTGACCCTGTAGATAGGATATAGCGGGAAGGATAATGGATGGATGGATGCACAGCATGTCTCTAGGTGGAGAAGGATTGAACTGCTAAGCAGCAGCACCCTCTGGCACCACAGGTCTACAGCAGCAGTTTCTCGCCAGAAGTGTCATCACTGCATGTCTACACTTAACGACACAACCCCCCCACCCCAAATCTTAACTAACTTAACCATTGATCCCTGAACCTTAACTTCTACAGCACACTATCTAGTTGAATGTATTTTGTAATGCGTGTAGTAATAAAATGCATTTGTGAGGGACAATTGTAGGTTACTGTGCTGATTGTACACTCGCTGGCCTAATTCTTCGGCTAGAAAGAACTGCAGCGACACCAGAGAGTACATAACACCCTTTTCCAGCTTGCTTCAAGTACTTTAATAGATGTGTACTGTATACGTAAGTGTATGTGTGGTATCTAAACAGAAATAAATGAATACAATAAGTACACAACTATAAATGGAATACTTGTACATATATGAACATAACTAATTAAATGTCAAACGGGAACAATGTTACATAGTATTCAGGAAGAGCAATGTTAAACATCAATTCCTCAAGTTTACGTATTGTTTAATCAAGCCAATAGGTGGCACTATTAGCCAGAATAAAGGTACAGCGTAACGCCCAAGACGGCATTCGTTTACAAAAAAAAAAAACAAAACAAACTTAACATTTAATACTGAAAATATCAACACATTGTAACGTCTTGGAGAAAAGTAAAGTACAGCGTATCTCTCCTGCAAGGTCAACAGTGCATAAATGTAAAAATATGTTCATTCGTAAACAGCAAACACAACCATAATAGCACTTTTGTATATTTGCGCTGAACATGAATATAAGTTGCAATATTAGCTAAGATATTAAGTTAGATTGAGCACTGCAAAAAAGAAAACAACTTACTTTGTCAGTAACGCACAACACACATTTACAAAAGGTAGCATCAAACTATAACTTGGAAAACGCAAACAAGCAGGCAGAGACTGTGAGCGCGTTACAATTCAGGAACAAAACGCCGTGCATGCGCAGTCTAGTCTTGTGGGGCGTGTCTTGCCCAGCTTAAGCATGAAGCAGGGAATTTTGTACATTACTACTGATGCAATCAGGGCCGGATTTATATGAAAAGAGGCCCTAGGCTATTCCACTTATGAGGCCCTTTCACCTTCCATTTTTAAGTTTGTAAATTACATGAGAGATAATAAAATTTTGCTAACAATTTGAATGTAGGCCCCTCTTGATCTTGAGGCCCTAGGCTGAAGCCTAGTTAGCCTATAGGAAAATCCGGCCCTGGATGCAATGCACATATCTCTCTATTATAAACAAAAATCCTGGGAGAGAAAGACAGGAGACGAGATGTGATCTTCATGTTAAGATCACGGAAGACATTTAAAAGACCCGCGACATGGAAGAGAATGGCCACGGAGAGTCTTGCAGGGACCAAGACACGCACTACTTACAACCAAATAAGACCATGGGCAGCAAAACATTCAGTCGTCTAAAGGATTTGAGCACACGCAGATCCAGGGTCTCAGCGCATATAAAGAGTATAAGGACAATACGTTATAAATGAAACATCGACAACTAAGCCAAGAAAAAAGCAGCACGGAGAAAAGAGACTCAAAAGCGTTGGAGAGAAAAAAGAGCAAAAAAGAAAAAGAATAATCTAGGTGCAAATTCAGAAAATAAGGAAAGTAATTATCAGCCCGGAACAAGTGGAACTGAAACATAGCACATCCAATCGGGCTCAGAATTAAAAGACAGAGAGTAAAAGACAAAGTAGAACTTCATAAAGACGTTCAAAAATGTTGGCGCTATACACATGCAGAGCAGGTTAGAGATTATGAAAGTAGGAAAATTATAAAATATAAAAGAGTAAAGATTGCAGTAGCACAAACAAATGGAAATTATTACTCGAAAAAGGGAAAATAATCACTACGGAGCAGGTGTCATTGGAAAAAAAGCAGGACAAAGCGAGGTCAGAAATAAAAGACAGAGTAGAAAACAAAGTAAAACGTCATAAAGAGGTTACAAAACAAAGGACCCAGTTCACTGTAACCCCCTGTCCATTTCATCGTCACACAGTTGAGTCATTTGTGGGTATCGGTGAGTGCAAGGCAAGGCCAAACTCTGGTTGGGGGGCTTTTAGAACATAAGAAATTTGACAAACGGGAGGAGACAATTCAGTGCATCAAGCTCCTTTGTTACCTCCTCCAGGTCCTTCTTAAAGGCTGTCAAGTCTCCTGCTTCACCTCCATGTCTTAGTAGTTTGCTACAGTTTCTTGCACCTCCTTGCATAAAGAAGTGCTTCCTGGCTTCAGTCCTTGATGCTCATCTCCTTAATTTCCACTGGCGTCCTCAAGTACAGGGATGTGATTCACAGTTTAGTTCTGATGGATCTGCTTTATCGACACCTTTGAGGATTTTGAAGACCTGGATGAGATCCTCACTGCCTGAGACTAAACAGGTTTAAGTCTCCAAGTCTGTCACAGTAGGACGTGTCCTTAATTCCCATGATGCACTGGGTTGTTCTCCTCTGCCCACCTTCAAGGGCCGCTCTGTCTTTCTTGTAGTGTGGTGACCTGAAGTGCTCCGAAGACTCCAGATGTGGCCTCACTCGTGCTTTGTACAGTTTGAGCATAAAGGTCCCTCAATTTATATTTAACCGTTTTACGATATAACCTGACATTTTAATTACTTTAATGAAAATGTCCTGTCAACATAAAGCCCACGGTCCTTCTCAGAGGTCTCAGTCTCCCATGTTTTATTTATAGTTGATGTTCCTGTTGCTCACATGTAGCACTTTGTACTTTTCTACATTGAACTGCGTGTCCCAAGTGTTCGCCCAATTCTGGAGTTCGTCCCAGTCTTTTTAAATTCTTTTTGCTGTAAAGGGCAGGTCGTCACTGAGATTAGTATGAAGTATTTCTCAACACCCACCCACCCCAAACACTTATCGTGATGAAGAAAATGCGTTTGTTTTCGAGTTGCACCTCTGCGCTTAGGCGAGCCTCACGTGCATACAGCGGGGAAGTGTGGCCCCCTAGTGGCCATAATGTAGAACGCTTTTAAACTCCGCGAGTGAACTTCACCATCAGGCGCCTTACCTGACTCGGCCGCTTCTCCACCGCACACCTGCACTTAACAACCTATTAAAGGTCGCTGGGGTGGGGGGGCGCTGGAGTTTATGCTGGCCGGCATTTGACACAAGACGGGAAACAGCTCTGGACGTGACAAGTGGCGGCTGGTGAACAAAATTTGGACAAAATGAAGGAGCGCATAGTGTCTTTCACATTTATCTATGTGGTCATTTCACCTGCTCTCGTTGTCATCATCATAGTGACAGTCCATATCTTGGCCTGTCCAGTACCAGACCCCTAGGACAAATCCAGGATAAAATGTATTATACTCTTTCCACCATGCTGCCCAATCTGATGCCAGCTTTCACATTTCTACTGTGCTCCAATACTTCAATCCCAGTCCGTGAAGCCCATAGTCCCCTTTTTCTTCCCATAACTTGCCCTATAGATGTGGAAAGGAAGAGGTGCACCTGCCACCCAAATGATATACTACACCTGTCTCTAAATTGCCCAATCCCCTGCCAACGTGCCCAATTCCCCATTCTGCTAAAACCCACACCATAATGTCCGCGCCCCCACCTCCGTAATCTTCCAATAATGTGCTCTTCCATCTGCCTTGAAACACATCCATTTCAAAAATTAATCCAAATTGTATTCTGCCCCTGCTAATAGAGTGCCCACTGCAGTCCTTGGCCATTCCCACTGTATTCCATAAGTCCACACTATACAGTCACAAGTCCTCTGATTTTTCTCCACCCTTGCATCCGAATTATTATTATTATTATCATTTAGCGAGGTTGGGGAGCTTGCACTGGTACGGCACGTTACAGCACCCACAACTCGGGATCCTGGATGGCAACCCCCCAGGCAGGCACACAATCCAGTCCCACCCCCCGGAAATGACCATCTATGTGTCGCAGCCAGGTGTTACGTGGGCGTCCCCTTGGCCTTGGCCTGGTCCAGCCATTCGGGTCCTGTGAGCTGGAATCGCGCCACATGGCCATAGTGCCATAACTGACGCTCCCTCACAGTGCAGGTCATGCGCCTCATTCGGGACTCCATGAGCAGCAGAAAGTCAAACCTGTGGGACCCAAGAATTCTACAAAGAGACACGAAGTCCAGTCTTAATCTGGGAAACAAAAGGAAACAGAATGCTATTCTTTCAAGCCTGTCATCACAAAACTGATGAAGACTAACAGAGGCTCAAGAAACAAATTACACCAGTGACGTGTGGTGAGGTTCAAGGCTGGTGAGGCACGGACTCATTCAGAGACAGATTTACAAATATATGAACCCAAAAGGAGTGGCACGGTGGCACAGTGGTAGTGCTGCTGCCTCGCAGTAAGGAGACCTGCGTGGAGTTTGCATGTTCTCTCTATTTCTGCGTGGGTTTCTTCCAGGTACTCCGGTTTCCTCCCACAGTCCTAAGACATGCAGGTTAGGTGCATTGGCGATTCTAAATTGGCCCTAGTGTGTGCTTGGTGTGTGGGTGTGTGTGTGTGCGTGTCCTGCGGTGGGGTGGTGCCCTGCCCGGGATTGGTTCCTGCCTTGTGCCCTGTGTTGGCTGGGATTGGCTCCAGCATACCCCCGTGACCCTGTGTTTGGATTCAGCAGGTTGGAAAATGGATGGATGGATGGATGAACCCAAAACAGTCGCATCATTCACTATTCAACTGGCAGCCTGCACATTGACTACTGGTTATGTTTCATATCTCATCAGCATTCTTTACACACACAGACAGTTAGGCACATATATGGCTGAGAAAGAACGGCGAGAGAGAGAGAGAGCAGAGAGAGAGAGAGTGAGAACTGACAGCGAAGAGAGAGAGAGTGAGAGAGAGAGAGAGTGAGAACTGACAGCGGAGAGAGAGAGTGAGAGAGAGAGAGCGGAGAGGGAGAGAACTGAGAGCGAAGAGAGAGAGCGGAGAGAGAGAGGGAACTGAGAGCGGAGGGAGAGAGAGAGAGAGAGCGCATTTGCTCCTCACCCTCCACGTGTTCTAAATTTGAAGTTGCAATTTCACAATTCACACTCATTCAATACAACGGATTTCAATTTTCACTTTAATTGAAATATTTAGTTATTTTTATAAGCTTTTCATTCTGATATTTTAATAAAATTTAATGCAGACTGTTCAATAAAAGGATAACAAGAAAAACAAAAGAATATTTTATTTAAGGTCATAATTTAGCTTTTAAATATTGGATTTTTTTTTTCTTAGTCGGATCCCATTTTTTTATAAAATTGAAAACCGTTTCTGGTCTTACCTTTATTTGTAAATGAAGTCCATGCACGTGTCATTCTCCACGATAATCTCCGTCAATTTCTTTTAAAAATCCTCCTTATTTTCCTTTAGTTGTAAAAGTCTTAATCTTTAGTTTTGGCAGTCAGTCAGGACCAAAAAAAAAAAGTAAAATAAACGGCCTGCTGCAGTGCACGTGACTTTCTGATGTCGCTAACTTATCGGCGCCTGTGTGCTGAAGAACAGGAGACACGAGCAGCAGTTGGGCTCACATGCGCCCCCTTCAGGGCGCCACGGTACTGTCTGCCTCACTGTGGCCTTTTCACTGCAGTTTTGTCCGATCAGTGAGTCTAAATATGTCACACACATTCATTAAGATATTAGCCAGATTGTGGAAGGTCAGGGTGTATAATAAACGTGTCTGCACACCTTATATTGGCGACACACAGAGAGACAGCGACAGGCACGCGCTAATTGCACCCCGTGTGTGAGGAGAGGCAGTCCGAGGTGAGGTGAGTCTCGTCGCTGCGCCCCTCGCGTTTCTGTCTTGTATTTGAACAGGAAATGCGCCAATTCAGCGATTTTGACTATAAAAAGGATTAAAGTTTTTGGAATCATACAGAAAACAAATTTATAGCACAGACCAGTGGACACATTTATTTAATGTAATCTTTATTAGTTTGTTCACTTTTCATGACGAGCCTCACCTGCCTCCCCTGACCGCACGTCCCTGAATTACACGACCTTACAGACCTTTCTCCAAAGATGCCGCTTGGCCAAATGATGCAGAGGGCAGTCTAGGGTTAGGGTTAGAGTCATCTAATTAAAAAGCAATAGGTCAAAAACAAAAAAAATCCAGAAAATCGCTAAGCACAACAAAAGACAAAAACTCCCCACTCCCAAGCGCATACAAAATGAACTGTCAAGAACTATGAGGGACCCTCCAGATTTGTAGGATGGAAGACCCTGGCGGTGAATGGCAGGTGGCCCCGCCTCTTGGGGGACCCCCCACAAAAAACACATGCAATATAACAAAGACAGCTTATATACTTTGATGAGACCAAAGATGAAGAATGGTGCACATAAACATTGTGATGGACGATACTCATAAGAAGGCATCCCGGTTGGGAAGGAGGGGTGGGTTCCTGAACTGGAAAGGAGGCCAGCCAGAGAAGATTCTATCTCGACCAGAAGACAGGCAGGGGATGCCGATGCCAGAATGAATACACTGACATCCGGGATCCAGGAACAATACCCGGCTGGGAGGCCCCGATAATTGATCCGGTACGTTTCTTCTTCCATGACATTAGATGGCAACCTCCCGGGTTTGAAGGTCCCACACGGACTCCTGCAGGCCATGTAATTCCTTGATGCTGCCCTGTGGGGGCTGCCAGGGGGCGCTGAAGGGGTTAACGACCCCTATACTGTGGGACTGCCGATTGACCCAGAAGTGCTTCCATTGGACTATGCCCTAGCATTGGAAATACTTCCAGATCTAAGATAGAAGAAGCCACTCGACCTCATCCAGGTGAGTCGGGTGGGAGTAGATGAAGCTCGTCTGGGGGTGTTGAGGTGGAGAAAAGAGAGAGAAACTGAGAAGTCTGCTGATTGTGTCTTTGGAAGCTTTATGAAAGGAAACTGGAAATAAATCAGTTTTATTTGAAATGGGACTTGTGTCTGTGAAGGTGTGTCTGGGGCTCTCTGGTGCCCCCAGTGGTTCACAACATCATAACTCAAGGGACCAAACATGAACACAAGAGGCATGAAATAAGAATTTGAACCCCAGCCAGGGGAGGAACCCAGGCTGAGAAATGACAATTGACCTCCAGTGAGATGTTTCTACACCTTGTTTGGAGTCCACCTGGCACACGTCTGTCTATATAAGGACCCGCAGGTCAGCAAAAACCAAGCCATGAAGACCAAGGAATCGCCTGTAGAGCTCAGGGGCAGGATTGTGCTGAGGCAAACATCTGGGGAAGACCACAAACACAATATCTGCAGCCCTGAAGATTCCCAAGGGAACAGCGTCCTCCAAAATTCTTAAATGGAATAAGTTTGGAACAACCATGACACTTTCTACATGGCTACTCACCAAAGTGAGCAATCAGGGAACAGTGACCTCGGCAAGAGAGGTGACAAGAACCCATCCGATGGTCAGACTAGCCGAGCTCCAGGGAACATGTGTGTGGATGGGAGAAACTTCCAGAAGGACAACCATCACTGCAGCACTCCACTGATCTGAGCTTTATGACAGAACAGCCAGACAGGAGCCTTTCTTCAGGAAAAGACACAATGAAGCCCACTGGGAGATTGGAAAAAGGAACCTGAAGGACTTCTTAGACTGTGAGAAACAAGTATGTCTGGTTTGATGTAACCAAGACTAACGTCCTGTCTGGATGGGGACCAAACACCACTTGTCACCTGCGAAATGCCACCCCAGTAGAGAAGGAGACAGCATCAGAAGAATGGGGGATGAGGCAGAGCTGAGGGGCCGACACGGCAAAACACAGACACCCTAAATGGAGGCACTGAGGGGTTTTGGAATGAAGTTTTAGGGGTCATGCAGGTTTGTACAGGACTGACAGTGTTGATTAATATTATAAAGCTTAATTTCTCACTTTTGTTGCCTTTCATCGGCGTCTACACGTATCTAAAAAACACCGACGGTAAACTGCACAGTAACGGGAGTGAGGCGTTTAAACGCAATGAAAGTCATGTTCTGGTTAAGGAAAAGTCATAAATCCATCGTACCCCGCGTCGCACACACGACATGTTGGGCTGCATATTTCTCTGAGCACAAAGAATTTTAAATCTATTTACGATTGGACACATCAGCCGTTCCTTTGCTAAATTGGTGTGCAGTTTACCGCGAATTGAGAGGATTTGGCCACCAGGGAGCGCAGTAGGATAAGACTTAAAAAATAGACGTCTGACTTAATGTCCACCAGAGGGAGCTATGGAGGGAGCAGGAACGCAAACGAAATGGAGAAGCTGCTCACGGCATTTAAGAAAATGTAATGAGTGAGTGTCCTCATGTGTCCTGTAGGGTCTTGTAAATAATAATAATAATAATAATGCGAGTGTAGGTGAGTGTGAGTCATGTCCTACAGAAGGTATAGAAATCGATTTACCAATTGATAATAATAATAATAATAAGAAGAAGAAGTATTCAACCATATCAGTGTAAAATTTTCTAAATTAAAATTTTTGCAATTTTGCAATTAAATGAGAAGCTATAATACAACTGACATGGACACTTAGTGCAAGAAGCTTGAAAGGTATCTGATTGGCGTATCTGAAGATGCACCTATATGATTTAATGAAATATAATTTACAATACAGTTTCAAAATATAGCTGGAGAATACTGGGTGTTCCTACTATAGGTCACAAAAAAGGAAAAAGGAAAATGCAAAACTTCATGGCTTCACCTTGGACAAATAAAGTGTTCTCTGTTTATTATATAATACCTTCCATCTATCTATTATATGACGCCTTCCACTCTATCAATCTGTCTACTTTATAGTGCCTTTCACTCTCTCTATCATTCTATCATATAGCGCCTTCCATCTATTGATTACATAGTGCTTTTGACTCATTCTAATTATCTATTATACAGTGCCTTTCACTATCAATCATATACTGCCTTTCATAAATGTATATTATATGGCGCCTTTCACTCATTCTATCTAAATGCGTTTTATATAGTGTCTTCTACCCATTTTATCTTTTATATAGTGCCTTTCACTCATTCAATCTATATATCTATTATATGGTATCTTTCACTCATTCTATCTAAATACATGTTATATAGTGCCTTCTACAGCATTTTATCTATTTTTATATAGTGCCTTTCACTCATTCTATTTAAATACGTATTATATAACACCATCTACTCATTTTATCTGTCTTTTATAAAGGCCTTTCACTCATTCGATCTATGTATCTATTATATGATGCCTTTCACAAATTCTCCATATCTATTTTTTAGTGCCTTCCTCTCTATTATATAATACATTTCACTCGTTCTATTATATAAAGCCTTCCTTTCCCTCGTTTTATCCATCTATTAAATAGTGTTTTTACTCACTCACTCAATCTTTCTATCAAATACAGTAGTGCCTTCGCTCATTTTATCTGTTTTTCCATTTCCATTTCCATTTTTTAACGTTTTATGTAGAATCATAACAGAACATTCTCAAAGCCACCCAATCCAATTAGAGGTCCCGGGGAGAGGAGCCAATTCCGGCAGCATCCGACGCCAAGGAGGGCGCCTGCACTTCGGAGGGCAATCGTCATTTAAAGTAAATATGCGTGTCTTGAGGATCTGTGTGATAATTGGAGTGCTCGGGAAAAACAGGGAGGATGTAAAAGCTCCTCACAGTTAATATTTGAACCACCGAGCGTGAGACCAGTCAATGTGATAGCTTTGCACACCTGCAGTTACTGTAATATTAAGTCAGTCGTTATGCACTTCACACACATACGAAGAGCTCGACTTCATTAAATACCCAAAGTCGCCTTTCTGCCGTTCTATATAATCGAAGGAGTTTGTTAAACCTGAGGATATCCAAATCTTACTCCATAAGGTTCAAATGTCTCATCGGCCCTTTAAGAGATATAAAAATACCTCTCTGCTGTATAGGTCTTTAAAAATCAATCCATTTATATAGCGTCTTTTTACAATGAATATCACTTGATGATGAACTACAAGATGAAAATTAATAATGGCTACAAATTGTAGCAGGGAGGCGCTCTGCGGCGGTCGGTGGTTCAAAACAAGCTACACTTTGATTTCGTGTGGCGTCAGTCCTTTGGGGAATTTATTATGTAACAGCCACAGATATTCAAATCTGTACACACAATTTGCGTGCGAATTGTTATCAGAGCCGAACAAACCACTAGAAGGCTTACTGGAATAATTTTAACAATACCGGCTATACAGAATGTAGAGTGGTGCAGTCGTTCTTTACGGGGTTGCGTGCCTTCTAGTAGAGCCGTTGCTTGACAAAGAAACGTTTCATTCTGTGAGGATTCGAAGTGACTGCTGTGCGTTTCAAAAGTTTTCTAAGATGTGGGCTAAACAGAAATCTTTAAAGTACAGACGACTGTGTGATTGTATGCAGTGTGAGCCCTTTAAAGAAGTAGGAACCCATTGATATTTTACAAATCCCATCTATCGGTTCACTTTCCAAACCCGCTCACCCTGCGAAGGTCGCGGGCACACTTGAGCCCATTCCAGTAAGCATCGGGCGCAAGGCAGGAACGCTCCTTGGACAGGCAGAACACTCAGACACGAAAGGTCAATTTAGGAATCTCACCTTCACGTCTTTAGTCAGTCTGAGGAAACCTACCCGCAACCTGCACGCTGGGAGAACCCGGGACACAAATCCCGATTCCTTGTTGCGAGGCCATGCAGCGCTACCACTGCGCCACCTTGCTGCCCTGTTATCATCTATTTATAGTTATTTACAGAACCTGCGCGGATCGAAATAAACGTAAGTTCTTTCTGGAACTTTCATGGTTCTTTAGGGTGCCAAAATGTTTCCCCCATGGCATCACACTGAGGAAATGCTTTTGGTCTCAACTGGCACCTTTATGCTTTCGAGTGTAGTGGATCTCTCGGGTGGAACCTGTAAGTACTTTTCATTCAATTGACGAATAAAACGGGTTAAATGTGCATTTAGTCAGTACAAGTTTCTTTTAAACCTTTCAAAAAATAACGCAAGTATTCGATTAGGTGTACATTCCCTCTCATTCAAAAGCAACAAATGTAATACTGAATTAGATAAATGTCCAACTGGCACCCGTCAGAGGGCTAAGGCCTGCCTTTATCTAATGCTGCCGCGATGGGCTCCGCATCCCACGATCCTTATTAAACGGAATTCAACGTGGATGGATGCCCTGTTTTAAGGAAATCGGCCGACAATAACGCAAGTCAAATACTGTTTACCATTTTTTATTTTCGTAATCCAAAACTCTTATTTTCTATAGTCATACAGATACGTTTATTTGCATTTGTGACTTTGGGGCAGTTTAAATATTTAACTGTAACTCGATAGTTGTATATAATGCGTATACTTGAAATGTAATGATGCGTATTTGAGAGGGGTTTATTGTTTATCATAATATATTTATTTATATATTGTGCTTCCAGAAAAACTAATTTGCACAAATAATGTATCTATTATATAGCATCTTTCATATCTATCTATATATCTATCTTATTGATGCCTCAATGTTCGTATCTATTAATCTATCATGGAAGCAAAAGCAGCACAGCAGGAACTCTCCTCAGAGGGGACACTAATCTGCAGTCGAGCAAAACTGTAGGTTTGAAGGGTCATTACCATGTCTAATACATTCAAACTCTTATGTGAATATTTTAATGAAGGTAAGGTTATTAAACTCCTTACTTATGGCACCAGAAAGCGGTGATGCGTTACAATTAACTTAAACGTGGATGGCGCTGTTCAGCTTAAAACACGAGGCATCGATGAAGAGTTTATTAAAATACATGTTTGTACACTAAAGAGGTTGTATAGTGTGTAGGGTTATCTGCATAAACATAAATATATGTTTAAAGAGAGAATGAGAGTTTTTGGCAAACATCTCCCGTTATTTTACAAATACACTGCCTACTGGAGTCGGTAATAACATTACGAATGCGCATGCTCCGGCTGTCTAGTGACAGCGAGTCAAGGAGAGGTTACACACGTGCATACTGTAGCATGCAATCAAGTGACAAGAAAGGACAAGAAGTTCTAGGTTTACATTTAACCCTATATGTGCTGTGGAGTACATTTAATGGGTGCAGTTTAGGTTCACAAGGAGCCATTGATTACCACAGCAGCCCTGGGTGTAAGGTATAAGAAGCCACCGTGGTGCACTGGCCTTTTGCATGCAATCCAGTAACAGAAACCTATAATCTAGTTGTTTACTAATGATATTTTGAAACTGTGTGATCTAGGGGTGCAGCAGCCAATGTTTATACCTCAAATAATTGGGGGGCTCAGGTTTGGGATTGAGAAAGAGTTGGATGTTATTTACTTCTTCTTAGAGAGTCAAGACTGGGGGACTGTCAAGAGGCAGGGCCTGTTAAAGCTCATTGCGGCACTTCTTGTGTGATTTTGGGCTATACAAAAATAAATTGTATTGTATTGTACTGCACATCACACAAAGAACTAAACAGATTTTATTTTATTTTATTCATTGTGAAGTATTACTGAATATCCAGAGCATCATCCACAGTTAAGCACACTGAGTAATACCAATTAGTCCACAAATGCACAGGGAGGATGAGCAAAATGGCGCTGTGAGGCAGGATTGATTGCCCTGTGTTACCACTCCGTCTGCACTAATGTTAGTAAACTTTAACCTGATTAAAACTAAATGTACACCTATAAGGTCTGTTCAGTACTTAACATCTGATTGTAAGCTATGTGTGTACTTAATCTGTAAGGAAACTGCTGTCACAAGACAATGGAAGCACAGGTGTGCACAGTTTTACCAGCAGCAATAGGCAAGACATTTGTGAAATAATACGATTATTTATATATATATATGCCCTGCGGTGGGCTGGCACACCCTGCCCAGGGTTTGTTTCCTGCCTTGCGCCCTGTGTTGCCTGGGATTGGCTCCAGCAGATCCCCATGACCCTGTAATTAGGATATAGCGGGTTGGATAATGGCTGGTATATATATCTATCCATCCATTTTCCAACCCACTATATTGTAACTACAGGATCATGGGGGTCTGCTAGACCCAATCCCAGCCAACACAGGGCTCAACGCAAGAAACAAACCCCAAGCAGGGCGCCAGCCACCGCAGGGCACACACACACACCCACTAGGGTCAATTTAGAATCGCCAATGCATCTAACCTGCAAGTCTTTGGACTGTGGGAGGAAACCGGAGTACCCGGAGGAAACCCACGCAGACATGGGGAGAACATGCAAACTCCACACAGGGAGGACCTGGGAAGCGAACCTGGACATGCGAGGCAGCAGTGCTACCCACTGCACCACCGTGCCACATATTATATATACAGTATATATATACACACACACACATATATATGAATTTGAGAGGCAGGTTTTAGTGTGTCTTAAAATAAAATAATATCTTCTTTGGGCAAATGAAATGGAGTTTTAACCTGATCACGTTTCATTATATTCAGCATGTCTCTTCTGTATGTCTTCAGACATTGACTCCTAACAGGAAAAAATACCAAAGTTTAGTGATAAAGGCCCTGGCCTTCAAACCCTGGGATTGTGGGTTCAGTTCCTGCTCCTGACACGGTGTGACCCTGAGTAAAGTCACTTCACCTGCCTACTCACTTAAAAATAAAGGTGCCAGAGTGCTTCTTCACAATGACGCCATGGGGAAATCATTCCCAAAAGAAACCTCCTTAACAGGATCGATAAAGTACCATGAAAATGATAGCAGATTTATAGATTCCAATGGCTTCCTGACTGTAAAAGTGCTTGTGCTGCATACGATTTGATCTGTTAGTGTCACGTCTACTGTACTTTGACCATTTCTGTTTGGTTCATATATACCATACCATACCATTTTTATTTGTTAAGCGCTTAAAAACACAGCATTACAACTGACCGAAGCGCTGTACAGTTAAAACAAGCAAGACTAAAAGCAAAATATTAAAAAAAACAAACATTAAGAGAGAATTAAAACAGAGACACTAAAAAAAAAACAGGTCAGGGGACCCAATAAAACAGAGAAATAGCAAAAAGCAAGTGGGAATAAGACAGGTTAAGAATTAAAAGCCAATGTGAAGAAGTGCGTTTTTAGGTGTGATTTGAATGTGGTGACTGAAGTGGCTTGCCTAACCACTAAAGGTAAGGAGTTCCAGAGCTTGGGTGCACAGACAGAAAAAGCCCTTTCACCACGAGCTTTAAAATGTGCCTTGGGAACGGTTAGGAGCAGCTGATCTGCGGATCTAAGAACACGAGGGGGATTGTGACGATGGAGCAAGACACTCAAATAGGCAGGGGCTAGACCATTTAGTGCCTTATAGGTTAAGAGGAGTATCTTAAATATATATATATATATATATATATATATATGAAGAACTTTTTCACAGCCCAAAGAACCAGTTTCATATGCAAAGAACCCTTCCTAGAATGGGTTGGGCGAATGGGTCGAGGAACTACACGACCCAATAAAGTGCCACTATTTTATGAGTTTAGGCTCCAATTGGAAAAACAAAAGAAACATAACCATGTGTGTGTCAAATGTTGTAAGTTGCCTTGGATAACGGAGGAGGAAGAGGAGGAGGTTAGGCGCATGCGCTCATACAGTGCGTTGCCGCACTCACCACACGACGAACCACGA
Organism: Erpetoichthys calabaricus; assembly: GCF_900747795.2. Lineage (NCBI taxonomy): Eukaryota > Metazoa > Chordata > Cladistia > Polypteriformes > Polypteridae > Erpetoichthys > Erpetoichthys calabaricus. Next base: position 107,889,046 of record NC_041407.2, read on the forward strand.
GCCAAAGAATAAGCAATAATAATAAAAATAAAATGACATTAACAGCAACGCAGACGCCACTAACCGAGTTCTCGGGACCAAACAACACGACAATCCCTTCATTATCTGGTGACACTTTTCCTTCACTTGAGCAATAGTGAAGCTAATCCTGCAGGAACCAGTTCTGGCCGGGATGATTCGGCTAATTTCAATCTTACTGTTTGGTTACAACCGGTGCCAATATGTAGGGACACATCAACCGTTTTACTTGACGGTAATAAATAGCATGGGGGTGCTGAATAGCCGAAAACTGAAAATCACAAGCGTATGAACTTCTTTTAATATAAATTTGTGTATCAAATTAAGACAAGAGAGAGCGGCCATCGTCTTTAGGTGGCTGCGCTGTCTGCTTAGGTTTCTTTTCGACTGGAAGCCAAGAGTGACACATGACGCGGGTGGCGCTGCCAGGACTCTCCTCGGTGCCGCTATTCGTGGGGCAGCTCTTGGGCAACTCCTTTTAATGAGCACGTGGGGCGCTTATTTATGGCAATCGATTGAACTGTCATCATTATTATGTAATATTTCGGATATTAAAGAACGCATTACCAACATTTTAAAAACACGATTAAGCCTGGTATAATGAAAGGCAACCACTCTGTGTCTTTTTAAAAAAAATTTTCTTCAAAATTGGAAGTACAAATAATCACTAATAATGCGGTTTCACCCACCGTTACTTTAAGTTTTGTTTCAGACTTGGTGGGCCGACGGGCTTCACCAGTAAGACTGCACCTTTTGTGTATGTGAAGATAGACGTTTGGGATCTGTGCTTGGAAAGCTCTCTGGATTCAGCAGTTGCCGATGACGTACACATGACAGAAACGTCAAAAAGTCACTTGCAGACGTTAGAAATGAGGTGAACAATCCCAATGTGTGTAAGAAGCCACACATCTAATCAAGAGTATAGCACTAATTATTAGGGGTGTAAACTCGCCACTTCGATTCAACGATCTGGAAGAATTTCCTTAAGCGACTTTTCATTTTATTTATTTATTACCTTTTCCTTAGTTAAAAAAAAACAAAGTCCTAATAAACTGATCACATCCTAACGGCCACAGGCTGAGGATTTACCACTTCTAAAATCAATCGGCGGCGAGTCCAGCGCTCACGTAACCACCGTATCAATCATCAAATTCCTCGAACTTCTCCGAAGTGCCCCGCGCCCTCGTCACAGCCATCTAGCGAAGTGTCACACAAAGTTTGACCGAAGTGATGATCCTACCTGAAGCAACTCTCATATTTCAGCTAAGACATCTATCTCTGCGTCAGCAGCAGCTGTCTTGGAGCGGCGGAGGCTCGAATGAACTCTTCTTAGTTAAAGCCTTGAAGGAAGAGTGAAACCCGCAGCCGAAGCCTTGGCTCTGTGGACATTTTGAGTTTGTTTGTGAAAGGTAAAGCCAAGCTTTGATTTTTCTTCTCGTATTTTCTTTCTTGGTTGGGGGCGTGGCTTCCTCGTTACGTGTTCAAATTAAACAAGTTACTTTAAGGGAATTGTACCTGCTGCTGCTGTTATTTGGTCAGCCTTGAGGAACCTCGTGGTGTACTCCATTCCAATTCGTGCCTTCTTATTAATCCATTATATCAACCGCCTGTTATTATTTTGAAGGGTTTTTGCCTTTGATATGTCCTTAAGCAGCATGTGCTTACATACTGTACAAGCGCTCTTTTCGAATGTATAGATGCAGGTATAATGTGGGTAAGATCTACTTTTTAATGTTGTTTTGAGGACACTTCAGCCAGCCATGTTGCACGTAGGCTCCTTTCGGCAGTGATTTGTGTGTATATAGTATGTCTCTCTTCTGTTTTGTAACCAACAAGCCACTTAATTGACAGACATTTGATACTTGTCAGATGACAATCCTGAAAATGTGATCATTCAAGCGCTGATCATCTGTGTGGATGAAAGGGCGTTTGATGTTTCTCAGGCAGACTATTGCATGCTTCACAAATTTCTGACATCAACTCCTAAGTTTCCAGGCTTAAATTTGGATTTGTATGTGCAGCTATAATGAGAGTTTTCAAGTTTTTTCTTTTAATACTACCATTCCAACGGCTGGATTTGTCCGCACATGAAAATAATCTTTTATTCACGCTTAGTGGTCACCGTTTAAAACAAGACCTATCTGCCACTGGCTTGCTCTATAAGCAGCTTACTAATTAATTTCCCAGCTGTGTATAGAAAAAGGAGTCGTTAAACACACCGACTTCCATGCACTTGAGCAACACAGTCTAACGTCTGCCACCAGATTTCTCTTCTTTGCGCCGATTTGTCATGCAAGGAAATTTTTCTGCACACACTCTTGTTTTTCACTGCTGTAGATGTGTTCAAGTGTAACCGTGTGTCTTGATATGAGTTGTGCTGGCTGTCTAAAACTGTTCAGATTATATAAAAAAAAACGATTTACCAAGATACCCTTCACGTATATTTAGCAAATTTCGAGCAGCTTTAGCAAAAAATATGTCTGTGTTGGGTCTCCTCCAGGTGCTCTGCCTTCCTCCCAGAGTCCGAAGAAATGAAGGTTGGGTGGAATGGTGACGCTAAATTGACCCCAAGTGTGTGTTTATGTGTGTGTGTGTGTGTCTTCACCTTGCAATGTACTGGTGCCCTGTCCATGGTCTCATCCTGCCTTGTGCTTGATGTTGGCAAGATTAGGCTCCAGCTTCCCTGAGACCCTGCTCAGGATAAGTGGATGTTTTAGGCCTGAAAGTCTGTCAATTTCCTACCCATTTTTCTTTTTTATTTCCTACTCATTGCTCATTCAAAAACTTGCGATTTCCATGCAGTAAATGGTATAAGAATTTAATTTCTGATTTTATCAAACATTAATCTGAAATACCAGTCAAAAGCTGCCAATTGTCTTTGGATTGTGTAGGACACCACCGGACTCACTGACACATTTGATTTTTGTTTTTAAAATGCTGTTTCATTTCATTTGTTCATTGCTTTGTTCTTGCCATTATCACTGGAATATTGTCCAAGGTGTACTTCAGAGGGTGTAGTAACATTGTCTGTGCCAACTAAGACAGACGGGGGGGTTTAAGTAATCAGCAGAAGTTGGGACACCTGAGCAAATGGTTTGCTTTAACTTGCAAGGCTTCATTTACTTTAATAGCTGCAGAACCTGTTACTTGTTCCCAAAAGCGGGTCCATGTGTAATATTCGAATATTTCCTTTTTCTCATTTTTTTTGCTAACCTATTCTTTAAATTTAAATGTTTGCCAGCAACTGCTTACCTTTTCATCATTTTAGTTCATTCACTGCATTTCAACTGATTCAATCTGAAAAGAAACTGAGGTGTTCTAAAACTTTTGACCAGTACTGTAGATAGATAGATAGATAGATAGATAGATAGATAGATAGATAGATAGATAGATAGATAGAGTGAAAGGTACTAAATGATAGATAGATAGATAGATAGATAGATAGATAGATAGATAGATAGATAGATAGATAGAGTGAAAGGTACTAAATGATAGATAGATAGATAGATAGATAGATAGATAGATAGATAGATAGATAGATAGATAGATAGATAGATAGATAGATAGATAGAGTGAAAGGTACTAAATGATAGATAGATAGATAGATAGATAGATAGATAGATAGATAGATAGATAGAGTGAAAGGTACTAAATGATAGATAGATAGATAGATAGATAGATAGATAGATAGATAGATAGATAGATAGATAGATAGATAGATAGATAGAATTTAATTTTAGCATAGTAGATAGATAGATAGATAGATAGATAGATAGATAGATAGATAGATAGATAGATAGATAGATAGATAGATAGATAGATAGATAGAGTGAAAGGTACTAAATGATAGATAGATAGATAGATAGATAGATAGATAGATAGATAGATAGATAGATAGATAGATAGATAGATAGAATTAAATTTTAGCATAGTAGATAGATAGATAGATAGATAGATAGATAGATAGATAGATAGATAGATAGATAGATAGATCTTTATTTGTCTAGACAGACTAGACAGCCCGTACTTCACAGTGCTTAATTATTTTATTTAGACTTTTAAAACATTTTCTAATGGTGAGAATTAACGAGTGTCTCTTTATGAATGCCATTCAATGGGCTTAGTTAGTACGCAGAGGTCACTGCCAGAGGAGCTGCACTAACATAAAGAAGTTGTAATAATAATAATAACAATCTCAAACAAAACAATCATGGAAAATGCAATGGCATTAATACTTATACAGATCAGAATCATCATAACCACAATCACATACATTACAAGTCATAGCCATTATCTTCCTCACCACATAAAGTTAAATAAAGATGATTGGATAACAACAATCATAATAATAACAATCATAATAATACTAATGACTATAAAAAGCATTTGACTGTCCCACACACAAGGCTAATACAAACTTTACACTTCTACAAGACACACCCTGTATACATACACTGTCTTCAATCACTAATGGGCCACTGGAGGACAACACTACAGGGACACATCAACAACACATCAGCACACACAGACTCAATACAAATAAGATGAGGTGTCTTCCAGGCAGGGAGATCCCCCCGAACCCCCCTTCCCTATATTAGCTGTCTCTGAGTCTGTTTTGCTCTCAACTAATTATCAAACAGATTAAACAACACAAAATATGGACACAAAGTCAAAAACCAACACTAAGTAAACACCCAATTACATCGATTCTATATGGACAGCATAAAGATACATGCAGGAGCAAGAAAACAATTACAACTGTTACTAGAAATAATCAAAACATATTTACAATGCATACAGTTTGGACTTGACAAATGTAAAACAATCCTTAGAGAAGGTGGGTACACTCTCGAAAATGGCAACTGAATCAAGGCCATGGCGGATGGTGAACAATGTAAGTACAGTACCTTGGTTTCTCAACAGACATGCTTATACAACACAAACAAATAAATATTGTCTTACACAAAAATATACATCACTCCTTTTACAAATCCTCAAAACACACCTACATTGTCAAGCATGCCACACAATTAAAGCCATCAATGCATACACCATGCCCATTTTCATGTGTTTCTTTGGAGTTCCACTTTGGTCAAACAGACTTACAACAAACAGCTTCAAAAGAGAACACAAACACAAAACAAGTGCCCCCCAAAAGCAGCCATTGAGGGACCAACTCTTCCACATGCCGAGCGATATCATTAATTCACACAACACACAGATTAATAACCTAAGAAAACTCTTCCACACAAAACAACACATATCGACTCTAAATAAAGCAACAGTTAATGCAGACGTTACACAACAAGTTAACTTCCAAACACAACGTCACAGCGGACATGACAGCCACATAACTTAAAGCACAAACATGAACCCTGGGAACACTGCATGGCAGAAACTCTCGTGAATTTCATCAATCTTGTGTGGATAAGATTACAACAAATAGTGGGCTAAGCTGTAGTGATCTGTTTGGCAAGACGGAATTGTCCATGCTAGCCATACAAGAAAAAGTCATAGACAAGACAGTTGTGGCCAAAACGTTTGAGAATGACACAAGTGTTGGTTTTCACAAATTTTGCTTCTTTAATCAAATCAAATAGCCTTTTATTGCCAATTCAGTATATGTGCAGAACATACAGGAGAATCGAAATACTGTTTCTCTCTCAACTTTGTAGTACAATAAAATATAAAAAGTATAAAGTATAAAATATATGATAAATAATATTAGAACTTGTAAAGTCAACCTGTGTACAATGTGCAATAGTCATTAGTGCAAAAGCCAGTTATAGTAAAAAAAAAGAGAAGGTGCATTCTAGAGTAGCTTATGAGATGTACAAAAAGACAGACAGTTAGCAGCAGATGTAATATGGAGTCCTTATATACAGTAATACCAGCTGAGGTAGGGTACTTGTAGATAGTGACTCTTGTTACGGTCCAGGGGGCAAGGGGGCAAGGGGGGAAGGTAGTGGACAGAGTTCAGCATCCTGCCAGCTTGGTGGATGAAGCTGTTAGACAGTCTTGTGCAGCGGGCCTGGAGGCTCCGGTACCTTTTCCCTGAGGGGAGGAGGCTAAAAAGGGAGTGAAAGGGGTGGGAGGAGTCACCACGGGTGAAATGGGTGTGGAAAATGTCCTTGAGGGAGGGCAGTGGGGCACCAATGATCTTACTGGCCGCATTTGTGTCATTTTCAAAACGTTTGGCCACGACTGTACATAAAATATATTCTGAAAAATTCTAACATTACAGACAATACATGCAGATACTGGCACAAGGAACAATCCAGAAAGTCACTTCAGGTTGTAAACTACTGACGCAGACACAATCAGATGGCAAACACTAGACATTAAGTATTGGCAAAACAACACAACTTGTCGACACATGCAAACCATAATATAAAGAACTAGAAAATAGCACAGACAAACTAGACTGGGGCAGACAAAACTATCCACCATTAAAGACCACAAATACAAAATAAAATTACAGATATTATTGACATTGACTACCAAACACACACAACATGCAAATAAAATGCAGAAGTACACAGAACAGATGCTTGTGGAGAATGGACAAGGTGGTCATTGTTCCCATTGCTGTATTCACCACTGGCCTACATATAAACCAACACCCATTCACAAACCTACAGAAAGCAGCCATTTCAAATACACATCACCTAGTGAGGAGGTTCCTTAACTCAAACACAATCCCCAAAAACATACACAGATACACACCACAGAAAACCACCCAATGTCTTAGCCCAGGCCCAATGTAGGGTGTAGCAACGGGACCATCCCAACAAGTATTTAAAATAATAAAATGACCAGGGTTAACTGTTTTTTGGTGGTGCAGTCCTCTGGGTTTTTATTTTATTATTTTACTTCATGACCAGTGGGTCATTCTCACCTTAAGTCAGGAGTGTCAGACTCAGATCCTGGAGGGCCACAGTGACTGCAGGTTTTCATTTCAGTCACTTTCTTATTTAGATAGCCAGTTACTGCCTCCAATGCAATGAGCTCATTTTTACTTCATTTGAAAGGACTTTGTTTTTTTAGGATTTAAAAGTGTTAATTGCTTCTTTGTTAAAAGAAAAAGCGGAGGTCTGAGAAATTAGGATATTCTCTGGTGCTCAAAACACTTTGGGGCTGCCCCCAGAAAAAAAGAAATAAATTAGAAAAATGTGCCGTGACAGTATGAGAGCACTAAGAAGTCGCATTTTATTAAAAGTATGATGTGGCTTCTAATTAGAAAATTATAGTGAAAATAGTGGCCCTCCACGAACTGAGTTTGTGACCCCTGACTTACCTGGATATCTGTTTGGCTCATTATTGTTTGGTGGCTGTTTAAGAAAAGAATAAACAATTAAGGATTCTGAATCGTTTCCTCCCACAGTCCAAAGACATGCAGGTTAGGTGGATTGGTGATTCTAAATTGGCCCTAGTGTATGCTTGGTGTGTGGATGGGTGTGTTTGTGTGTGTCCTGCGGTGGGTTGGCATCCTGCCCGGGATTGGTTCCTGCCTTGTGCCCAGTGTTGGCTGGGATTGGCTCCAGCAGACCCCCATGACCCTGTGTTCGGATTCAGCGGGTTGGAAAATGGATGGATGGATGGATTCTGAATCTGAAAGAAAAAAAGCAAGTGAATTAAGTTAACTGTTCTTTTAACAGCAGTAATGGGCAACTAATGAACAAAGTGGTTGGAAGAAACACTTGCAGCCAGTGCGGGATTAACCATTAAGCAAAATAAGCACTTGCTTAGGTCATCAAGGGAAGAGGGGCACCACAGACATTTTCAATTGCTGGATTTATCACAGGGTGGCACGGTGGCGCAGTGGGTAGCGCTGCTGCCTCGCAGTTAGGAGACCTGGGTTTGCTTCCCGGGTCCTCCCTGCGTGGAGTTTGCATGTTCTCCCTGTGTCTGCGTGGGTTTCCTCCCACAGTCCAAAGACATGCAGGTTAGGTGCATTGGCGATCCTAAATTGTGTGTGTGTGTGCGTGCCCTGCGGTGGGCTAGCACCCTACCCGGGGTTTGTTTCCTGCCTTGCACCCTGTGTTGGCTGGGATTGGCTCCAGCAGACCCTGTAGTTAGGATATAGCGGGTTGGATAATGGATGCCTCGATTCTTGACTCTATAAACCACTTAACTCTGTTCTACAATGTCTACTGTATGACTTCATTTTATGAATTATGGGAGTCTCGCATGGTTTAGCTGGCACAAGGCTTTCGAATGATTTGTTCTAAAAAGCTGCTCTTTCTTTCTTTCTTTTTTCCTACTGTTTAAGGTGATGGATTTTAAAGCACCAGGATGCAAGGACATGGCGTTTTCATTCTGTTTCTACACGTGTCTGCAGTTTTGTTAAATCTTATAAACAGTGATGAGCGAGCCCCACTGAATTTGCATTGCATCCAGTTTGGTGAAAGTGCAGAAATGTCCAGGAACCTCAGCAAAACGCATTGAAGTCACTGGACAAACTGAACTAGTTTTGAGGGGATTATAATGGTGCAAATTGTTTTTAAAGTGTTCCTGGGGAGCTAGGGAACTGTCTGTCAACTATGCTGGACAGATTATGATGGCCAAAAATGTGACCTGAGCTATGAGGCAGCAGTGCTAACTTTATCACTCTTAACTTCTTTTCTTAACAGTTTTTTTCCAATGTTCTATCATATATTTAATGTAATTACTTATCTAGAAAAATAGTGAATGGCGTCTGTGTCAGGTACTACCAGCCTGTTTCTGGACCAACTGGCCCTGCAGTGTCCTCCATACCTTTGGTGTTGTGTGCGCATGTGCCACAGGACCATCCAGGTTAGTGATGGGGTCTGAAGGTCATCATCGATATTAAAATGAGAACCATGCAACACTTGCTACTGAATAGGTACGAAAAGTCCAGGATCACTTGCTTCTTTTAAATTAACCACAGTAATCTGAAAAATAAAGAAGATCAGTATCAGGAATCAGACATTACACTGCATGTTGATTTGAACGCACCACCGGGGAGGACCGTGCTAAATCTGAAAAAGCCATCAAAAGGGAAATCTACGTGTGCTCCTTACGTCAGCAGTCTGGAGCTCCTGTGTCGAAGAAACTGCAGAGTCCTGGTGTGGAAAGAATGTTTTATTTTTTTACATTTTTCAATTGTTTGCTTGCTTCACACTGAGCAGCAATCATCTGTCCACACAAAATTGAGTCCTACCACCAGCTGTAAAGTGTACGTCCTTTGCGTGTTCTGTTCATGTTAGGCGACTCATAGTCAACAGACTTTCATGAGCAGTGTGTGTGTTTACGAGACTCTCACTTTACTTAGCATTTAACTTTTAATTGCAACATTTGGTCAGGTGATGTTGGTGTCAGAGGGGATGACAATGATCTGATGCCAATTGAGGCAGACAGGCAACAGAGACCTCTTGTTTGGTTGATTTTCTTTTTTGTGACTTAAAAGTAGCGTGAACTTACATGATTGGCTAGCAATTAGTAAAAGAGGGGTGAACAAGATTAGTAAGGTAAATTAATATTATATTAGGGAAGTTTACAGACATCATCTACAGTTGAATTCTGCTCTGTACTTGTAATGTTTCTATTGAACTATGTGAGATACGCCAGAACAGCACCAGACAGAGACCACATCTTTATAAAAGCACACGTTTATTCACAGTTCTTGCACAGCATACTGTGCTCCCAGCACCAATTACCCCTAATACGTGTCCATGGGCCACGTTTCCTCTCTCCACAGGAGCTTCGTCCTGCTCCCAACTCCCGACTCTAGCTCCTGAGTGGTGGTTGCTGGTTCCTTTTATGGCCCACCCGGAAGTGCTCCAGGTGCTTGATCACCTGTTTCCAATTGCACTCCCAGGTGGGGCTGAAGATTAGTCCAGATGGGCTCAGGGACCCATGCCGCAACCCCTGGCAGCCACCCCAGACCCCAACAGGGCTGTGGAGAACTCCATTTCCCATGAAGCCCTGCTAGAGACTGAGGCACTGCTACAACCCAGGGGGGCGGCCATCCAGTGTCCAGGGGGAGGTACTGCACCGTCCAGGGCTGCTCCCCCTGAATACACATCGAAGGGGCGTCCCGGCTGGGCATGGGACCCCGCCGTCCGTCACAACTATTATATTGTATTGAGGATTACTTAGATAGATAGATAGATAGATAGATAGATAGATAGATAGATAGATAGATAGATAGATAGATAGATAGATAGATAGATACTTTATTAATCCCCAAGGGGAAATTCACAATACTTGTGTTCTGTTCTGTGTATTTTATTCTATTGACCCCCTTATTTTTGGCACCCACTGCATGCCCAACCTACCTGGAATGGGGTCTCTCTTTGAAATGCCTTTCCCAAAGTTTCTTTCATTTTTTTTCCCTGTAAGGTTCTTTTTGGGAGTTTTTCCTTGTCTTCTTAGACAGTCAAGGCTGGGGGGCTGTCAAAAAGCAGGGCATGTTCAAGCCCATTGCTGCCCTCCTTGTGTTTTTTGGGCTATACAAAAAAAAAATTGTATTGTATTGTAGTCCTCACAGATGGCGCAGTGGTAGTGCTGCTGCTTTGCAGTAAGGAAACTATGGAAGATTGTGGGTTCGCTTCCTGGTTCCTCCCTGTGTGGATAACGCTTTGAGTACTGAGAAAAGCGCTATATAAATATAATGGATTATTATTATTATTATTATTATTCATGGCCCTGCCAGAAATCTCATTCCAAATGCGATACTGATGGTATATTTTTGGCCTGGTTAAGCCTCACTGAAAAAGCAATTTGAAATCAGACTGTATTTTACCATCAACTCACTGTGTACACCACTGGAGAACAGCGGGATTAGGGTTAGGGTTAAAAACTCTCTCCACATTCGGCTCTAAGCACAAGTCAGTTGCTAATTTAAGGTTGGCTCTTCTTCTCTATTAGATTTGGTTGGTGGATTCAGGAGACCACTGAGGTGCTTTTCAAAAACTGAAGCTCTCTCTCTTTTAGCAAGCGATCTCACATCTCATTCATTCAGAAACAACATTTATTTCTATAGCACGTTTTCATGCAAATGATGTAGCTCAAAGTGCTTTACAAGATGAAGAAAGAAAAGTTTATAAAAAAAAATAAAAATCTAAAAATAAGATTAGGCAATACTAAGTAACAACGACTAAAGTAGGGTCTGATGGCCAGGAGGACAAAAAAAACACAAATCTGTAGGGGTTCTGAGGCCACGAGACCATCCAGCCCCCAATGGGCATTCTACCTAACATAAATGATCTCAATCAGTCATCTGGTTTTTATGCTTCACGTGGAAGAATTAGATGATGATGGTCAAGTTGGACATCTGGCCTTCAATCCATCAATGCAAGGACTGCACAATGCCCTGATGAAGTGGTGGTGGTGCAGATCGGCACTGCAGAAAACCATATAAAGAACAGCAGAGAAAGTAGGGGTTAGCATGGATTGCGGAGCCCTGATAAAAACGATAATTCAATGCATATACAGAATATCAGGGCTACACTAAAATGAAGCTATGAGAAAGCCCTATTAAAATAATGAGGTTTTGGCAGGTTTTTAAAGTGTTCCACCGTATTAGCCTGGCAAATTTCTATCAGTCAGCTATTCCAGATTTTTGGTGCCTAACAGCAGAAGGCTGCCTCACCACTTCTTTTAAGTTTAGCTCTTGGAATTATAAGCAGACACTCATTTGAAGACGTAAGGTTACGATTTGGAATGTAAGGTGACATGCATTCCGAAATATAGGATGGAGCAGATTATAAGGCTTTGTAAATCATAAGCAGTATTTTAAAGTCAATTCTAAATGGCACCGGTAACCAGTGTAATGACTCTAAGACTGGCGTGATGTGCTTGGATTTTCTTTTCCTAGTTAAGATTCTGGCAGCTGCATTCTGCACTCGCAACCGATTCATGTCTTTTTTGGGAGTGCGTTACAGTAATCTAGTCGACTAAAAACAAAAGTGTGAACTAATTCTTCAGCATCTTGCAAAGTTATAAGGGGTCTAACATTTGTTACATTTCTTAAGTGAAAAAATGCTGTCCTAGTGATCTGATTAATACGTGACTTAAAATTCAGGTCAGAGTCAATAATTACCCCAAAATTCTTTACCTCTGTCTTGAATTTTAAGCCTAACAGAACAAGTTTATTTCTAATACCCTCAGTATATCCATTTTTGCCAGTCACTAAGATGTCTGTTTTCTCCTTATTTAGATTGAGAAAATGATGACTCATCCACTCAGAAACACAAGTAAGACACTGGGGTCAATGAACCAAGAGAGTCGGGGTCATCAGGTGCTATTGATAAATACAGCTGTGTGTCGTCAGGAGAGCTGGGGTAGCTCACGTTATGCCTTGAGATATTCTGACCTCATGGAAGCATGGAGATCGAAAAGAGCAGTAGACCCAGGAGAGATCCTTTTGGACCACCATATAGAAAATATCATGTGTCTTTGAAGTATAATTACCACAACTAACAAAGAATTTTCTAACTGTCAAATAAGACTCATACCAGAGAGGCCCATGCACTGACTAAGTCGATTTATAAGAATATTGTGATCAATGGTATCAAATGATCTAAGAGGATGAGAACAGATACACGGCCTCTGTCTGCATTAACACCTGCAAGTCATTTACTACTTTAACAGTGCAGTTTCTGTACTTTGATTTGCTTGAAAACCTGACTGAAACTTGTCGAGAACAGAATGTTTCTTCAAATGATCATTTAGCTGCGTAATGACTGTCTTTTCTAAGATTTTGATTAAGAAAGGCACGTTAGAAATAGGTCTAAAATTCTCAAAAACAGAGGAGTCGAGATTATTTTTCATGAGCAGGGGTTTAACAACAGCAGTCTTAAGACAGTCTGGGAAGACCCTCGCATCCAATGATGAATTTACTATGTCAAGCACACTATCAATTAGCACATCGTATCTCTCTATTATTAAAAAAAAAAAATCCTGGAAAGCAAAAGCAATGTGACAATACGTGATCTTCTCGGCAGACATTTAAAAGACCCGCGAGACTAAAGAGACTTGCCACGGTGCATCTCGCGGGGACCGTAAACATGAGACTTGGTGCCAAGAGATTGTCCCAGGGCCGTCTTGCGGGGACGTGGAACATGAGATTCTTGCAATACACGCCCTACTTACAAAAGATATCATATAAGAGCACACCCATCAAAAAAAACTCAGTGGTGTAAAAGCACGTAGTACACACAGATCATGTGCTCTCAGCACATATAAAGCATATAAGGACAATGCGGAGAATAGAGACCCAAAGGCATTGGAGAGAAAAAAGGCAGATAAGAGATTATGAAAGCAGTGGAATACGACAGGCTCAAACAAACGATGGCGCGATACACATGCAGACAAAGGTAAAGAATATGAAAGCAGTAAAAGTTGAAAGTATTGTAGCGTCCCACCCAGGTTGAGGGCTTTTTGGTTTTAAGTGACTGTTAGGTCCGATTGAAGGAGGGCAGAGTACAGCGCAGAAGACTGATAGCGGGGTATTGATTGATGCGGTAAGGGGGGGCATTGGAGAGGGTGCTAGAAAGTTGTGTTTGGGGTTAGGAAAACTTTTGTGACACTTTATCATGTCAGTCGCTACAGTATCAAAGAAAAGATAGAAAAGATCATATTGCCGCAAACAAAAGGTGATTAATCATCAGAAACAGGTGTAATTGAAAAAATAGCAGGACAAATTGAGGTCAGAAAAAAAGAACAGACAACAAAGTCTTTTTGCATTCGCATCAATCAATTCACAAAACGTGGATTTACACAATAATGGACCATGCACTATGAGAATCTGTGGTCCCGGAACAGTTTAAGCAATGACAAGTTAAATTTCAAAGAATACACAATTCGGTCGGGTGTATATTGATGATCACGGAGAAGCAATGCAAATTTTAACAGACAAAAAAAAAAGGTAATGTATATATTCCACGAATAACATTACACACCAAAGGAGATCGTGATATGCCATTCGTATTAAAATGTTTACAGTTTACCGTGAGAATAGCTTTTGCTAAGACAATCCATAAATCACAGGGACAAACATTAGAAAAACTCGGATTATTTATTACAGAAACAGAAACAATATTCACTCACGCTATGTCCTTTTTGTAGTCCGAAGACCAAAACTGCACCCAGGACTCCAGATGAGGCCTCACCAGTGTGTTATAAAACTTCAGCAGGTCATCCTTGTACTCCACACATCAAGGCGCTATATAACCTGACAGTCTGTTAGCCTTCTTAATGGCTTCTGAACACTGTCTGGAAGTTGACTGTCTGGAAGTTCTTCTCATAAGGTGGACTCTCAATTTTCAGACCGCCCATTGTGTATTCAAACTTCACATTTTTACTTCCTGTGTGTAATTCTTTACATTTACTGACTTTAAATTTCATCTGACACAAATCTGCCCAATTCTGTCTGTTGGCAAAGTCCCTCTGTAATGATTTAACAGATTCCAAATTATCTGCCAATCCACCTATCTTGGTATCATCTGCAAAAGTAACCAGCTTGTTACTTATATTCAGGTCCCCCTTTGTGGTCTGAAAGCATGTTGATGTACACTCCAAGTGCTGGATAATCAACATCAAAAAAAGAAGTTAATGTTAAGGTCTGTGGCACACATATAGGAAAGTTCTGGTGTGGCCCCTACCACAATTTTCAGGCCACAAACAACTCTGATATTAGTATTAATATTACTATTACTTTGCATATAGAGTTTTGGGTCTTGCACTTATGTAATAATTTATAGTGCGCTTTTAAGTGACGTGGACAATCTGGGTGAGCTCCACGCTTCCTTGTCACTGCCAAGAGCCTCTTCAACCTGGAACCGTCGATAGTCGAGAACCGCAAACTGGACACATGAGGACACACACAGGCAGCAAGGGGTTGGTGCAAATAGTGACAGTGCCTTTATTATAACCAAACAAAATAGTGCTAAAAAAATGCAGTGCCTCAAATTCTTCTCTACATAAATAAATAATCCATAAAACCAGTGATCAGTGGTGGCAATGAGGCTAGGGATCTACACTGGCAATCGGAAGGTTGCCAGTTCGAATCCCGTAATTGCCAATAGGGACTCTGCTCTGTTGGGCCCTTAAGCTAGGCCCTTAACCTGCAATTGCTGAGCGCTTTGAGTAGTGAGAAAAGTGCCATATAAATGCAAAGAATTAGACAGATAGATAGATAGATAGATAGATAGATAGATAGATAGATAGATAGATAGATAGATAGATAGATAGATGGTTTATTAATCCCAAGGGGAAATTCACAATTTTTATTATTAAAATGGGTGACACAAACCCAAAACACAGCAGTGCAATTGACAAAGCAAACTGGTGTCAGAAGAGGTGGTATAAAATATTCAACTTCTAAACTAAACCTCTAAGCAAAAGTTTGATTGCAGAATTTCCATTCCTGGCAAGTTAAAACCCCCAAAATGACTGCAAGATGAGTTTTCCAGCTTCAGGGAAATTCAAGAAAAATGGAAAAGAAGCTCAAATCATAACAATTGAATTGGCCAAAACTACCTTATCCCAGCTCTTGCTTAATGGCCTTTTTTTATTTTTTTGAATGCCAGCATAGGCTGCTCTGTTTCGTATGTTGTGCAAATCATGGGCACAACAGCATCCCCTTTGACAAATCTTTAATTATATACTTGCAGTCACCTGCCAGCAGAGGGCAGTAGTATCATAAAACTCTAGTTCCATGAAATGGCCCATGTATCCCACCAACGGTGACATTTTATTTTGAGAGCGTCATCTCTTGAATGGCTATTCATTTCACAATGTTTAAAATGACATGGCTATGGGGTGCCAAACCTTGTTTCAGAAAGCATGACAGATGGCAGGTTAAGGGTTTATATGAAGACTCTGAGTTTCAAATGCTAGCACATTTGCTTATAGGTGTATACGGTCCAAATCATTAAACAAATATCAAAAGGCAAAAACGGTGAGGCTGAGGTCTTAACTTAACTACAGAACCTTTGCATAACTAAATCTAAATTTGTGAACATCGTATATTCGGAACGTTTTCAGGCTGCTAACTTCTTGCACACTTTATTGTGTTGCACTTTAATTAGAAATGGATATATTTGCCATTTTTGCCCATCCATCTTGATTTAATAATCCAGAATGACAAAGTGAGTGCATGGTTTCAGAAAGGTGTGCAAATTTATTACTTTATTTATCACTAGTCTGAGATATAAATGCATGCAAATGCTGGATCTTGTCACTTTCAGGATGCCAGACTACACAATATTAATCACAGGGGATGACAGACTACATGACATACAAAAAAATGAACAAGAAATGCTACTCTTTTTATTCCTGCTTGTAATGTTTCAAATTTTCAGTGCTTCGGTTGATGGTAATGATCTGAAAAGCACTGAAAAGTCGAAGATCATGACCATCAACCGAAGGACCAGCGCAGGAATAAAGATCGAGAATAAGCTGGCAGATGAGGTCGACCAGTTTACATACCTCGGGAGCGTCATGGCCAAGGACGGCGGCACGGACGTGGACGTCAGCTACAGAACTGGTAAGGGCTCAGCAGTCATCCAACGCCTCTGCCAAATTCGGGCATTGGTCAGCACGCCCATCAAGATACGCCTCCTCAACACCATTGTTATTCCAACAGCCATCTATGCTAGCGAGACGTGGAAACATACGACGCGGGTCGCTGGAAAGCTGAACACATTCCAACAACGCTGCCTGAGAAAAATTCTTCGAATCTCCTATTGCGACCGCATCACAAACGATGAAGTTCTAAGAAGAGCAAACACTCGCCGACTGGAAGCGATTGTCGCCGAGTGCCGAATGCGCCTTGCAGGGCATGTTCTCCGCCTACCAGAAAGTCGGCACCCGAAAATCGCGATGTACTGGGTTCCCCCGGGGGGTAAAAGGAATTTTGGACGAGCAAAGATCACCTGGAGAAGAACCCTGCATGAAGACCTCAAGAACATCGACATCATTTGGCAAAATATGAATGCTATCGCTGAGGATTGACCTCGTTGGCGGCTGCTTGTCGCCCGATGTGTGGAAATGCATGGGAGGAACTAAGTAAGTCTAAGTTGTAATGTTTCAGTAGCAGAGACCACGTGAAATGAATGGATGAGAGCTCATGCCATGCAGGCATCTCACTTCTGGTGTAATGTGAATCAGTTGTAGTGTTGTTATTTGACCACTGACAAGTCTGAATATTTTCTGGCCACAGATTAATAGGATGATATTGTCTTTTTGCAATACTGTAAGACACTGCAGCTGTTATCGTCTTTCATCTGCTGCTTGTACACCAGCGTGTCTCAACCTTTAAGTATTTGCGACCCGAGTTTTCATAACAGTTTTAATCGTGCCCCCCTAACATTTTTTTGAAAGGAGCCCACTAATACCAATTTGTTCTTTTTTAATTAATGATATAACATAGAGGGCAGCACTGTGGCACAGTGGGTAGCACTGCTGCCTCGCAGTTGGGGGACCTGGGTTCGCTTCCCAGGTCCTCCTTGCATGGACTCTGCATGTTCTCCCCGTGTCTGCGTGGGTTTCCTCCCACAGTCTAAAGACATGCTGGTTAGGTGGATTGGCAATTCTAAATTGGCCCTAGTGTGTGGGTGTGTTTGTGTGTGTCATGCGGTGGGTTGGCACCCTGCCCGGGATTGGTTCCTACCTTGTGCCCTGTGTTGGCTGGGATTGGCTCCAGCAGACCCCCCGTGACCGTGTGTTCGGATTCGTCGGGTTGGAAAATGGATGGATATATCATAGATGCATATTTTATTATACCTACTTAACTTTTATCGACATTTATCTAACTCTATATTTATTTTTCTAGTATCAGAATGTAGTTTAAGTTAATTTGTTTTGGTTTCAATAGATGTATTTTTCATATTTTCGATTCTTGTTTTCTTTTTTTTATATCTTCGCGCCCCCTTTTTGTTACTTCGTGCCCCCCTAGGGAGGCCTGCTCCACAGATTGAGAACCACTGTTGTACACTCATATAGTAGTCAAGTCAAGTCAGATCAAGAGGCTCCATTATTATATCATCCATACACCACATTGCAGCATACGGTGGAAAAATGTAACATTTACCAGGACAGCAGCACCCCATTACATATACTCAGAGTATAAGTGCAAGGCTGGTAAAGTACTATACTATATATACTGTATATGGCAATAAATAAATCTCTCTATTATATAAAATAATCCTGCGACGAGACGAGACTTTTTGGAAGAGTTTTTGTCCCGTGAGACGGAGACTTTTGCCATGAGAAATCACGCCTTACTCACAACCATTGTCAAACAAGACCACGGTCATCTCACCTGTCAGTCGTATGAATACTTTTGTCAGACACACTTCCTGCGCTATACCTAGCAGGTCCAATCTGGATCTCCCGGTCCCTTTTCTCTCTGAGGCTACATCTACAATAGTACATTTTCATTTAAAAATGCACACATTAGTCTCTGTTTTTGCCTTTCATCCACACTACCCCGGCGTTTTTTAACCCCTAAAAAGGAGGACTTTTGAAAATGCTCTCCAGAGTTGTATATGTCTGATCACAGCAGCTCAGAGTTGCAGTGTGGATGGGTGAAAACTGAGAGTTTTGAAAATGCAGACTATTGCGCTCTAATTTGTTCGTGCTTGTTACATGGCCCACTCCTGACTGGTTCCTGTTCATTACAACATCTCATTCGCTGACAGGTCACCATTAACAGAAGAAAACAATACTTTAACAAAGTGGACACAGAGAAGTTGCTTTCCATTGCTCCTGTTGTACAGTTTGAATGCTGCATTTATGCACATAAGACAAATAATTTACTATTATTTACAGTTTTGCAATAAATCCTGTGGCTGACAGCGATCCATCATTCTGACCATTCATTCAAGGATCTTTATCAATATAATTAAGGGATCAAATTACAGAAAAGGGTAAATTAGAAAGAAAGCAACAATTTAAAGTTATGGCAAAGAATTCAAATATTGATGAATTTCTTTAAAATATCTGTAGTCCAGATCAAACAACCATGACGTTAATTGACTGGAAAAGTGATTGAACATTAAATGATGCAAAGTGAAGTAAAACATCAATGTGAAATAATTCACTGTATAAGGCGATGGAGGTGTACTGAAAATTCTCATGGAGTAGAAGACCACGATCGTTCAGAGAAAATCCGATTATCTCATGAAAAGCCAAGCAAACATCAGGTGAATGAAAAAACTTCACAAAGACAGAATTCCCGTAGGGGTCTGAGCAGAAGTCTGAGCGCTGTAACCCACCACCATGTCCACTATGTGCTGGCAGCCACTCTTAATGGTAACGATGACAAGTCAGATAGATCGGCACCGAATTTTCTTTGGTCCATGTGGTTTCACTTTTTCACGGTTATCTTTAACAGTCTGCTCAAGATTTATTATCAAGGAACAGCTTAAAATGTGGTGGCATACGCTCATATTCACACACACACAAACCCAAGTCTGCATTCTGATTCGGCACTCAGGCATGCCTGTGAGTCGAGCTAAAAGGACACCCACTGCTGCACTGTCTGGCACGGTTCGTTCAGGTCACTGGAGCTGCACCTGTCCATGTGGCAGCAGCCCTGCTTGCTTGACTTGGTGCATCGTGTCTGCCAGCCCTCCCACACCAGGGATATTTATAGTTGATGGCTTCATTCGGCTCTTTAGGGATGTTGTCTTCCCTTTCATGTAGGCACTACTGCATGCACTCTGTCTGTTGAATCATCTTCTGTGTTTTAATCTGATACAAACACACCAGGGAGTACATCCACCACCCTCCGTCCATTATCAGAAGCGCTTAATCCACTTAAGTGTTGTGGGTGTTGCATATCCCAGCAACATCCGAAACAGAAAAACAAATCTGCTTTGGCCTTGCCCGTTAACTACTTCTTTAAAAAATCAGTTTATGTGGTTTGATTTCATCAGTCCTGGCTGTCTACCCCCTGTATAAGCTATTGGCCAGTGAGGTGACCATATAGCTCCAAAGCACAAGGTTCCACACCCAGTGCTTCCAAAATCTCTGCACCATTGAATCAGGCAAGCAAATCAGATAGGTTGCTTTATAATTAGATAGATAGATAGATAGATAGATAGATAGATAGATAGATAGATAGATAGATAGATAGATAGATAGATAGATAGATAGATAGATAGATAGATAGATAGATAGATAGATAGATAGATAGATAGATAGATAGATAGATAGATAGATACTTTATTAATCCCAAGGGGAAATTCACATAATTACAGAAAGTTAGTCCTGTAACCTAAGGGAAACACTGTGTATGCCTTACAAATTTTGGGTGAACGTAATGCTTACGTTGTAGATAGGCATTACCATTAGAACAGCATTTACTGAACAGAAATGGCAGGCATACTGACCTACTGGCTTGGGCACTGCACTATAAATCATAGGCACGCTAGTTCTGTTACTACCTGCAACTTTGTGCAACTCATTTAGTCAAATGCTGGCACCTTGTTTTTATGTCATGCAAGCAGGATTATATTACAACTAGACATTAAGCCCGTTACAATAATGGGCGCTAGAACAGTAGTCCATAAACATTAGTAGGAACAGTCTATATTAAATGACACGGGACCTTTTACCTCATTAAATTTTTTCAGTAAAATGCCTGTAATTTTCTCTGACAGTAATACTGGCTTTGCTGTCCGTAATATGCGTTTAATTTTCTGTCACAACAGTTGGCAATCAGTAGATTCTCCCCAGCAACTGATGTAATGTGCGCGAAAATAAATCTACTTTTAAAAGTTATCGTATTGTAATATCATGAAAATTCGTATATTTAGGAAAACCCCTTCAACGACTGACACTTTACACTTTACTGGGCCAGGCTTCTTAATCGCAAATCTGACATCCTCAGAGTGAACACTTGCACAACAATGGGGAAGCTGGTCTTGGCGTCTCAGTACCCGATTGGATTTTTCATGTTTTATGTTTTACCTCATTTACCGAAATCCGATTGGATCAGCCACGCGATATTTTATAGGTCCTGCCCTCTCTGTTTTGTGTGACGCGTCAGGCGGCCTTTGAGGCATCTGCTTTGAAGCATCACAACGTGCCCCGCGCATGCGCACTTCACCAGAAGACACACACACATGGACACTGGACGAACACAGGGGTTTTATTAAAGAGGATGTCAACAAAATAAATGTACTACATTTTCTTCCAGAACTTTATTTTAACACATTGCTATCCATCTCTGCTTGTGTGGTATTGTGTCTTTGTCACATGAAAGCCGTAAGTAGTTGCTGTTTCATTTTAGGCAGTTCGTAATGAATATACTTTCCAGAGTAACAAGTGGCTGAATAATTTATTTAACATTTATATTTCTATTGCTGTATTATGACAGACCAGCTGCACTACCCATCTAGGATGGGATGAAATCTAAATAACTGACATAAACCTAAACGTTAACGTTTGCAGGGCATCATGCAATGCACAGATCTCTGTAATTCGCCATTTCACCAAAGCATCGTTAATGTTTGTGATGTGCCATCTGTTGGAATGGAAAATGCGATGCATATGTCTCTGTTACATGCCATTTGACAAGTGAGTTGTAAAAGCAGTGTTCTTCTTCTTCTTTCGGCTGCTCCCGTTAGGGGTTGCCACAGTGGATTATCTTCTTCCACATCTTTGTGTCCTCTGCATCTTGTTCTGTTACACCCATCACCTGCATGTCCTCTCTCACCACATCCATAAACCTTCTCTTAGGCCTTCCTCTTTTCCTCTTCCCTGGCAGCTCTATCCTTAGCATCCTTCTCCCAATATACCCCTCATCTCTCCTCTGCACATGTCCAAACCAACGCCATCTCACCTCTCTGACTTTGTCTCCCAGCTGTCCAACTTGAGCTGACCCTCTAATGTCCTCATTTCTAATCCTGTCCATCCTCATCACACTCAATGCAAATCTTAGCATCTTTAACTCTGCCACCTCCAGCTCTGTCCCCCGCTTTCTGGTCAGTGCCACCGTCTCCAACCCATATAACAACAGCTGGTCTCACTATCGTCCTGTAGACCAGCTCTTCTCAACCTTTAAGTATTTGCGACCCGAGTTTTCATAACAGTTTTAATCGCGCCCCCCCCTAACATTTTTTTGAAACCCTAATAGAATTTATTCCTATATTTATTGCTGCCGATACACCGCTACAAGTTTAAAATTTTCCTACAAATAGCGAAATTACGCCACATATGGCAACATTCGTGTCCCCTTTTTTGTTATTTAGGGAGGCGCACCCCACAGTTTGAGAACCGCTGCTGCAGACCTTCCCATTCACTCTTGCTGATACCCGTCTGTCACAAATCACTCCTGACACTCTTCTCCACCCACTCCATCCTGCCAGCACTCTTTTCTTCATTTTTCTTCCACAATCCCCATTACTCTGTACCGTTGATCCCAAGTATTTAAACTCCTCCAACGTCGCCAACTCTCCTCCCTGCATCCTCACCATTCCACTGACCTCCCTCTCATTCACACACATGTATTCTGTCTTGTTCCTGCTGACCTTCATTCCTCTCCTCTCTAGAGCATCTCTCCACCTCTCCAGGGTCTCCTCAACCTGCTCCCTACTATCACTACAGATCACAATGTCATCAGCAAACATCACAGTCCACAGGAACTACTATCTAATCTCGTCTGTCAACCTGTTCATCACCACTGCAAATAAGAAAGGGCTCAGAGCAGATCCCCGATGTAATCCCACCTCTGTCACTCCTACCGCAGACCTCACCACGGTCACACTTCCTGTACAACTCCTGTTCACGTACGTATCCTGTACAACTCTCACATACTTCTCTGCCACTCCCGACTTCCTCATACAGTACCACAGCTCCTCTCAGTCACCCTGTCATTTGCTTTCTCCAAGTCCACAAAGACACAATGCAACTCCTTCTGGCCTTCTCTAAACTTCTCCATCAACATCTCATCTGTGGTGTTCTTTCTTGGTATGAAACCACACTGCTGCTCACTAATCATCACCTGTAAAAGCAGTGTTAATGTTTTTAATATGCCATCTATTGAAATGACAGAGATATAGCAACCGGATGGACACACAGACAGAGACAAAGACACGTATCCTTTTATTAAGGCGGATGGCGATACGATAGGAGATCAGTGATGTCATTTCAACTGAAGTACCTGTATTGATATAGGGGCTCAGTTCAAAAGCAGATTGCTTTACGGCTTCAAAATTTTAATTGCTAAACCAGCAACCTGGATTATGGAGTTGGTACACAAAACCTTCGACTCCATCTCCTCAATTTCTGGTACCACCAACTCCGACTCCTCTCTTTGTAATTAGACTCGTATATTTACTGTGTTGATTGATACAAGGCACTACATCACTATAGTTTTTAGTATTGTAACATGTTATACTTTAGGTTTAAAGGCTGTAGCAATGCTGTTGTGGCCTACAAACACTGAGCAACATTAAACATAAGTCTTACAAAATTACAAAACTTACAAAATTAAAAAAAGATATATTTTTATCAAAAGTGTAGAAGAAAAAATAGTTTAATCAAATCAGCATATGTGAAATTGGAACACATTATACTGTATTATAATTTACATTTAGTCAGAATCAGCATCGGTACATTTTTACTGACTCCGGCTCTAGTAACCCAATAACTGCTTCCGACTCCGACTTCATGACTCCAACTCCACAGCCCTGCCAGCAATTACAAATGCTTGCATGCACATTACGCACAGAGACAAGTGTGAAAATCAAAATTACAAAATCTAGTTTATTTTTTTATCTTTTATTTTTTACTTCTATCATTCACACTTTTTTGTTTTTTACTTTTGTTTAAGTTAGAAA
Organism: Erpetoichthys calabaricus; assembly: GCF_900747795.2. Taxonomy (NCBI): domain Eukaryota; kingdom Metazoa; phylum Chordata; class Cladistia; order Polypteriformes; family Polypteridae; genus Erpetoichthys; species Erpetoichthys calabaricus. Next base: position 107,912,883 of record NC_041407.2, read on the forward strand.
AATCTTTTTTTATTTTATTAACAACATATGTTGAATTTCAGTTTTCATTAATGAGAACACACTCAGGATGCTGAATTAGTCCAGAGGCAGTGTTAACAAATGTGCAAGTGTGCATTCTGACTTGAGATTGGATTGATGGAATAAGGAATCAAGAGATGAAACGTGATCATTGGGACTTCCCCAAGCACACTAGTGGTAAAGCTACAAACCAATTCAAGCTATAAACCAATTCAATGGCCGCATAGTAATACCCTGCCTAAAATATACAACTGAATTTAATTACCAAGTTGCAACAAATAAATGCATTCCCTCCATTAGCAGAATAATTCATTTAATTAACATTGTGTTCAGGGGTGGGGGTTGATTTGTTTTCGATCCTATTTTTGTAAAAATTGATTTATTTGTATGGAATGTTGTGTGATTTCAATAAAGTCAATAAAATAAAAAAATGAACGTTGTGTTCATTAGAATTACTTCTGAACACTTTGAAATCACTTCAGTTTTTTTTTTGCATAGCACCCCCTGACTCACTGGTACAAGAAAACCCCCACATAGGATATACTGTCAGAATATTCTTGAAGTTTAGTTATGTAAGATGTCAAGCTTTTTGGTCTTTCCCCCTTACTTTTGATCCTCTAGACCCGAAAACCCTAATTTTTTAGACCATTTAGGACTGTATTTCATGCAGGATTTCTAAATGAGAAAAATAAATTACTGCTGGCCCATGTTGACGATGGTATGAAGGCCATGATAAATGGTATCTTGCATATCTAGAAGCACAAACTCTACTGAGTGTGTACCCATTAGACTGTGCTATAGAAGAATACATTTATTTAATTGAAATAAATGCTACTGTCAGAAATCAACCCACTCCGCAGATTGGACTTTACCGTCCACTCAAGTGGGACAATATTTTGGATCACTGCCACAGCCACTGCAAGATTTAAAAGTCTGATGTCAAAGGTTCCTGTCAGAGGTCAATCAAAGTCTGTCACTGAGGCGTCACTCCTGTCAGAGAGTTTTCAACACCTATCGTGTACAACAATAGCACAGACTCTGGCTGGTTCAAACTCCCTGACAAAAATCCATGTCAGTCCGTGATGTAAGTATGCGGCCTAAGAGACCCTTAATGAAGGTCCAAACAGAAGTGTGGAGACTCTGTTTTGGTATTTCTTGGTGTGTGGCCCTTTTGTCTCAGTCAACTCTGTGTCACTGGGCTCTCTTGAAGACATGCTTTTCCAATACTTTGCTGACTATAAGTTATTATCTGTTGTGTGATACTATTGTCTCATACCTGAAGCTTCCTAAGAGTGTAAACATTCTTGGTCCACAACAAGTCCACCAGACACACACACACACACACACACACCACATGCATAGTCTGGTGTTCACTCATTTGGGGGGCCTGCTGAAATGAAGAGCGTCAAAGACAGCAAGCCCTGGAGACCTCTCCTGTCACACACTCATTGACACAACATGGCGTTAAATAAATGTCATTTCTTTATGGCAGGAATGGGACACTTTCTGATGACAGCTGCTTTCAGTTTTGAAGGGTTTTTGCATTAAATTCTGTACTTTGTGAACAATGTTGCTTTTGAAAGAATGAAGGCCCTCACTCTTGGATCTTGGAAAGAGTTCAGAATGACGAATTTAGATGAGATATTGTGAGAGCTTAGCCAATAGCTAAATAAACAGACTTGATGGACTGAATGGGCTGCTCTCGTTTGTCAAATTTCTTTTGTTCTATTGTCCTAGAATATCATAAACAACATTCAGTTAACTCACCTGCCACACAAACACATGAGTTGCTACCCCACCAGATGCACTATTGTTATAAGTATGGTGTCATTTAATATTATAAAAAATATACTTAGAAAAAAAACAATACTTTGAAAAACAGTTGCTGCACTTATCACAGATCAGAAGTAGTATAGATAAGATCTTAGGAAAGACCTGTTGGGATAACAAGCTCTGGACAGCTGGCCTGAGGGAATACAAGTGGCTAAGACGAAAGGACATGAACAGGACGCTGACCTCGAATTTAGTTTGCCTGAGCTGAGTCATTGGGATCAACACACCCACTGGTGCAAGAAACATGTCAAGGACCATTAGAAATGGATAAATGGGGTCTGCAACAGCTTGTGGACTCTTGCTGCTGTCCCACGAAGATGGCATGCTGGATCAAGGGCCAGGCCAGACCAGAGACCAATCAGCAAGATGAACTGATTATTATTCAGGTCGTATTTGTATTGTACTTCTTGAATCTGCTTACAGGGTTGGGAGGGAACACAGTCTGTTCGGGCAACATCAGGTGCAAAGCATGAACCAAGTTCACTGCTGAATTGTGTCACTGTTACGATTTTGTGATGTACAGAGCTTATGCATATATCTTACTTTGTGTTCACTCTAGACATGATCTTTTTATTATGAAAACATTTGGTCGTGTTTATGAAGTTTTGCGACAAGTCAGGAATGTTGTTTTGGGTCATAGTCCATACCATTTGGAGTTCTGTTTTTGTGGTGGCTTCTTGAAACTTATGTGGCTCTCTGTATGGTCATGGTATACAGGTTGTTGTTGATGCCAGCTACAAGACATTTTGAGTTAATGTACTCCCACCTATAAAGGGTGGGGGGGGGGGGGGGTGCTAATTCTAATGTCCAAGTATCTGAATATTTCAAAGGAAATCTCTTGTGCACTAATTATCTCAAACCTGATTAAGGAGTTAGGATTTTAGGATGTGTGGTGGGCTGGCACCCTGCCCGGGGTTTGTTTTCTGCCTTGCGCCCTGTGTTGGCTGGGATTGGCTCCAGCAGACCCCTGTGACCCTGTAGTTAAGATACAGTGCATCCGGAAAGTATTCACAGCGCATCACTTTTTCCACATTTTGTTATGTTACAGCCTTATTCCAAAATGGATTAAATTCATATTTTTCCTCAGAATTCTACACACAACACCCCATAATGACAACGTGAAAAAAGTTTACTTGAGGTTTTTGCAAATTTATTAAAAGTAAAAAAATTGAGAAAGCACATGTACATAAGTATTCACAGCCTTTGCCATGAAGCTCCAAATTGAGCTCCGGTGCATCCTGTTTCCGCTGGTCATCCTTGAGATGTTTCTGCAGCTTCATTGGAATCCACCTGTGGTAAATTCTGTTGACTGGACATGATTTGGAAAGGCACACACCTGTCTTTATAAGGCCCCACAGTTGACAGTTCATGTCAGAGCACAAACCAAGCATGAAGTCAAAGGAATTGTCTGTAGACCACCGAGACAGGATTGTCTCAAGGCACAAATCTGGGGAAGGTTACAGAAAAATTTCTGCTGCTTTGAAGGTCTCAATGAGCACAGTGGCTTCCATCATCCGTAAGTGGAAGAAGTTCGAAACCACCAGGATTCTTTTTAGAGCTGGCCGGCCATCTAAACAGAGCAATCAGGGGAGAAGGGCCTTAGTCAGGGAGGTGACCAAGAACCTGATGGTCACTCTGTCAGAGCTCCAGAGGTCCTCTGTGGAGAGAGGAGAACCTTCCAGAAGGACAACCATCTCTGCAGCAATCCACCAATCAGGCCTGTATGGTAGAGTGGCCAGACGGAAGCCACTCCTTAGTAAAAGGCACATGGCAGCCCGCCTGGAGTTTGCCAAAAGGCACCTGAAGGACTCTCAGACCATGAGAAAGAAAATTCTCTGGTCTGATGAGACAAAGACTGAACTCTTTGGTGTGAATGCCAGGCGTCACGTTTGGAGGAAACCAGGGCACCGCTCATCACCAGGCCAATACCATCCCTACAGTGAAGCATGGTGGTGGCAGCATCATGCTGTGGGGATATTTTTCAGCGGCAGGGACTGGGAGACTAGTCAGGATAAAGGGAAAGATGACTGCAGCAATGTACAGAGACATCCTGGATGAAAACCTGCTCCAGAGCGCTCTTGACCTCAGACTGGGGCGACGGTTCATCTTTCAGCAGGACAACGACCCTAAGCACACAGCCAAGATATCAAAGGAGTGGCTTCAGGACAACTCTGTGAATGTCCTTGAGTGGCCCAGCCAGAGCCCAGACTTGAATCCGATTGAACATCTCTGGAGAGATCTTAAAATGGCTGTGCACCGACGCTTCCCATCCAACCTGATGGAGCTTGAGAGGTGCTGCAAAGAGGAATGGGCGAAACTGGCCAAGGATAGGTGTGCCAAGCTTGTGGCATCATATTCAAAAAGACTTGAGGCTGTAATTGTTGCCAAAGGTGCATCGACAAAGTATTGAGCAAAGGCTGTGAATACTTCTGGACATGGGATTTCTCAGTTTTTTTATTTTTAATAAATTTGCAAAAACCTCAAGAAAACTTTTTTCACGTTGTCATTATGGGGTGTTGTGTGCAGAATTCTGAGGAAAAAAATGAATTGAATCCATTTTGGAATAAGGCTGTAACATAACACAATGTGGAAAAAGTGATGCGCTGTGAATACTTTCTGGATGCACTGTATAGTGGGATGGATAATGGATGGATGTATAAATAGTAATGAAAGTAATAAAACACATTTTTAGGGTTGTGGCTGGGAATGGCTCCAGCAGACCCCTGTGACCCTGTAGTTAGGATATAGCAGGTTGGATAATGGATGGATGGATGGATTTTAGGATGTTTATTTCGACTTTGATTTTTGGTTTTGTTTATGCAAACTGGGCTAAGAATTGGATGGAGGTCGGTGGAGGCCAATCTGTCAATATCTCACTTTTGATTTACCTTGTTAATTTACTTTGTTGTTGTCAGGTGCTGCTGTGTATTGCATTGCATTCTCCTATTTCTTTGTGAGGTGTTTCCAAATATATGAACAATGTGTGGTGGACTGTGTGACATTATGAAACTGAACTTCATTTAATATTGAACATGTCTGTTGAGTTTTGTCAATAGTGGATTCACGTGCAGAATGCTTAACTTATTTGTTTGACACAATGGATACTAAATGGTTAGTAATTTCTAAACGAAAAATAACAGAGGCTAACCATTTCACTATCTTGCTATAACAAACAAACATTTCATAACCTATGCACTGTGGCATGTTGTTTGGCTGGCATGGTGATAACAGAGATGAAGATGGCATTATACAAAAGAGGCCAGACTGAATATGCTTTTTTTTTCTGATTTGTCTATTCTTCTGCGTAAGATCAAAAACCATAAATGATAACACAGCAAACTCATTATTCAACAACATGTTTTCTCACAATAACCAAATGCATTTATATTATATGTGGCAGACGGCTGGGATGCCCCTTCACTCTATATTCAGGGGGAGCAGCCCTGGGCAGTGCAATACCTCCTCCTGGACGCTAGATGGCTGTCCCCCCTGGGTTGGAGCGGTGCCTTGGTTTCCCGCAGAGCTCAATGGGAATTGGAATTTGGTGCAGCCCTGTTGGGTCCTGCAGGCACCACCAGGGGGTGCTGCAGCTCGGACTCCTGAGCCCATATGGGCAGCGTATTCACCACATCCGGAAGTGCAGCCGGAACTCAGCGATCAACCACTTGGAGCACTTCCGGGTGGACTATAAAAGGGCCCAGCAACCACCACTCAGGGGCCAGAATCGGGAGGAAGAGGATGAGGTTGCCTGAGAGGAGTGGTGGAGGAAGAAAACGAGTGCTTTGCGGTGTGTTTAATTTGGTGTTTGTGCACTTGGGACTATGTTGCGCCTGTGGGGATTACAGGGAAGACATCCCCCACAGGTGAAAAAAAATAAGTTTATTTATTTTACACGTGTCCATCTGTGTCGGGTCATGCGCCCATATAGTGACTTTTTTTACATATAATATTACCATAAATAAAACTTGTTTATCTTACAATTCAACAAAAAACTGTTAATCAAATGGTAACTAATGTTTAACTTAAGACCACAATAATGTAATATTGTTGTAACACAAGACACTTCTGAGGATTACTGAATTAAAACAGAACCAGAAAATGATGAAAAAGACAGAAATATAGTCAAACCCAAGCAAGGCATCAAAACCATAAAGTCAAAAACTGAAAACAGAAATCAAGAAGCAAAACAAGGATAAGAGGGCAGGAGCAAAGTCAAAACCAGAAGCACAGAACTAGAACTAAAGTCTACTGTTATGATATTAGTGCACAAAAACAGGGGAAGGACGTGAGACCTTGAAAAAGACCCATAAACCAGGCCAGGACACCCTTTAGCCTGTGTAGAATAGGCCTCGCCCCAAGCAGCCTGACCCTCCAACTCCACAGGCAGGCTTCGGTCCACACAGACCCTAAAAGGAGATTTGACTTCAGATTTTCAAGATATACTTTAATGTCCCAAAATTTCTGGCTTAAGTACAAGGCAAATGATAATGTTTATAAGTACAGTGGAACCTCGGGTCACGACCGTAATTCGTTCCAAAACTCTGTTCGCAACCCGATTTGGTCGTGACCTGAAGTAATTTCCCCCATAGGATTGTATGTATATATAATTAATCTGTTCTGGACCGTATGAGCTGTATGTAAATATATATTTTTTTAAAGATTTTTAAGCGCAAAAATAGTTAATTATACCATAGAATGCACAGTGTAATAGTAAACTAAATGTTTACTTACGTCTTCTGTAATGCTTACTTCTTCTGCTTGGGCTCTCTCAGTCACGCTCTCTCTCACTTGCGCTCATGCTCTTGCGCTCTCTCTCTCGCTCACTTGCGCTCTCTCTCTCGCTCGCTCGCGCTCTCTCTCTCTCGCTCGCTCGCGCTCTCTCTCTCTCGCTCACTCACGCTCTCTCTCTCTCGCTCACTCACGCTCTCTCTCGCTCGCACTCTCTCTCGTTTGCTTGCTCGCGCTTTCTCTCGCTCGTGCTCTCTCTCTCTCGCTCACTCACGCTCTCTCTCTCTCGCTCACTCACGCTCTCTCGTTTGCTTGCTCGCGCTCTCTCTCTCGCTCGTGCTCTCTCTCTCTTGTGCTCTCTCTCTCTCTCGTGCTCTCTCTCTCTCACTCACTCACGCTCTTTCTCTCGCGCTCTCTCTTTCTCGCTCGTGCTCTCTCTCGCTCACTCGCGCTCTCTCTCTCGCTCACTCGCGCTCTCTCTCTCGCTCACTCGCGCTCTCTCTCTCGCTCACTCGTGCTCTCTCACTCGCGCTCTCTCTCTCGCGCTCTCTCTCTCTCTCGTTTGCGCTCTCTCTCTCTTGTTCGCTTGCTCACACTCTCTCTCTTTCTCTCGCTCACGCTCTCTCTCTCTCTCGCTCGTGTTTGCACTCTTGCTCTCTCTCATGTTCTTGCTTGCTCTCTCTCTCTCTCTTGCACTCGCTCGCTGCACAGGGAGAGACTGAACACGTGCAGAAATCATCGGCGCGTATGAACCGGAAGAGAAACTGGCGTGTTCGTCACCCGAGTGTGTGGTCGTGAACAGATGCAAAAGTTTGATGAACTTTTTGGTCGTAACCCGATTTGTACGTGGTCCGAGATGTTCGTGACCTGAGGTTCCACTGTATTTAGATAGATTTATAATAATAAAAAAGCACAAAGTGGTGAAAAGAGGTGAAAAACAAGGCAATAGCCTAAAAACACAATCCAGAGCAAACAAGCACCAAACTATAATCCAATACTTAAAATCAAGAACTGAACCAAATAAATCCAAGTAACCAGAAAAACGTCAGAAAAAAAATACTCACCACGTGCTCTGTGAATGTCACTGAACCACTGAAAGACCTCACAATATACAGGCTGAGTGTGGACCTTCAGTTGTGATGTCATGTTGGTTCCACCTTTTGGGGTTCTACCCACAAAACACAAGGAGCAATGGAGAACACATAATACATAGATAGTAAATAAATTAACAGAATAATATTAACAAACCATATATAAATACCATACATATGTGAAAAATAATAAATTACAATAAACAAAGTCAATGCAGAAAAGGAAAAAAAAGTCAGGGAGCACAACAAAGGTGACACATGACTCCTACTAGAAGCTGAAGATGATTGATTTCTTTGACGCAAATCCACCAAGGACTGAAGCATACTGAGGCCACTGTGTAGAAATACCATTGCATCTGTGATGTCATCAGCACCACAGTTGTGATCATGTGACGTTTCCACAGATGTTATATAAATAAAAAAACAAGATGTGAGCAAAACCTCCTTTGTCAAATCAAGTTAAAATAAAAATAAACTACAGAAATGGAATTCTTCGATAAAAAGTGGATAAAAATGTGTCAATATAACAAATATATTAGAGGATAGTTTTTTAGATCACTGGTTGCTGGGTTGGGTTGCAGAACGTCACGACTCACCATTGTATTTGATGGGATTGGATTGCATACAGTTTACAAAATGTCTCGCGGTGGGTGGCCATGGGACCTTTAAGCGATCAACATTGCTCCACCGTGACATCGGCTGTGATTCTCTTTGGGGAACGCTATGTCTGTAAGTGGTGTTTCTCCAAGGAGGCTCCCTCCGAAGCGGACAGTCATCACAGACTGCCAATCAAAGACACTAAGAAGGGTGAGACTGGGTCACGAGAAAAAAAAGTTTAAAAAACCCAGCATTAGAGTAATACAAAAAAAAAAGATCACTATTTTGACAGCACAACATTAAATTCTAATCAGGTCAGAGTGGAAACCTTTAAAGAGTTTGAAATTGAGAGTCCTGGAAACAGACAATTTAAATGATTCATTATTTAATTCCCTAAACCTTTACCAGTCTTAATGCAATGTAACTAACCACTCATCTTATTGCACAGTATAATAACATACACTATCTCTGTCACTTTGACCTAATAAACCTCATGAATGACACTTAATAATCCTTAAAAAGTTAAACTGTTTATCCTATACGTTTGGGACAGTCAAAAGCTATCTGCTTTTCTTAGGGTCTGACATTGAAATGTCAGAATGTTGTCATGACCCAACGTCATGGAATCCCCTTAGTATCAAACGTTCAGTAGGGCAAACTGTTCAATAGGAGGATTTGTAAAAGGTCTTAATTTAAACGCTAAGATACGTATTGCCATCACGTCCGCCATCAGTTAACACAATGTAAATTCTCTTTGGCATTGGCGCAAACAGCATCTACTAAGCACCTGTTATTAGGCTTCATGGAAATCAAATCTACTGGGGGCTGGGTTTGAGAATCTAGACAAAATATTTACTGAGCGATGAGGTTAAACTTACTGACTAGGCACCATCTGTAATGCTCTATATGTTCTTAGATTTTTGTCAGTACTCTTACTAAATGCAACATTCTTAAACAATTCAGTATGTTCACTATTTGTTCATATTTTATTGTTTAGTTGTGGTATAAAGTTTATTTTGGGTTTATATTCAATGATTTCTAGGCATGCCTGCTGTTGTCTTATGGTTTTGGCTCACATGTCAGATTTTGATGTAGCTTGGTTATCTTATATACATGCAGAACGTGAAGTTTCTCTCCATTTAACAGAATAAAACAGAATAAGAGAAAGCTCATAGTACAAATTCTTAGTGAGAGGTCAAAAACATAATCATCTGAGCAGAAATGCGAAATAAAGATGAATAATTCGTAAAATGATTTTCACACCAACTAGCCTGCAAAGGGTTGATTATTTATTCCGCCTATCTTATACACCGATCAGCCTCAACGTTAAGAGCAGTGAAAGGTAAAATGAATAACATGGATTACCTGGTTACAATGGCACCTGTCAAGGGGTGGGATATATTAGGCGGCAAGTGAACAAGCTGGTTCTTGAAGGTGATGTGTTTGAAGCAGGACAAAATGGGTAAGCGTAATGATCTGAGATTTTCTAACAAGGGCCAAATTGTGCAGGCTAGACAACTAGAACAGAGAAACTCCAAAATGGCACGTCTTCTGGAGTGTTCTTGGCATGCAGTGGTTAATACTTACCAAAAGTGGTCTAAGGCTCACTGATGCGCATGTGTAGTGAAGGCTAGCTCGTTTGGTCTGATCCCACAGAAGGGCTACTGTAGCACAATTTGCTGAAACACTTAATGGTGGCTATGAGAGAAAGGTTTTAGAACATACAGTGCATCATGTAGCTGCAGATCAGGCAGAGTACCCATGCTGACCCCATCCCTGCCCACTGTTGAAAACACCTACAATGGGCACATAAGCATCAGAACTGGACCATGGAGCAATGGAAGGAGGTGGCATGGTCTGATGAGCCAAGTTTTCCTTTAGATCATGTGGACAGCAGAATACAATATGGGAAGAAGGCAAATTGGCGGAGGCAGTATGATGTTCTGAGCAATATTCTGCTGGGAAACCTTGGGTTCTTCCATTCATGCGGATATTACTTTGACACGTACCACCTACTTAAAGACTGTTGCAGTCCATGCACATCCCTTCATGACAATGTTATTCCTTGATGGTAGTGGCCTCTTTCAGCAGGTAATGTGCCCTGTCACACTGCAAAAATTGTTCAATGTATTGACTTGGCCTTCAAATTCTCAAATCTCAATTTGATCAAGCACCTGTGGGATTGTGTAAGAAAACCAAGTCTGATCTATGAAGACCCTACCTCACAACTTACAGGACTTAAATGATCTGCTGTCAACATCTTGGTGCTACAGGACACCTTCAGAGTTCTTGTGGAGTCCATGCCTTGATGGGTCTGAGCTGTTTTGGCAGCATGAGTGGGACCTGCACAATACTAGGAAGGCAATTTTAATGTCGTGGCTGTCTGATGTATATCGATGATGTCATTCATGCAGTCGAAATCAAGATACAGTCAATGAAAACTATTTGTTGGAGTTATTAAAAAATAAGTATCATTTAAGAAGAGCTGGTTCTTTGTCTTGGTTTCACTTGACTATGAGTTTTGGTTTTGCTGCTAAATATTTTATTGTATTGACCCACGATGATTACTTTGATTAGGATTCTGGTTATCTCTTTGAATCCTTTGTCACTCAGAATGACTTAACACCACACATACCTACCCTCCATTACGGCCAGACTCTTTAAGTGGTCGCACTATTGTTGCATTTATTACACCGACTTTACTTTATATTGATCCATTCCTATAAAGTAATATGTACAATGTATTTCAAGTAATTGGAAACGTTTTTCAGCACTACCAAAGCATACTTTGCTCTGTCGGTACATGGAATTACTTTTTTTGTATGATAAACTTCAAGCTCCTGTAAAAGGGAGTTTAGCCAGTGCTTCCTTTTCACTTCTAGAGGGATTCAAATTCAAATCACACTTTTTCCAGAGCTATAAATGCTGTTTTAGACTGGCTGGTTTTCACAGAAAGAAAGAAAGAAAGAAAGAAAGAAAGAAAGAAAGAAAGAAAGAAAGAAAGAAAGAAAGAAAGAAAGAAAGAAAGAAAGAAAGAAAGAAAGAAAGCACCCATCAGTCCAAAAAAATAAATAAATAAATAAAATCACTGCTGTTTTTAGGAGTGTTTATACAAAATGGGAAGCTCACATAATCCTTACAAAACCTTCTAGAATAAAAGAACATGAGAAAATTGACCAATGAGAGAAGACCATTCAACCTGTTAAGTTTATTTGTTTAGCTAGAGAAAAGCCAAGCAAAATGGCACCTTTTATTGGCTAACTAAAATGATTACAATATGCAAGCTTTCGAGGCAACTCAGGCCCCTTCTTCAGGCAAGATCTAATAACTAAGTTGTCCCACTACACTAAGAGACAAGGAGATTCGAGGGTTAGTATTACAGTCTAGCAACACAAAAATGTAATTTCCTGCTGAATGACAATCGATCAGTCAGTTTGGATTACTGCACATATATGCATAATTGTTTAACGGTAATTTGCAGAAGAGTTTAAGACACAGATGGCTCAGCTAATCTGCTGCTTCAGGTTCAGCTAACTAGAAGAACCATTAACAAAAACACCTCAGGGACTCAATACTCAAGGCAAAGGGTATGCTTAATAGAGTGTGCAGTATTATATAGCTTTATTTTCTAAAACATTTTGCGTGGTGGACCCAAGGTGCAGTGTGAAGATGGGTGTACATCAAGCTTAATGCACAAAGCAATGGATTAAAGTGCAAAGTAAAATCAAAAACTGGGGTTCTGCCAGAATCATCGGTGTGTTCTATCATGGTGTTAATTTATAGAAATGATAACAATGAAGATATAACATAATGTAGTTGTTGCAGCTTGCAGATGAAACAATAATAAAAAGACTTTCCAAACATGCTCATGGGCGGCACGGTGGTGCAGTGGGTAGCGCTGCTGCCTCGCAGTTGGGAGACCTGGGGACCTGGGTTCGCTTCCCGGGTCCTCCCTGCGTGGAGTTTGCATGTTCTCCCCGTGTCTGCGTGGGTTTCCTCTCACGGTCCAAAGACATGCAGGTTAGGTGCATTGGCAATCCTAAATTGTCCCTAGTGTGTGCCCTGCCCGGGATTTGTTCCTGCCCTGTGTTGGCTGGGATTGGCTCCAGCAGACCCACGTGACCCTGTAGTTAGGATATAGCGGGTTGGAATATTTACTTATGTCTGGAATATTCCTATATGTTAGAGAGTTCAGGGGCACCCCCACAGAATAAAAACCATATGAATTCCTTGCATAGCCACCACCTTCAGTGGAATCATAGCTAGAGGGCTGCTTCAGACAGTAACAGTCTTCTTAATGTACTTTATAGGCTGAGCTGGATGATGCCATCCCTGAAACTGACATAATGACAGAGTTTAAATGATGACTATGAAAGTGACACTTCAAATGGGAAATTAGCAATACAGCAAACAAAACTTTTTTAATCTTAGAAATGTGTTTTTCCCCAAAGGCTGCAAATTAAGGTATGAGGCACATTTTGGAGCTTATGCATCAGTTATGGAGTGAACTGCATTACTGGTAATTTTTTTTTCATATTGAGTTTGCATTTTTGTTTAGCAGATGAATTGAGCTTCCCAATGACTGCGAGAAAGTCTGTCCTGAACGATTAAGTTACAGTGTTTTGTTTTCACATCCCATTTGGTGTTCCATGTTGTCCTTATGCATTCCTTTGTATCTTGTCGCTTTAAGTTTGCAATGTTTAATTTAAAGTGTTTCCCAAGTTGTGTATGTCAATAATCAAAGTTAAATATATAAGGTTAAAAAAACTCAACTGTTATAAATGATCAGCTACTGTCTATATGATGTTTTCCATGTTTACCTTTAGTTATATATTACCTCTGCGGTGGGCTGGCGCCCTGCCCGGAGTTTGTTTCCTGCCTTGCGCCCTGTGTTGGCTGGGATTGGCTCCAGCAGACCCCCGTGACCCTGTAGTTAGGATATAGCGGGTTGGATAATGGATGGATGGATGCTCATGTCAAAAAGATTTCCTAACCTGTAAAGAATTAAACATTGGATAGATTTGTATCAAGAAAAGCTGAAGGCAATGACTGACTGACTAACAAACAAACAAACAAACAAATAAAGTGAAATAAACTAGCTGACCAACCAAAAAAAGAAAGAAAGAAAGAAAGAAAGAAAGAAAGAAAGAAAGAAAGAAAGAAAGCAATGCAATTAATTTCATTACTACAAATGTTTGTAGTATGTTTGCCATCTGTTGGAATAAAAAATGCAGTGCATTTTATTATTACATCCATTACAAATTGCCTTCCAATAGATGGTGTATTATATCATATGAAATATTTTGGCTTTACCTATTTGTTAATTATTTTTTGCAAAGTAGCCGTTTTCAATTAGGTGCTATATACTGTAAATAAAACATTATTATTATAAATTATTTAAATACACTATATATTTATATTTACACTATATATACTTTATATATAAATATATATATATGTATTGTGGCGGGCGGCCGGGAAAGCAACCATGGGCTCCTCAGTACCTCCCCTGGGATGCTTGGTGGCAGCCTCCCTAGCTGACGATGGTGCCTCAGTTTCCCACAGGGCTCCATGGGAGATGGAGTTCTCCACAGCCCTGTTGGGATCTGGGATGGCCACCAGGGGGCGCTGCATGGGTCCTGGAGCCGGCCTGGACAACTCTACAGCCCCGTCCGAAAGTGCAATCAGAAACAGGTGATCAAGCACCTGGAGCACTTCCGGCTGGGCTATAAAAAGGGCCAGCATCCACCACTCAGGAGCCAGAATCAAACGAAACGTCATGCAGACACTAGACAGATCAAGACTGCAATTCAGATTCAGTACTCTGGTGCTAACTCACGTGTGTGACAAATGCACACATCTCAGCATGAAAAAAAATGTGTGATTAGCTAAGATGTACGAGTGGCAGAGAAAGGAAATAGCTGCTAGAATCAATAACTATATGACAAGCAAATGTTCTTTTTCAAGAATCACAATAATTAGTGGGCAAAAGAAACCGGAAATTGCTTGAGTGGAAATCTAAGTAATCAATGTAGACCTCATTGTTAACGTTTGCAGTGCACCATGCAATGTGTATGTCCCCGTTATATGCCATTTGGTATGGGATTTATAAAAGCAAGGCTAATGTTTGTGATGCGCCATTTATTGGAATGACAGAGACATAGCAACCAGACAGACACACAATCAGCAAGACTTTTCTTTAATTTCAAATAACAGTCAGACGAGCAGCATCTCGTAAATACCCTTGTAAATGCTTAAATGGCAACAGCTGTGTCACATATTGACACATGCATAACACATTCACACCAGGAATCCGCACATGGAATCAAGTATAACACTAATGCAAAGAAGATCATCAAGAATACTGTGAATAAAATTTCAAACTAAAGTCAGGCTAGCTAAACATCCATTATCCAACCTGCTATATCCTAACTGGGTCACGGGGGTCTGCTGGAGCCAATCCCACCCAACACAGGGCACAAGGCAGGAAACAAACCACCGCAGGGCACACATACACACACACACACACACCAGGGACAATTCAGAATCGCCAATGCACCTAACCTGCATATCTTTGGACTGTGGGAGGAAACCCACGCAGACAAGGGGAGAACATGCAAACTCCACACAGGGAGGACGCGGGAAGCGAACCCAGGTCTCCTATCTGCAAGGCAGCAGCGCTACCACTTTGCCACCGTGCCGCCCGCCTACCTAAACATGGAAAACATATTCAAAATGTTCCAAAATGGTCTGATATACAGTATCCATAGAACCTGGCACTGTACCACCATACAGCCTGACATTGAAATTAGCTTTTTAGGTGCGTTCACATATAATGCACAAAGCACCTATTGCAATAGCCATGTCTGTTTGTCTGTATGAAACAACTCAGCCTACCATGGAGCAATTTTATTGAAATGTGGCAAACTTATTCTTCCAGGAAATTTCTCAAGGCAGTTCAATTCAAATTTGGATATCTCAAACAGATTGTGCTATGCACAGTTTTAAAATTTCAAAATTTCCCATTAAAAAGTATGGACAAAGTTGCAAACTCGTCTAACTTAAAACTAAAATTAGTTCACTGCTACAGATTTTCTTTGAGAGCGGTTGCGCTAACTTGTATATTTTGTATGTTTTCCTCTTTTTCACCTCTGATAGACGCTACTGACAGCAAACAGGTCCTCAGCACAAGTTAATGAAACACCAGCGGACTGGAAGTTGCTTTCACGGAGCTAGCTGGTTACACGCACACGTGAGAGGGATGACAATCCTCTTGTCAGCAACTTCAGCAAGCTGCGCTGACACCACTGCATGTATTTTTCCAGTCCTGATGCTATAATTATTAACAAGGAAGTTAAACAATCTTGTTTACTATAAAAGAAAAGAATGCAAGCCATTGAAGCAAAGGGTTGTCTACTTATGAATGAAGTACCTTGTAGAGTATAAACCATTATGCACAGAGCAAATAAACACTTGCTTAGTATGATTAACGTTACACTAACCCAAGGTCACAACTCCATTATCTGCACATTATTATGATTCAGTACTTCACTCTCACTATAATTTACCAGGTAACAGGGACAGTCCTGATTTCAGTCCATGCGTCTAAATAAATAACTGTACAGCAACAACAACAACATTTATTTCTATAGCAGATTTTGATGCAAATGATGTAGCTCAAAGTGCTTTACAAGACGAAGAAAGAAAAAAATATATAAAAATTTGGCAATGCTAATTAACAAAGAATAAATTAAGGTCCTATGGCCAAGGAGGACGGAAAAAAAACAAAAAAAAAATTAAAGTTGGCTGGAGAAAAAAACAAAATCTGCAGGGGTTCCAAGGCCACGTGACCACACAGCCTCCACTAGGCTGTAGAATATTAAAATGCTTTAATGGGCTTCCCGTCTAATAAAACATTGTTCCACCGAAACAGACATCCTCAAAATATATTTAGAACAGTGGACACAAAAGACCAAGGGAGAAGACCCCCCCCCCCCACTGACCCCCCCCAGAGATACATATAACAAGCCTGGTCAAAAAGGGGGAAAAAGCTCAGTTAAGAACTTGTGTAAAATTTGAACAGCATTCCCAAGATGACAAAGAATTGGACAAAAAGATACAGCACTGTCATTTATTTTGTTTCCACTTCAAGCACTGTCCACATTCATATACTGTATGTTCGGATGGGAAAGGTTTTTCTTTTGTCTGTGCCCTGAACCCTGTTGATGATGACATAAAGCAGCCATTAAACACATAAAGATGAGCTTTATGCATGAGTATGCATGCTACACAAGTGTCTCAGTGTGGGACTTTGAAAAATCTGGTCACCCTATAATTATACCATCAGAGTGCCACATTTAACTGGCATCCATGACGGTAACTCTCTGTTATAAGGTTTGCTTTCCACTTCTGTCATTCTCTAACATTTGTCGTAACTGAGTAGCTTTACACGTTCCATTTTATGAAAATTATTATGGCCAGCCACACTCAAGCAAATAAGGAATACATTATAAAGGTTTTTATTTATTTACTAATTTAGGTTATGATAATTGTCACTGTGTGTGAATAGGCTGAGGGTACGCGCGTGTGTGTGTGTAAGTGAGAGTGCTCATTGTTTTCAGCCTTTTGACCAATCCTGGTGAGAAAACTTTTGGCCCCCACAACCCTGAAAAGGACTGAGAAAGTTGTATAACCGACTTATAGAACCTGCAGAACCCGTGAACACAACTAAATGTTACGCCATGCATACATTTCGTAGCATGTTAAAATTAGAATTAAAGACAAATCAGTGCTTAAACAGCTCTTGTCCCATAAATACTCAGCTGTTGCTGCTAACTGCACTATCCCATTATAATGATGCCTTATATTTAAGATATCTCATCTTTATGTTTTTAATAATCCCCTTTATTTATTACTAGCTGTCCCCCGCAGCTCCGCTCACGCTGTAGTGAAACAGGACAAACTTTAAAAATCAATAAACAAACAGGTATCGCTAGCTTAGCGGAGGCAAGGTACGCTCCAACACATGGCGACAGGTAGACCGACTCGAATGGAGGCTGGCGCATGAGTGAGGAGGGCACCGCTTGGCTCCCCACTCCTGACGTCACGCTTCCCCTGAGAAAGAATATTTAGAATTAAGGTGCTTCAGCCTTTCCAAATAATAAAAGTATGGTACTAATAGAACTAAAAAAAGCGTGTCACTTATGCATTAAATAAGGATATGTTAAGCTAAAAACAAATGTAACCTAATACAGACGCAAAGCTGTAAGAGTGTATTCTTGTAAGACAAATGTACTAAACTAACTTCTAAGGTAGCTTTTGATATTGTATAATCAATTATTATGTGTGATGGTCATTATGTGTGAAATGTAAGCTATAATATGAATGTGCTTTGCATTAACCGACAGTATAACATTAATCCTTTTATAAGCTGAGAAAAGATTCTTAAATTGTAATTGCCACATGGCCGTTAAAATGTTGTAACCCTGATAGTGCAGAAGAATAGAGAAGTACATGTTTTGCAAAGTGCTGTCGCTGTAAAACTAGCCATAGCTGAATTGCATAGCCTAAGTTGGATGGGGAACCTGGGGCTTTGGGTATGCTGACTACCGCTTCTGCACGTACTTATTTAATGTGTCATCATAAGCTACTTGCAAACTCTGCGTGACCTCAAATTGAACTGACATACTTCCTCTTTTTGTTTAGTACAGAAACTGGTATAAAACTGGGCTAACTTCCTGCTTTCCAAGGCTGCCTGTAACAAACTGAGCTGTGAGGTGCTGCAGCCTCTGCCACCAAGAATAAAGAGATTGCTTTTTACTTTTTATTGGTGTCCGCCTTCTGTTGTTCTCGACTTCAGCGACCACACCCCCTCCCCTTGGCCCGCAGCCTCTGTCTTGGATTATTGCGAATAAATCGCTCCTGCAAGCAAACTTTGATACTTAGCATGATGAGAGAAGTCACAAAATCAACCGGAATGTTCAAGCAAATTATAGAAAAAACCCGATCTAAATGTGTTACGTAGTTCTCTTGTGAAAAGCGGACAGACAGACAGACAGACAAACATTGCATTTTAAATATACAGTATATAGATATATATATATATACAGTGGAACCTCGGTTTGCGAGCATAATTCGTTCCGGAAACGTGCTCGCAGTCCAAAGCACTCGTATATCAAAGTGAATTTCCCCATATGAAATAATGGAAACTCATATGATTCGTTCCACAACCCATAACTATTTATATAAAAATTATTAATACAAAATAAAAAGTAAAAATACATAAAACAAATTAACCTGCACTTTACCTTTGAAAAGAATCATGGCTGGTGTGAGTGAGTTTCTAAACTCTTGTGGGATTCCACCCAACGGGACAACACGCAGAAGAGCGTCCCAAAGCAATCGCAGTCTCCCAGCGCTGTAGCAGTCCGCCATAAAAGCGAATCTGAAAAGATCGCGGACATGATATAAGCGCCTGCCGTTGAATGGGTGATACGAGGAACAAGGAACATTATAAATGGGAAGGGCACAGTACTACTTGGCCACCACCCTGCCTGACTGCTGTGTCTGTGTATAGGAGAGTGGCAGATCCCGCTACAATAAATAACCGTGCTGTTGCTGTTTCAAGCTGAATAAAGCTGGTGTTGCTAAAGTACTGAGACTTAGCTTTGTGTTTTGGGGTGCAAGACGGGGACTCGCACGTCACATCACACACACACACACACACACACACACACACACACGCACACGCACAATGCTGCAGTAAACAGTATACGCTCGTACGGATGTTGACTATATGAGTGAGGCACGCCGACTCAGACGGAGAATAGGAAATGATTGCCCACGAGAGAGAGAGAAGAACCATCAGCTCAGTTGTGATCACATGACGCTCAGCAGACAAAGCATATACATACTACTCGTACTGCAAGACCTCGCTCGTTTATCAAGTCAAAATTTATTAAAAATTTTAGTTCGTCTTGCAAAACACTCGCAAACCGAGGTTCCACTGTATATATATATATATATATATATATATATATATATATATATACAGAATATATATATATATATATATATACAGAATATATATATATATATTATATATATATATATATATATATATATATATATATATATATATATATATATATATACTGTAAACATAATGCATCAGTGTTTAGTTTGCTATGATGTGCCCTGATGTTTAAAACGAAATCCAGTTTTGTCTGTTATTCTGTGTCTCAGCAGAATTATTGTAATCTCATATGTAGCACAGGAGATTCTAATTACCACACCGCAGAGCAAATGCAGCAGACACTGACGTTTTGTCCAACAGGGGACAAATCAAATGTAATGCCTATGTCATGTCGGGTCCTTGCAACAGAGCATGTGCAATGCACACTTGGAGAACTCACTGGAAACTGAAGAGAGGGCTGTAATGTCTGCCCCTCAGTGCTCTTCCAATGTATGTGATAAGAAAACTGAAAAAATAGATCTTGGACCAAAAACACGTACTTTTGTCCACGGTCACAGGAATGGCTAGTGATCTTATGCATATGGACTCCTTGTGTTGCTTTTTTACTGACTTAAGAGACTAAAGTTGGTTTAAGGGAGGGACACCATACAACTGAAATTGAGCAATGAAACATACTAATGCTAATGGGACATAATTTGTGAATTTCCCCTTGGGATCAATAAAGTATCTATCTATCATATAGTGCCTTTCATATCTATCTATCTATCTATCTATCTATCTATCTATCTATCTATCTATCTATCTATCTATCTATCTATCTATCTATCTATCTATCATATAGTGTCTTTCATATATATCTATCTATAGTGCCTTTCATATCTATCTATCTATCTATCTATCTATCTATCTATCTATCTATCTATCTATCTATCTATCTATCTATCTATCTATCTATCTATCTATCTATCTATCTATCTATCTAATTTGATACAATTTTCTAATGATAAAATTATGCACTCTCTCATTCCACTCCATACTTTAGCATTGACAGTTGCAAAATTAGTTATTACATATTTTGAATGCCATTGCCCATCATGCCATAAATCCAGATAATTGGCAGTCCGCCGCACAGCTCACTCCTATACACTGGGCCAATTCTGATTAACCAAGCATGCATACCTGTTGAATGCAGGAAAACCAGGGCATCCAGGTATAAAACAAATCCACTGACCCACAGGGAGAACACACAAGCTCCATACTGACAGCAGATGTATACAGGATTTGAACCCAGAATGCATCATGTGAGCCCTCAGTTAAAATGGAAACTACACTTTTATGAACAAAGCTTTAAGGTTTGCTGCTTGAATTGCAAAAAAATGCACATGCAATATAGAGAAAAGCTGAGGTACCATATATACTCGAGTATAAGCTGACCCGAATATAAGCCGAGGTACCTAATTTAACCTACAAAAACTGGAAAAACTTATTGACTCGAGTATAAGCCTAGGGTGGGAAATGCAGCAGGTACTGGTAAGTTTCAATAATCAAAATAAATACCAATAAAATTACCATACATTAATTTAAATCTTTAAAAACAAGCCGGGTGCATTCTTTAACTGCCTTCTCTGCCTTATGCGGCCAGCCCTCGCTCTCTCTCTCTCTCGCGTGGCACATGTGTGTTTGTGTGTCTCTCTCTCTCTCTTGTGCGGCACGCATGTGTGTGTCTCTCTCTCGTGCGCAGGCGTGTGTGTGTGTATGTGTGTCTGTCTCTCTCTCGCGCTCTCTCTTGCTCGAATATAAGCTGAGGGTGACATTTTTCAGCACATTTTAGGTTATATTCGAGAATATACGGTATGTCATAAAGGATAGAAATTGTACTGAAACATCCACAGTTCTCAAGCTAAAACAGCAGTTACAGCAGGTAGGAAGAAGTCAGGGATGAATCACTGGTCCTTTTTAGAAGACACTCCTCAACTTAGTCACATTAGACTAGTTTAAACTCACCTGACAGCATGTCAGTGATGGGGAACCTCACAGATATAGGCAAAGCAGGCACTCTGGCATAGTGGTTAAGGCCTGCGGTTATGAGTTCACATGTGGTTACTAGCACTGTGTGACCATGAGCAAGTGACTTCACCTGTCTGTGCTCCAATTGGGAAAATAAAGGAAAAATAATGAATTATATCTAAAACGCTGTAAGTTGCCTTGCATAAAGGCATCAGCCAAATAATAATAAGTAACAAGTAAGTAATAATCCTTAATGCACACATCTGACAGTGCAGATCCTCAGAGTGGTAATGCCCAGGAGCCATGAGGTGGAGCACAAGCCATACCCTTGTATTGGCCTTAACTAACACATGTAAAAGATGCAACATACTGCAATGGACAGGACAGTGTGGAAGAAGACAAAGAGAAAGGACCCAGCAAGGCTCTAGGAGTGAGATGGAAGGAGCTGCTTTGCACTGACCATACATGTTGACATGGCAGTGCAGAGGGAACTTGTGTCTGTTTGGATTGCACAAGAAAAAGTATCAGTAAGATGAATGAAATTAGAAATCCAGAGATGTCTAAAGGAAATGTTGCCAAGAGAAGAAATGTTGTTGTGAAAACAGGCTGAAGTTCATACAGGGAAATCGATTAATCAAGATGTCTAAAGCAAAACACTAAAGTAAACCACAGTATGAATTCAAAAGCAAAAGTGTTGAGAACCAGGAACACCAAATCACAGAAGACAGCATGCTAGAAGTTTCAAATTTATTCAGAAACTTTGACAAGAAGGAAGTGCACAATTCTGACCTTTATACCTCTGACCCAGTGATCACAACAGAAATGACAGACACAAAGCATCTCAAATTTGTGGAGTCTATTCAAAAACAAAATGGTACAGCAGGAGAATGTAGTTCATTTTTAACGCAAGTAAAAACGTCCTGCAATTAAAAAAATAAATGTGACTATTGTAATCCTTATCCATCCATCCATTATCCAACCCGCTATATCCTAACTACAGGGTCACGGGGGTCTGCTGGAACCAATCCCAGCCAACACAGGGCGCAAGGCAGGAAACAAACCCCGGGCAGGGTGCCAGCCCACCACAGGGCACACACACACACACACCCGCACATCAAGCACACACTAGGGACAATTTAGAATCGCCAATCCACCTAACCTGCATGTCTTTGGACTGTAGGAGGAAACCCACCCAGACACGGGGAGAACATGCAAACTCCACGCAGGGAGGACCCGGGAAGCAAACCCGGGTCTCCTAACTGCGAGACAGCAGCGCTACCCACTGTGCCACCATGCCGCCGGAATCCTTATGATGTTTAAAATATTTTTATAGACCAAGGGACAGCTGTGAAAAATTACAAACGAAAGCCAAATCACGGCAATGCCAAATATGTTAACTGGGCACCCTGGAAGGACTGGGGATGAGTACATATGAACAAGACCGAAAGCCTAGAAAGAAACAGACAATGCTACTTAAAGTGCTAGACACCAGGCAATCCAGCAGACTCAAAAGACACACCTGAAACTCTTCAGAGAGAGAAAGAGAGAAAATGGCTGAGAAAAAAACTAAAAAACCTCCATTCAGATAGAGGGCAGCACACAGTCTGGGGCTCGTAAAGCAGAAACCAAGATGAATCTTTAAGAGACCAGGCAGTATGAGGCCTATGCATAAACTGAGACCTTATTTAAGGGAACAGAAGGTTTACAGGTGCAGGGACACAAAATACTTCAAAACAGAACACTACTCTGGTATTCCTATAGCAAAAAGAATACCCAATCCAAGGAAGTGTTTCAGGAATAGGGTTGAATGCTGCATAAAGCACAAAGATTTATTAAATATACAGTCGGGAGGTGAGACAACCTCAATAAAAGTTGCCATTATCAGCTGAAATCTTCACGTTATTTATGCACGATTGCTCTGCCATCCATGCCACAAATATGGTTGTGAAGTTTGCGTGGGTCTCATATCAGACAATGATGAGACTCACTACAGTGAGGAGATACAACACCTAGAACTATGGTGCTCAGCCAACAACCTCATCTTGAACACCAGTAAGACCAAAGAGATCATTGTGGACTATAGGAGGTCCAGAAGAACAGAACATGCTCCTATATTCATACATGAGGAGGCTGTAACGTCTGTGGACAATATCAAGTTTTTGGGTATCCACATCACATCAGATCAGACCTGGGGCCTCATGTATAAATGGTGCGTACGCACAAAAATGCCCGGTTTTTGAGTTTTGTGTGAACTGATGTCAGATTTGGCTTTTTTTCTCTGTGTTTTTGTGTTGTTCCAATGCACATAAAGGAAATAAACGTGTGTATACCAAAACATTTGCAATTGCAACAATTTTCTGGGAGAAATGGTGCATTTTCAAGGAAAATTCCAGGGGTGCCGATAATTTCGGCCATGACTGTATATGGTAACAAACAAGGGGCATCAATGAGCCCCAAACCTCTGCCACAATAATGCCCAACACAACAACTGGGATAAAATAAAAGAAATGTATTCACCCAAGAGACCTTTTAATAGTCATCTGTGCAAAGATCAATGAACAAACCACAATACAAAAACAATTTGTCTTCCTTCTTCTCTCCAATTGAGTGTTCCCTGCTGCATCCTGACTCTGGCTTCCTGATGTAAGGCGTGTCCACTTGGCAGCACTTCTAGGTCTCTACCGGCACCCAGGGACCGCAACAGGGTTGCACTTCTGGACTCCAACTTCCAAGCACCCCTGTGGGTGTCTCAGTTGGCCGCCACAATAGGACAAATGCCACCTGCTGTATGGGAAATGAAACTGCTCCCAACTTCTGGATGGGCCAAGCATCATATTATTCTGACCAGACACAAAGGTATTTCTTCATCCAGCTGGCCGACCCATCTGACGTTCCACTCTGGCCTCCCGTTTGGGTAAGAAACTATCCTCCTGCCTGGCCAGGATGCCGGTTCTCCTTGTTGGACATTCACTATATATAGGGTGATTCTAATGGACGGGGCCCCAAGTTTGATGTATTACTCTCTTAATAATGAAGCAATCCAAATGAAATAAAGATCGCAGTATTCCTGGATAAATGTACATATTATTTGTGAATGAACTGGATGACAATGAGATCAGTGAAGGTTATTCCCAGCACGAAGGGGCAATCTGTCACACGTCAGCTCAAAGCATGTCACAAATTTAATCGACTTTTGGCAATCGGGGCATTTCAAAGGGACTATAGCTACCTCATTCTCTGGACCTGTCACCTCCGGATTTCTTCCTTTGGGGAGCGCTGAAAGGAAAAGTGTACAAGAACAAGCCTCATACACTGGAACAATTACCGCAAAACATTGAACAGGAAATTACTATCATCACCCCTATAATGTTTGCAGATACCTTTGCCAATATGGAGCGCCGTGTCAATCTGTGTTTGCAAGAAGAAGGAGACCATTTCCAACAATGAATGTCATTGGATTGTTTACACATCTATCAAGGTATGCCCTGTATTTATTTTGTTTCTATCACTTCATTATTATTTATATACTATATTATTATTTATATATATTAAACATCTATATATATATATACTGTGTATATATATATATATATATATATATATATATATATATATATATATATATATATATATATATATATATATATATATATATATATATATATATATATATATACTAGCAAAATACCCGCGCTTCGCAGTGGAGAAGTAGTGTGTTAAAGAGGTTATGAAAAAAAAAAGGAAACATTTTAAAAATAACGTAACATGATTGTCAATGTAATTGTGTTGTCATTGTTATGAGTGTTGCTGTCTTTTATATATATAATATACACACACACACACACATAAACATATATATACATATACATATATATATACATATCTACATATACACATATCTACATATACATACGTATATACACATATACACATCCACATAAACATATATATACATATACAAATTTACATATCTACATATATATATATATAGACATACATATATACATACATTCACATATATATATTATACACATAGGAACTATTCATTTATTTTCAGTTAAGTCATCTGCAGCAAACTTTTATAAATGAGGGTTTCTGATTTTTAGATAGTGCAAACTGTTTCTTCTTCATTGACGTTTTCTCTTGGAGAGCTTTTTTCATTTCATTGAAAATGAAAGCAGCAGCTGCCAAAATATGTAGCTTTCTTATTAATTTTTCAACATTGTGTAAAATATATGTATAAAGTAACATAAAAGGTTTAAATACTGGTTATTCTTTTACACTAAAATATTACTACAGAGATACAAAAAAAGTAAAATGGATATGTTCTTTTTCTTTAAGGAGATTAAATATTACTGAAGAAAGAAAAAAAAAAATTAAACAGCCAAATGGGGCTATGCATACGAACTTAAAAGGTTTAAATAAAACAGAAATATATATTTTATTTTTACTTGCTTAACTTGTGGAGGGTGTATCCTGTAGCAAAGCCCTAACTTTTTTCGTGAAAGCCCGTTTCAGTCAATAAGTCTTAAAAAAACGTGTAAAGATATTGACAATAAGCTACGCAAACCCAGGAAGACATGGAATCGTTTAAATCAAGTATCATTACATCTTCCTTTCTTAAAGAGAAGTAAGGCAGTACTTATAAGCTTACATATTTATATATAGACATACATATATATATATATCTATATATATATATATATATATATATATCTATATATATATATATATATATATCTATATATATATATATCTATATATCTATATATATATATATATCTATATATATATATATCTATATATATATATATATATATCTATATATATATATATCTATATATCTATATATATATATATATCTATATATATATATCTATATATATATATATATATATCTATATATATATCTATATGAAGCCGTGCAAGCACACTCTTGAGAATGCAACGTATAGTTGTACAGAAGAAAAGCAATCTTGCCTCAAATGAATGGCAACCTTTTGTAGGTCTATGAACTTAATTTAAACTTTAGGTTTACACGGTGCTTTCTTTCCGAAGTACCTGCACTCATGAATATGTCTGTATGTGTCAGTCGGTCAAATCCACGCACTTCGCACCGGCGAAGTACCGCTTTTAAATTTTTATTAAGAAGAAAATAAAACGTTTTTAAATTGAGGGAAAATATACTAACAACAGTTTGTTAAGGATCAGTTTTTTTGTGAAGCTGCCTTTACTCGAGTGATCACTTCGACCTGACTTGGTGGCCAACTATAAGCGTTACCTGGTAGGTAACCACCCATACAATCAGATTGTGAATCAGACTACGAATGCCGTGAATGTAATTACACACTCACTGCACTTGCTTACGGTAATCGAACCTCGGACGTCAGCGCTAGAGGGGCTTAGCAGCGGTGAAGTATTGCTTTTAAATTTTAATTAAGAACAAAAGAAAACCTCAGAGGTTCGATTCCCGAAAGGGAGTGAAGTGAGTGTCCGGTTACCTACCAGGTAAAGCTTATGGTTGGACAGCAAGTGACGTAACATCAGCCACGGTGCCTTCAGTTGTGAGAAGCAGATCATAGAATGATTGAAAATAGTTTTGCATTTACCTTTTTAGTAAAAGGCGAGCTTTTAAGCCTGAGAAATCACCCCGTAAATGCACACGTTTAATTGCACATGTGTTAATATGTATGGTTACACAGTATTAAAAGACAGTGAAGAACGTGATTTACCTTTGTTCCCGCGTTTGATAAAAGGCGAGCTTTTAAGCCTGAGAAATCACCCCGTAAATGCACACGTTTAATTGCACGTGTTAATATGTATGCTTACACAGTATTAAAAGACACTCAAAAATTAACGTCATTTACCATCAGCCACGGTGCCTTCAGTTGTGAGAAGCAGATCATAGAATGATTGAAAATAGTTTTGCATTTACCTTTTTAGTAAAAGGCGAGCTTTTAAGCCTGAGAAATCACCCCGTAAATGCACAGGTTTAATTGCACGTGTTAATATGTATGGTTACACAGTATTAAAAGACAGTGAACAACGTCAGTTACCTTTGTTCCCGCGTTTGATAAAAGGCGAGCTTTTAAGCCTGAGAAATCACCCCGTAAATGCACACGTTTAATTGCATATGTGTTAATATGTATGCTTACACAGTATTAAAAGACAGTCAAAAATTAACGTCATTTACCTTCGTTCCCGCGTTTGACTCGTGCTGTAAATCTCTTCCTTGTTTTTAGTTCACGTGATTACGTAGGAGGCGTGATGACGCGATACGTGACTCCGCCTCCTCCATTACAGTATATGGACAAAAAATATGTTCCAGTTATGACCATTACGCGTAGAATTTCGAAATGAAACCTGCCTAACTTTTGTAAGTAAGCTGTAAGGAATGAGCCTGCCAAATTTCAGCCTTCCACCTACACGGGAAGTTCGAGAATTAGTGATGAGTGAGTCAGTCAGTCAGTCAGTCAGTCAGTGAGTCAGTGAGTCAGTGAGGGCTTTGCCTTTTATTAATATGTATAGATATATATAGTAGACGCTAGGGGTCGCTGTTGTCCCATTGAACTCACCAGATAGACGTCCACACACATTAAAAGCACCAAGAAGATTCTTTAATAATATTCTTCAATAAAGTGCACAAAGCACCGCACACTCCACAATTCTTCCAATAATAAAGCAATAATCACAATATCACAAGTCAATCCTCCACACCCAGCTCCGTCACACTCCCACCCAACTTCGGCTCAGTCTGCTGGTATTCCCAGAGTCCTTTTATAGTCCAAGACCCGGAGTCCATGATTTCTTCTCCGGGTCAAACGCCACATCCTCCTTCATCAAGTATCCCGGAAGTATTGTGGGCTTCCGTCCTCGTGACTCCAAAGTACGTCCGGGTTAGTGTAACAGGAATAGTCCCCAGGTTCTTGGTGAGCTCCCCCTGGCGGCACCCACGGCATCCAACAGGGTTGAAGAAATGGACTCCATGTCCCATGTTGCCCTGAGGGAATCCGGGGAACCATTTTCATCCAAGGGAGCTGCCATCTAGTGTCCCGGGGGATGTAGTGCCCTGAAAAGGCTGTTGAGGGACGTCCCGGCCAGGCTGAAATGCCTGCCGTCCATCACAATATATATT